>NW_017728947.1:88038267-88044565 GCF_001723895.1 Crocodylus porosus | reverse complement strand
TTTTACTCCTTTTTCCCCTCCCCTTTATTTGGTCCAGTTTTCTGTGTCAATTTTAAAGCAGGGGTTTTAGAGAGTCCCTGGCGGCCAATTGATGAGCAGGGAGGGAGGGCCCCCCACGCGCTAGCAAAACTGGTAGTGTTGGCGGTGCCGGTGAAAACAAAAGCGCAAAATGCTGGCGTCCCTGCTTCCCTGCACTGTTGCTGGTACCCCCTGTGGCCTTCCCTTGTACCCCTGGTTGATAACCCCCATTTTAAAGAAATAGTAAAAGAAAGTTGGCCTCAGGAATGTTTAAATCATAACTTTAAATGTAACTATGAGAGAGGTTATTTATTACCAGCATTTTTCCATGTAAATACATTATTGCAAAGACTTATAACTTTGGATTTCTGTAGCCCTTTGTATTTAATTGTCAAAGCCCTTCACATATGTTTTTGAGACCAGCCTTGTGGTATCTCCTTCCGCAATAAAGTATTAAGAAAATAAAGCTAATGTATATATTCAACACTGAAGACTTCTCCTGTTTTGGAGGAGAACCATATAAGAAGTTTTGTCCTTGAGTCTAGTTGGAGCCTATTCTGCCTCGCCTTTTGCTGTTCAGATGAAATGCTTTGTCTGGTTTACAGTTTACTGCTGGATGTAGGATATTTATCCTCGTTTTTCAGGTATTTGATAACTCTGTTTTTTCTCTACATAACCACAGTTGCAGGCTGCATAGTCTGCTCTCTCTGTGTCCACATCAGTCTCACCTCTTTGTTGTCCTCTACTGCCATCTCTGTAACTTGCATGGCATATTCTCCGTGGACTCAGGAGGTAACTTAGTACTCTCTCAGTGAATCCTTTTTGAGTACTCTTCTCACATGGTGTTTACAAGAAATCTGCTAAATTAAAATTATTAAGCTGAGAAGCAGTTTGGGAAACGGGGTGGGGGGGAGGAGGGAAGAGGCACTTATGTGTTACGCATACATTTTGGTTGAAATCAGACATTGGCAGAATAGTCTCCCTCTGCTTGTCATGTTGGACTAAAGACTTGGGGGTGACAATGTGTGATGCTAATATGTTGTAAAAGGAGAAGTGGGAAAATAGCATGTAGCAAGAGAGGATCTTGACTCGAACAAGTTCCTGAGTGTTTACATAATACAGATAACCCTTTCCAGGTGCAATGTGACCAGTGTTTAATGATGATGCAATTTGTGTTCTGTAGCTTGGTGATGGTTCCTTTTTTGGGGGAGTGGAGTTGACGTTCTTGTTCACCTTACTGAAAGAGAAAAAGGCTTTTCTTTTTGTTTCTTTTTCTTTGTGAAAATATTTTTGCAAAATAATAGAGACCCTGGTCTGTGAATTAAAAGATGTTGCTGAAGAAGTTTCTACAGTACATTGGAAATTACTAGGATGCAGATCAATGGGGAAAACTTGTAATTTAATCTTTTTCTTTCTAGCCAGAATTCTTACAAGAAGCCAACTTGACTATGGCCAAGTTAAATTATGTGGAAGGTGACTACAGAGAAGCCCTTAATATATATGCCAGGATTGGAGTTGATGACTTGCAACTAGTTGCTGTACCACCTTATAGGCTGCGGATGATTGCTGAAGCATATTCTACCAAAGGTATGATCTTCATTGTATTTTTAAATAATCTAGCTATTTCTTTCATTCAAATGAGATTTCTTTCAGTTGATGGAATACAGTGTGAGCAAGTGTTCTGTTCCCTTCAGCAGTGTTCTGGGATACTAAAATCTTTATAAATGACACACAGATTCTCATTCCCTTTAGAATAATCTGAGCCTTGTGCTAGGTGGCAAGGACTGCTGATGTTTTTACATTCTAGCCCCTTCCCCCCCCCCCAACCTTTAAGAGTTAACATCTCGACTATTTAAACACATGTTGGACAAATAGATATAGGATAGAAGGTGATCCTCCTATCAAATTTAAATAGGAATAGTCTGTCCTAATCCTAAAACTGAGACGAATCTCAGAAAAAAAATCTTTAGTTAAGTTTTGTGCATTTGATAACCATTATGGTAGTTTAACAGTTTCTCTGCATAGTTAGTCATGTTCAACATCTGTAACAGCAACTTGGAATATTGTAATAGTAACCAAGATGACTTTCACCAACTATGCCTAGCTAGGTGACTGCAGTCTTTTTCTTTTTTCTGACAACCCTGATCAAACAGCTTTTCATCTTGGGACTAGATGATAATTCACTCTAATACTATATTTTATAGCCATTTGGGAACTGGGAAAGGCATAGAATACAGCAGCTCACTTATTTATCAGGGTGTTCCACTATGAGCACTTGACACCTGTGCTGAGATGTGGGACCGGCAGTAGCAGCCAGACCATCTCCTGGTAGAGTTTATGCGGTTGGTTTTGATCTGTAAAATCGTGTAATGGCTTGGGACATGTCTGCCCAAGGGATTGTCTCGGGATTCAGAGCAGCCATCAGCAGAAATGCTCAAGCTGACTCCCTGTGATGGGGTGGGGGTTAGGAGGGTAGGATTCATTGGAAGTGCTAAACTTGTCCTTTACTTTTTTTTTAATATGGGCTAAACCTCAATCTGACCGTTTCTGTTAATTTCTTCATAACTAGAATATTATAATGATGACTTTTTTTGCATGGCTATCTTATTTTGAGTATTTGAAACTCCTATAACATGTTAATTCTGATAACACCCCTGCGTAGGCAGCTAGGAATGTAGGATTTGGCTTCTGAAAAGTATGATGCATTAATATTCATGAGAGAGAGAGAAGTATGTGTATATATCACGGAACCATGTATACTCCTGGCTCATGATCCCTCTTCCTAACTACCGAAGTGCCTTAGCATAAACTTTATTTCTACAAAATTAAGCACTAATTCCTAGATAAAAACTTGGGAATAGCACTATTTATCTTTTAGGGTATTATTTTGATCTTTCATTGATTGTCTACTTAAAAAACAAAAAAAAACGAAGTCTAAGAATTTGTTTTTCTCTGCTTTTGTGTTTTGAACAGTTATCATGTCAGTGGAAGATGCAATACTGGTAGTGTGTCTAAGGGTGGCAGTGCTACCTTAGTTTAGAGGCTTCACTTATAATTGTGCACACATCCTGTGGCTGGGTCTGTTTTGGGAGCATGGCAGTTCATGTCATAGGTTAGAATTTGCTGTGTCCGGAAGTTTTTGCTTTCCTTTGCCGTGCTAGACTGGGTTTTGGAATGTATTTAAAAGTTCTTAAGGCTGGATAAGAGTGCGCTGTCATAAGCTGTGTTGCTGTCTCTGGAAGAGGTTTCGGTTGTAGTCTCTGACAACTGATCAAAAAATGTTTCTAACATTAGTCTTGGAAGAGGCTGACTTTTCTGCCACCTCAATCTGCCAGTGAGTTCTGAACAAGCATTGTGTATTCTCTATACGGAAGTCAAGGACATGACAGCAGGTCAAAAGATGCTTCCTATAACACTGGGTTACTTGGATTCAAGTGGGATAGGAGGAAATATAAAGACTTTTTAATGGGTTTCACAGATCTGACAAGGCAGGGCCCATATGCTTTGAAGTTTCTGTTGGTCTGTCCAGGCTTCTGTCCTGACTCCCTTGGCTTATCTGGTATATGTACTGCTCACAGTCTGTTACCCCTTTATGGAAGGTAGGTCATGTCCTACCTGTGCTATGCCCAGAGCGCTCTAGTACTTTAATCCTATTCTTTCTGACTTATGGGCACTCATTTTATAGTTTTGTGTTTCCACTTATGAGAGAGCTGAAACATCTAATGCTTAAGCTTTGTAAAAATTATTGTTCTTTTACTTGATACAGGTCAAGAGAGATTGTTCCAGACAGAACATTTCCTTGTTTTGTTTTGTCTTTGTAACCATTTGAGAAATGCTCTTTGGGCTTTGATTGGAATCCTTTGGGTTGTCCTGAACTTATGGCTACACTAATAATGAGAGAGATTCTGTTTCGCTTGTGCTTACGGAGTACCCAGGGTCTCTAGAGTATTGAAGAAGACTGTCTCAAATCCAAGAAGCCTGTGAAATTCACTGTGATTTGGCTCTGTAAAGACCCTACCTAGGATAAAAGAAAGAAAGGAAGCTACTGTATGGGGTTTTCCTAGAGCAAGAGCATTTAAAAGCTGTCTCCTGAAAATTGGTTGTTAGTAAATCATACACAGAAGTTCATTAAAATATTTAGTGAGATAAAATAGCCTGTATCAAAAATGTTGGTTCCTTCTCCAAAACATTAAAATTCCATGTTTCAACACCTCCACAGCACTTGATTTAGAACAATCCTGTCATCAAACTAAAGAACAAAAGCCATCTGCTGGCTGTTACATTCACAAAGAGAACTCAGAAATCATTCAGTTATAGAATAAAGGGGTATTTGTTTCCACTAAAAGCATGCTTTTTAACTTAATCTTGCTTCTATCTCCATCTGATGACCACACAATGATACGGGAACTCTATCAGAAAACCACACCTGGGTGGCAAGGGATTTGGTAATAATTAAGTTGCATAGAAATAAACTGCCAGTATGCAAGGGCAGCAAAATACTTATGTTGGTCATTAATATTGTTCCTGGCATCATGGCAATAGAATATTGTGGGCAGAAAACCACTTCATGTTAGAGCCAGATGGGAATAATCCTAGACATTTTTTATTGGGATTCCAATTTTTCAATTGGAATTCCACTGCCCCTTTGCCAGCATTTTAGACGGATCAATTTTAATAGAGTTTCCACAGAGCCCAGGTAGATTTCCTTGGAATCTGGTATGATGGAACACTCTGCCAAAAATGGGTCATTTAGATCTAAAGTTGTTGTTCAACTCTCCTTATTTCAAGGTTGGTGATTGATTTATGGTAAGCAGGATCTCTCTACCATTATCACTTGTTTGCTAATCTTATTGTGCAACTGATTCCCAGGTTTGTTCATATCTTATCCATGCTCTGCTCCTTCCTGTCACAGATCCTTGATTGAAGTCTCTTTCTCTAACCACATGCCCAAAGCATTTTAACTTTCTTTTTAATTGAGGAGAAAAAAAAATATTCTGCTATGCCAGGTTTTTCTCTAACATTTTCCCTCCACTCCCTTCACTTTTTTTTTTGACGTGCTTAGAGTTTTTGATAAGAGAGCATATTTCAAATGCTTTTAGTCTCTGAATTTCATTTATTCAAGGTCCAGCTTTTGCAAACATGGCCTCTATCCATACAGTTGACTTGCATCTGAAGTCTTTTGTTCAGAATGGACCCCTCTGTTTTTCCAGGTCCTTGACATGCTTACCATGACAGTTCATATAAACAGAATATTTGAAGAAAATTAGGCATAGCAAGAACAATCTTAATCCAGCTGAGCCTAGGTACAAAAAACTGTTTAATCCATTCAGGTTTTTCCTCTGTCAGAATCATCAAATCATGGCTGTTTTGTTATGGCTATTTGTTTTTGTATTTTGAGAAATCAGTTGACAGTCTGTACTCCTTTCCCCGCTCACTACCCCCCACTGTATGCAATTTATTAACCAGATCTTCAGACCTGAGGAAGAATGTCTTGCATTCCAAAAGCTTTCCTGATTTTTATCCCAGCTAATATATAGCTGGTTCAGTAAAAGATATCACTATAAGAAATATTGCCTCTTTATCATCTGAGGAATTACGGGATTTGATTAAGGCAATGAAGATGATATCTTCTTCACACCTCAAATTATTAATCAACTTGCTGCCTATCTTTAGGCCATTACAATGCTTCCTTCATTACCCTCTCTGCTAGTGTTGAACAAAAGACCAATGCATGGGTTCAGCAACCAAGATCTCTATTGAGTGACACACACAGATCAAGCGGGGGAAAATCAGTGCTTTATCTAAAACCATTCTAACTTGCACACATACACACAGGCCAATCCACCGGTGCTTGGGTTCAGTCACAATGGCCAGTTGCGGTGCCTCTGGACACGATGATCTTATGGGAGGGATGGCATACGACATCTAATTTTCTCCTGAGTTGATGTGGATGGTATACGACATTGTCAGGGCCTGGTCTTCACTGTCCTTTTATACTTAGTTTAGATGGACTTTGCTGCAGTGCCCCTAGCAACCTGCTTAGCCAGTCACCTTGTTGCTGTTGAGCTGGCTCTAGTCACATACCTCATGGCTTAGACATGCAGATGGTAAGATGGACAGTAAGGAGTTACTTTGATTTACAATATCCTGAGACTGGGGAGATGAGGTGTCTGCTTGCTCCTTATCTTCTTGTAGATGGTTTGTTTGTTCTTCTCAAGGCTGCTTTCTCAGTAGACTGGGTATGCTTGATACCATATTCATTCACTCACTCATGCATTCA
>NW_017728947.1:88032949-88038167 GCF_001723895.1 Crocodylus porosus | reverse complement strand
AGACCTTGGCTGAGGGTATGGTGGGTGGGGGGCACTTCTGCCATCCCTCCCCTCTGCCTCTTGAAGTTGGACAGCTGAGGACGGGGTGGGACTGGGATGGTTCCAGTCTAGCTCCATCTGTAGCAGGGTGAAAAGCCCCCCAGCCCAGTGGTGCTTATACCTGTGCTGGGCAGACCCTGGCTGGGGGGGGGCAGTGTTGGGTGGGAGGGAGGGGTGCATTCCCTTGCTTCCGTGGAGTCAGATGGCTGGGAGGAAGGTGGGCCTGAGCTGATCCCCACCTGGCTCACTGGGCTGCAGTGGGTGGAGCAAAAAGCCGCCTTCCCACTGTGGCTTTTCTTCTCATTGCTGTACTGACTAGGGATGGAGGGACCTGGGGAGTCTATTCCTCTGCCCCCTGTCCTGCCAGACTGATGGGCACAACAAACAGGCTAGGGAGCAGAGACTTCAGTGTCTCAGCTGTGACAGTTGGGGCGGGGCAGACAGTACAGCCCAGGCTTGTGGGCCTGCCCTGTGCCACTTGTAGCCTGTTAGGCTCATTGGTTAGGCTTTTAGCATCTCATATCCGTAGTCTGAGCTAGAAATAAAGTGCTGATTTGTGATATGGAGCTATTTTTTACTTTTATACTTTGATGTGTTTAATTTAATAACTTTTTATGAGGAACAGCATACAACTAATTGAGAGCCTTTTTTAATACCAGGCTGTTCTTGCTGTTCTTGGTCTTAATTTGCCACAGCATTTAGAACTCCAAAAATGTAAAGTACAAAACTGTTGAGGTTTGTGATTTTGACCACACTAGATGATTAACGGTGGCTTTTATTTCTCGTTTACATATTTGGTCATTGCTCAGCGCACAGCATAGAGTAGGTGGGGTGTGTATGTTGTGTGAACATTTATTATGAGAACTGTGGTTTTGTTAAATGTAGATTTGTTATGGTTACATGCATGAGTTAAAACCTAAGGAAACTTCATTTTAAATGCTCTGTAAAATATAGGAATAGAGAGATGAGCTTTTGTCAGCCTTATCAGAACAAGATGTTTAATCCTGAAATGAAATAAGGAATGGGGGCCAGCTGAGAATCTCATTCCTTATTTCATTTAAGGATAAAACATCTTGGTAAGCTCTTCTGAAATTCCTTTAGAAGATATCAAAACTAAATTTAATGTGATTTTAATATCATTTGTCACTCTTTTCAACATTGTTTCAGTGGTCAGTCCTTATAAGTTTTAAATTTGCATTTATTAAAATATTCACTTTGTCATTTGGGGCTCATTCAGGCACAGGTGGGGCTTTTTTGTTTGTGTGTCTGAAACCCTTCACTTCATGTGGGCTGCATGCCAGTGTACCTGTGTCTCATTTCCTGCCCTGTATTTGGCATCAACAGTTGTTGTCTCAGCTCTAGGGATAAAGTTTGTCTGTTGGCTTATGCTCCTTCTGCTGCTTGATGTTTAGCAAAAATGTTGTTATTGCTCATAAATGGTGGCATGCAGTGGCGGGTGCTAGGTTTAAGATCAAATGTGTTGAGGAACAATAAGAATATTAGTAAAGCAGTGCTGGTAAGGACCTCGGGAAATACTCTCCTCCAATCCCTTGCTAAAGGCAGGGCTGTCTGTCTAGTTTGGGCTTTGCATGTACATACTTGATAATAAGTCTTGGGTAATTGTCCCATGTACTTGTGTCCTTCTCCAGGAGAGGCACTGACCTAATCCAGGAAGAGCATCTTCAGGGAAGAAGAGGGGTGTGGACATGAATCTACTTCAGACCCATCATGATAAATATGCTATACAGTTGTAGCAGTAGGCAGCTCCTTGAAACTTGCCTTCTGGCTGGATGAAAGTGCCTGGAGGGCTGGATTCAGCTCATGGGCTGTATTTTTCCCGCCCCTGACTTATACAGTCGAGGGAAGTATTTTACCAGCCCAGATTATCTACTCAGTTATGTTGTATGCAGAGCCAGATTAACGCACAGGCAAACTAGGCACATGCCTAGGGCCTGGAGCTGCAGGGGGCCCCTGTCCTTTTCTCTGCACCGGCGGCGCAAATGGCCCTGTCTGCCTTCCCTCCCCCTCCCTTCTCTTCCCCTCTCCTCTGCTGGTCTTGCCACCTCTGTGGCTGCTTCCTAGCAGTGGCTTGGAGCCCTGGTCTCTGCAGGTAGCAGTGCTGGGGTGGGGAGGGGGTTTCAACCAGCCCAGGGCCCACAACTTTGTTTGCCTAGGGCCCACTAAAGGGTTAATTTGGCACTGGTAACATGAGCGAAAAATAAGGAGAGGGCAGAAAAGAGGGATGTCAAAATGAAGGAACAGAATATTCAAGAAAAGAAATCAAGGTAAGGCAGTTGTGGTAGGAATTGTCTGAAGAAATGTGGGGTGGAGATACCCGTATTCTAGTCCGCTGTAAGCAAAGGGCTTGCTGGGTAGGGCAGTCGGACGCTGGAAGCTGTGCCTTGGGCAGAGAAGGCACAATTTAGGAAGGATTTCATTTTGCTTTTTTAAAGTTTTCTCCTTTTTTTTTTTTTCCCCCCCCAAATTTAAATCTTTTTGGTCAGGAATATTCATTTTGTCTAAATACAAATGGAAGAAGGGAAAATTACATATAATAAAAATTATGCATCCATAAGAAGACATTGAATGTTATACTGTAGATTTCTGTCAGGATCTGAGACGAGGATTTTTGTGAGTGCTATCTTTTATTGGACCAACTGTATAGTTGGGGAAAAACAAGCATTTGGGTACCACAGTACCCTTGAATGTCTCAGAGAGAAACAGATGCAGCAGAGCTGTGTATTTGACTCTTTTGAGCTGTGTATCAAATCATTTGTCAAGATCTGAGATATTGTGTCTTACTCTTGGATTACTCTCGTTTGACACTGTGTTCCTTACAGGAGAGAACAAAAGATGCTGCTGTTGTACTGATTAGTGTTTTTAGAAGGATATATTTGGAGTCTGCATTTGAGTGGTTTAAACTGATACCGTCTTTCCAGGAGCTTGTTCTCTGGGAACAAAATTAATTCTGCGTTTCGGCTGTAAATGAATGAAACTGCATAGGAGAAAATTTTATAATGTGGACTATTCTGATAACAACAGTCAAATAAGACATACTGTCTTAGTTTCTTTCACAAACAAACATATCAAATCTTCTAGGTATTTTCTATTTAAAAAAAAAATGTATTTTTTTTTTCTTCCAGTGTGGGAGACTCATGGAACCTTTTTAAGAAATAGCAACACCTAACAAGAAGTTTGAGTCTCATAGATAAGGATTCAGTCATTTGCCAGTTATGGTACCAGGACTGATTCTGCTGCAGAAGAGAGTTAGGAATACACTGTTCCTTCCCTTGCCCACAACACTGATACTTCTAATGCCAGCAGATTAGGGGTCTTTTTCACAGATGAACTTGCCATTTTAAATATCTGTTTTGATTGTTTTCTGTAAAGCTGCAAGGTCAATAGTAATCTACAGATGCAATGAAGAGTTTAATGTCACAGCAAATGAAAAGACAAATTACAGACATCTAAGAAGTGTTTGTGTTGTGTTACAGTGGCAAAGTTTGTCATGCATGGGAAGTCGTATGTAAGTTAGACCAACTCGTTACAGGGATTGTAGCCTTATTGCTGCAGACTGTCTTACGTCTCGTATTGCCTGTTCAGGTATCTCTGTTTTATATTTAGATGATGTAAAGTGAAACTGTTTTTACTGCTGCTGACCCATGTTCAGATTGAATGCTGCATTTGAGCTAAGTGATTGGTTTTTAATTAGTTCTATTTACAGAAACATGTAAACATTCATTAGGGTCAGTGAAAGTGTCAGGTGAAACGGCTACCTTACTGCTTTTGAAGCTCACAAAATTCTGCATTAACTTTGACCTGTCAGGATCATGATATCCTTTTTCAGGAGCAGCAACCCATGAATTGCCCATAGCAGTACTCCATGGAAGAGGATGCCATTGATCATAGGTTCTCAGACTGTTCCATAATGTTGTGAAGTTAACAAAGTTTTTGGGACCCAGTACACCTCTCAAAAGTGATGCAACCACCTTGGACTTGGTTCTCCACTAAAGAAGAATGAATTATACACTAAATTTTGAAAAATGAAACTTGTTTGTAAAGATCTTAATGCTTTTTTTTCCTCTTTTTTAACCTTTGTTAGCTTTCCAAGTGGATTCTCCCTCCTCCTGGCAGCTCTTCCTTAGTCCATTGGGTGATTTTCATAGTTGCCAGCATGTTTCCTTTGGCTCTGCTTCCTCAACTAAGAAGCTTCAGCCTCTGGAAATCGGGTGCTTGCGTGGGTGGATCCAGGGAAGAGAGCACAGGTGCACTTGCACCCCCCTTTGATTCTTGGTTCACCCAATGTTTTAAAACTAACTGCCTGGCAGTAGCAGCAGCATTTCAAGTCAGGCAGTGCTGAAGGAGTCAGTTGACTTCAGGGTTCATTGTACTCTATCTGATCCCTTCAAAACTCTTTATTCCACATGTTAATGCCGCTGTTCTTTTTAATGATCTTGATGTTCCACCAATCAAGCCAGCATTTGCTCTGCAATTCTGCTGTCTGTTAGTTGGCCCTGGAGATGAAGTGCCTATTTCACAGCCCTGCAGATTTTTTTTAACTCCTTCCTATGAAGTTATATTTGTTTTTGCTTCATTCTTAAACAAAAAATAATACAGCCCTAGGTCCTTGCATATTAGTAAAGCTTCAAATATATTTTTTACATGGAGAAAAATGTGCTGTTTTATGTGATGATGCATCTCACCATCTGTGCCCCTCTTTTCAAAATTCTAAATCTACCCATGGGTGCTTGATCCTTGCAAATATGGGACTGTGTGTTGGAACAGAGCTGACTGGCCCTTGACCCTCAAACAATGGACTACTTTCAGTATCATTTAAAAATAAGTACACTTTCCTATGATCACAGTAGGAGAACTTGAACACTTACATTTGGAAAGACATAGTACATCTTACTGGGCAGTCCTTTGTGGCAGTTCTTACAGTAATGTACAAAGGCATTAGAAGAGGCTATACCCTTTTCTACTGCTTTGATGTATAAAAGAAGCTCTGAAAAATGTGGGCAGGATGTTGATCAATATTGGTACTTTTAATTGGAAATTTGGGACTTTACCCCGCCCCCAAAAGATCATGCTCTAACAAGAGCTGAACTGCTAGAGTTATACTACTGGAGAAGACATGCAAATTAAATCAAATTGTGGAGACTGATTTTTTTTTTTTTTT
>NW_017728947.1:88030228-88032234 GCF_001723895.1 Crocodylus porosus | reverse complement strand
TGGCAAAGATTTAACTTAAATGTGTAGGCAGAATATTAAGCTGATCTTTTTTTAAAGATTACTATGTAGGATCTATTCATGTGTCTTAAAGCAGTTTGAACACTTGTCTGTTCTCTTTTGGATATCTGTTGAAAGTGTTTGTGCTGGATGCAGACATACTGGGATTGGTTTTCTTTTGAAGCTGTTGGGTAGCTTAGAAAAGGAATCCTGGATCTTTTGAACTGAAAAGCTGACAAATAACCAGGCATCTTTTTTTCTTTTAAGGGTACGCTATTTAAACAGGAATCAAAAAGTAATGCCTGATGTTTGTTTACCACTGCAAAATAATAGATTTTTTTTCCTTTCCTTTTCATAGTTTTTTATTAAATCCATTTCAGCAATAACCAAACCATGGGTGGTGGCATGTGTGGTCTGTGGAACATTCTTTGATGCAGCATGAACAAGGTATGCTAGTTGCATACTGACTTTCTGTGTTTTTGAAGATTTTTGCGGATACTTATGCTTTTTACTGCAAAGAACATATATGACTAACAACCACTGCAAACAAAGGAAAAACAGGTTTGCTGCCACTGCTAATGGCTGCTATAATGGTAAGGGAGGAAAAGAAATAGAAGTTGCTGTCTGAAGTACAGGTTCCAGTAAGGCTGCAACTGCAACTTCTCAATACAGAGGAATTTCTAAAGGAAAAAGGATGAGACCTTGTGGCAGCGTGTTAAAACTAGGACAGAGTGCCTGGGAAGAATATCCAGGTGACAAAGGGCAAAGTGACAGTGATGCATGTGCAGAGGGAGAGGAAGTGGGTCAGTCATCAGAAGAAAATGTTTTATATTTTCTCCTGTTTTTCTTCTTCCTGAGTGCACAGTAATAATCTGTGCACCTTCAAAAGGACAAAGCATTTGTTGCATTGAAATTGGGTGACAGTCCCATGTTCCTGTCCAAACCAAAGTACTACATATTTTAATATCACCTGTAGGCATCTTTGTCTTTCATTAGAGAAGTTGTATATGAAACAGCAGTTCTGTGTTCTGATATAATAAAAAAATATAGTCTAGAAGAGGCTATCTTTTCAGAACTGGACCACATGATGAAAGCATGAGACGTTCTGGGCTGTTACAGCAGTGGGTCTTTAGGCGATTGGGACTGAGTGTATTTAACATTCAAGCCCCGTGACGTGTTCTTGGACTCATCCCCAGTGCTTGTGACCAAGACCTTTTGTTCTCTGCTAGTTGTAAGTGAGCACTGGGAAAGAGTCCAGCCTCAAGGGAGAACTGCTGGCTCTGAAGTGTCAGAGGACTTGGATGGGTGGGATATGCTCAGACCTACTGTACAACCCTGCTGGTTTGGCAGTCTGCCAATTCTTTTTCTTCCTTTAGTTAGGTTTGAGCTAAGGCTGTTATTTTTCTGTGGTAGCATATAAAATAATTCACCAAATAGAAATTACTAATGTTCTCTTTAAATTAAGAACACTTTCAGCTTATTGGGCTAAATGTCTGTGGGAGAACATGTATTCAAAATCATGCAGAATGGGTGACAGTTCTGCATGGGAGGTGCCTGTTCAGGTCTTAAGCAATCCATTCATTCATTCACCTGTAGTAACTGGGCAGCTTTTTCTGGCGAGTACGGGATTGTCGGACGTTTGTTTCTGCAGGATTTGTAAATTTGCGTTTTAAAAAAATATTTACCCTTTTATTTTAAAGATAAAAAGAAATGTATACCATCAACATTGTTTATCATAGAAGTAGGGTCAGAAGGGACCTTGTAGATCTTTAAGTACAACCCCCGCCCCCGCCTGGGAGGGAAGAAAAAAAACTGGACTCAAATGAGTCCAGCCAACTGGACTCAAATGAGTCCATCAAGCCTCTTCTTAAAGACCCCCAGGGTAGGAGCCAGCACCATTTCCCTAGGAAGTTGGTTCCAGCTCCTAGCCGCCCTAACTGTGAAGTAGTTCTTGCGGATGTCTAATCTAAACCTACTCTCCAATAATTTGTGTCCATTATTCCTTGTTA
>NW_017728947.1:88021285-88029858 GCF_001723895.1 Crocodylus porosus | reverse complement strand
AAGTGTGCTGCTGGTTTCTACTGCCTAAGTGCAGCACCCTGCACTTGTCAGTATTGAAACGCATCCTGTTTATGTTAGCCCACTCCTGTACCCTATCCAGATCTTGCTGTTTATCCCAGGCTTCAGACAGCAGTGGTGTCTTCTGTTGCACACACAACTGAATAAAATAAGCAATTCCACTCTGCTTAGTCTCCCTTCTATGTTCTGTGGGACAGAAGCCATACTGTCAAAAAATTATATTGGCTCTGCCCTACCTTTTAGTTGGCAAAGCTACTAAGTAAAGGCAGACATTGGAGCTTTTTGCGGTGAAAGGGGACCCCTCCCCCTCTCCAAAAAGAAGAGGGGCATTAGAAAAAAGGATGTCTGTACAGCTGCTAAGAGTGTCTGGATGGGGAAAATCTGGCAGCTTGAGTGGGGTAATTTTTTAGGTGACTTGTAATCAAAGATGGGTTGAAAAGATGCAGGCCTAAAGTGCAGGCCAGAGATGGCACCTACTTAAATGCCATCTAGTAGGTGGGTGTAATGGACCCCTGGAGATAGACTTATACTAGGAGCATAGTTCCTGTATTGCGTTTACCTTGGACTACCAGTTTCCATTCTCCATCACATTAATGACTAATAACTTTTTTTTCTATAGAATCATAGAAAATCAGGCTCAGAAGTTGTAGTCTAACTGCCTGCTCAAAGGAGGGCAAAGCCCAACTAGATCATCCCAGCCAAGGCTTTGTCTAGCCAGGACAGAAAAACCCTCTAGCAATGGAGATTACACAAGATCTCTGGATAACCTGTTTCAGTGCTCTACTACCCTCCTTGTGAGAAACTTTTTCTTAATATCTAACCTAAACCTCCCTTGCTGCAACTCAAGACCATTGCTGCTTTTTCTGTCATCTGTCACCACTGAGAACCATCTAGCTCCATCCTCTTCAGAGCCCCCTTCAGGTAGTTGAAGGCTGCTACTAAATCCCTTCTCAGTCTTCTCTCCTCCAGACCAAATAATCCCAGTTCTATCAGCCTCTCCTCAGAAGTCAAGGTTTTCCTTAAGCTTTGTTATATCAAGATATTTTAAAGGTTGCGTACTGCCTCTTTAATTAAAAAAATTGTTGGCTTAGGGTAGCTCTGAATAGAGCTAATCATTACAGAATGGTGGGCTTCTGTTTTGTTTCGCACAATTGTTTGTGGTTTTGGTTGCTGACCTCCTTGAAGGGTTTCAGATTCTGCAGAATCATTTAAGCATTCTACTTCCCCAGGCAAAGCAGAGTGCCATGAGAAATTTTTGAAGAGGCTAATTTATTTTGGAATGGAGTGTTTTATATCGGTGAACTTTTCTTTTTAAGAGGTAAGGAGAACTAGCACTTAATACTGTTGGCAAAGCTGTAGTTGTTCTGAAAACATGACTGAGTGTAACATCTGAAGGTAAGTTGTGTTATCTGGACATGTTTGAAAAGTCCAGTATAAGATGGATATGTATATTTTTGATGCATTGATGGTGACAGTGCAAGTGAGGCCTCTAGATAAAGTAACGCTTTCATTTTTGACAATAGTTTTGTGCATGTACAATCACATCATTTAATATTAGGTGTAAATCAATAGATGACCTGTACTTATATATCTGGCAGCAGCATTATTCAGCCTTAAATATGGCCTGAATGGTAACTTTAAAAATACAGCATTAACATTTATATTGGATTATACCAGGAAGAGAATCATAATGGTTACCATTTCCTAAACAAATCGTATCTGAGTGTAGCAGGTGGTATTGAATGGCTCTCACATTCAGCAAATTAGCTGCTTAAAAATATAGCCTTCTCCTCTAGAAGCACTGGATAACTGCCTAACTCTTGTATAGCTGACATCTGTGGAACAGGGTTCCTCTTTGTCTCTGAATATTTAAAGAGCAAACTATTGTTTTGCATATATAAGATATGAGACATGGTACAGAACTTCCAGGCAAGGATTGAAGTGGAATTAAGCCTATTTTTGCATAGCTTAGATGGTCCTGGGTGCCTACCTGGTGCAGCATTTTTTTTTTGAGGCTGCCCTGTGAACTTCTGACCAGAATCACTGCACTACCTTGTGCCGTGGCTCTGCCCACCATGCCAAGCTTGTCAGGGGTCCTGGGAAAGCAGTTTTACAGCTCTTGTTTTAAGTTTCTGAATGTGAGGCTTTTGGTCCATCAGATGAAAAGGACATCCCGGTCAGATGTGTTTGGATCTGTTAGTACTTGCACTTGACTGAAGGAATCTGCCCTTGGGTACAGAATAGCAGGGCAGTGGTTTTTAAAAAAGAAAAGCAAAGAGGAAAAGGGCTTCAACTGCAAGAACAAATAAAGTAGTTGTATATAGAATTTAAGGTTTAATTTTCTTCAAAAACATTTCACTATCCCTGCATATAGTCCTGCCTTGCTCAGATGTTTTAAATCTAGTGATATCAGTTTGAGCATCTTGTCTTCCCTTGACTGCTGTGGTGCCTTCTGTGATAGTTTCTGGAAAGAGGCTGTCTGTTCGATAACTTAAAACTGTTATGGAACTGAAATAGGCATTTTTATGCTTGGCTGTCAAAACACTTATAGAACTGCGAAAGCGTTGCATTTTCTTAGATATTGCAACAGATACTATGATGTGCTGTACTTTAGCACATTTTATTCTCCTGTGTTTTTTCCCTTCCTCTCTCCCTTGTCAAAGGTGGGCTTGTCATGGTTGTCTCCAGAGAGTCCTCTGACACTGATAAGCAGTGTCTGGTTTAAAACTTTCTTTTTATTTTCAGGTCTTTGTCTAGAGAAACTGCCAATTTCCTCTTCAGCTAGTAACCTCCATGTGGATCGTGAACAAGACATCATTACATGCTATGAGAAGGCTGGAGATATTGCCCTTCTGTACCTTCAAGAGATAGAACGGGTAAGCTGAGATAATTTGTACAGTTGAAACAACTAATCTTATTTATCACACAGCAGCTTGTAATCATCCATAGAACAGTATCACCTGTAGTGTTTCCACAAGAAACCTTCTGAAGGTAGACTAGGTTACATGGTTCATCTTTCATTGACATGATCAGATAACTTGCTATTTAACTACAATAGAGTAGTCTGATCTCTGTTCAGACATGAACATGACAAGGATGCACAGAAAACCCTTCTGGTACCTGTGTAGTTCTGAACCAAACTTCACCTATAATATAACGTCTGAAAATATATAATTTTTAACTGTATTAAGTGAATGTGCCAGGTCTAATATGTGGCATTAGTTTAAAGCAACTTTCAGATAATCCCAGAAACCTAAGGATTACCATTACTTAAAAGGAAATAAATCTACTATTAACAGCTGAAATGTTGCACAAAAAAACCCAACTGGGGATGTAGTGCAATCTGTAATAATTCAATCTAAATACTGGAGATGGAATGGTGGTCCTAGAGGGTCCATATACATAGGCAAGGAGGCTGCTCTGATGTGCTTTAATTCCAGCATGTTGGTGCAGACTTGATTTTATTGAGTCTGCTGGAGCATGGCACTTACTGCATTCCAGCAGCCTTCTGTGTCTCGTGTATCAGCATCGCTGAGCTTCAAAATGGTAGCAGAGGCACTTTATCTGAAGCTTGGTTGACAAGCTTTAAATAAAGCACCCCTGCTGCCATTTTGAAGCTCAGGGCCACTAATACATGAGATGCGCTGGCTGCTTTAATTAGCTCTCAGAGCTGCTCTAATGAATTATACCATTACTTCTGGTATTATTATGGTAAATTATACCATTACTTTTAAAGTGCCTGCTCTCCAGCCCATCCTCCACTGCTGGAGCACATGTATAAATGCCTATACATGTCACCTGTTGAGGTTGATGGAAACACTTCCATTAATAGCAGTAGAACCAGGATTTTATCCCAGTTCTCTCACTGCTCCAACCTGTATTTGCCATATTTCCAGGGCCATTGACCCCATCCTCTGCATCTTCAGGCACTTGTTAGCCAAAGAAATCTCTAAATCTTCATTGCAAACCCTCCCCCGCAGTACAAGAACACTATCCAGAATACCCCATAATATGCTGTAACTAAAAGCAAGGGAGATGAGGGCACTGCCAATGCCCTAGCACTACAGCTACAAGGAAGTAGTTGGCCAATATATGCTTAAAAGATCCTAAGGAAAAGACCATACCCCATGTAAAAGAGAAAGGGGAAAAAAATCCCAGGATCCATTTGTCTGACCCAAGGGACAAATTAATTCTTCTAGCTCGTTTCAGCTGCTGTTAGTGCTGTGCTGTTATCACTATCAGCCGTGAAACTTCCTATATTCCTATAGTCAAATTTAAGGCAGCTGTTTGGGGTATTAGATGAGTACCAAAGTAACCAGTCTAAAAGATGTGCAGATATCAGGCAGCAGGCCGTTTTCCACATAAATTGATTGGTGTGCTTAAACTGACACAAGCAGTGCCTTTAATGTTGAAATCAATGGGTTTTGGCAAATACCCAGTTGCACTTACATGATCTAAGTGGCTGCCTTCCCTGCAGGTATCTTAAGTTGCTTATGTTGGAGTTAGGAAGGCAAAAGTGAATGGGAAAAGCTTTAATTTTCTACATGCTTCACAGCTGTCTGTTAAGAGCTGTGTGCTTTTCCTCAGCTGTTTTGTTATTATATTCCGCCCAGTAGACATCCAGCTGGAAGTCCTGGAGTGCATGTGACAGTCTCTCCCTCCCACCTTTTGGAAAGGTTCCTTTTTTTTCTTTTTATGCCATAAATGTATTTGTCTTCAAGTACATCTAGTGGCAAGGACTTCACTCTTTTAAGCCTTGAGGAAAACCAAAACGGCCTTTTGATTCTTTTCTGTCCTCTCTCAGGCCTTAAACCGGCCAGTTTCAGTTCATCAGTGCCACCATGTCTGCTTGTAGAAAGCCCACTGAACCTTGGAGAAAGATCTGCACTGGAGCACTGCCAGAAAAGTCTACCTTCACACACACACAACCCAGAAAATTAACACTCAAATCCCCTTACCTACATATATGATCTGCAAGAGATAATGGAGGGCAAAGGTGATCTGCAGAACTGAAACTAAACATTCCAGAAGCAGTTCATTCATTTGCTTTGCTTAAATAAATAAATAAATAAATAAAAAACATGCATGAAGGGGCTAACAGTACTCATGAAATATTGTGGGGTAGTAAACTGGAAATGATTCTATACCTTATAATGAGGGTGTAGCTGGAAAGCAAATGTTTTAATGTTAATTATGCTCTAAGTGTCCTCCATAGTATTTTACATTCTTTCTGCTGTAGGCTATGTAAATGTTACTTCACTGTTTGGAACCAAGTGGGCTCTGTACTGTTTAATTTATCCTGGAGAAGTTGGAATTGAAAAAGTAAATAATTATCCATCCCAGAAAGAGCTCATAGCACTATAGAATGGCCATTTTTAATCTTTTAGCAGTACAAAAGCTCTAAAATATCATTTGCCATATGGTGTTTTTCTGTGGCAGACAAATCTATCCATTCCGTGTCCTCTAGGTGCATTAGTCTATCAAATCCTAGTTACTTCTCTTGGCGTAAGCACTGCCAGAATGGAAACTTTCACTGTTCTAATTGAATCCAGTGCCTGATATTGACGAGTCCTTTATGTGGATGGTACAGGTGAAAAATAATCTGCTGTTGCTTTGTGATATTCAGCACTTCCCAAAGCTGAACGGGGAATAGGAAGAGCTGCTCTGTGGCCCAGTTTACCCAAATCCAAAATAACTTTTTTAAATTTTAAGACAATCCCTGAATCATTAGGTTCTATGCATGGAAAATTTGCTGTGACACCCCCCCCCCAGCCTTGCTACACAGTAGCCAGGGCCGGTGCTGGAGCTGTTGCAACTGCAACTGCTGGGGTGTCGGGCTGGTGTTGGAGCAACAGTGTTCTCCATGCCCCAGTTCTTAAGTTTTTGGAGGAGGACTCCATGCCCCAGGTTGAATGAGAGTCAGAGCGGAAACGGGAGCCGGAGGATAGTGCAGGCACCTGCTCCCTTTCTCATTTAAAAGAATCCCTCCCAACTCAACCCCACCCATGAAACTGTTTTTAAATTTGTGACACCAATATAATACCTATGTAGCATTATACTTGTTAGATATTGGTTTTCCCTGCCCTAATATTTATCTGTTCAGCTTGCAAGCTCTTTGGGGCAGGGTCTGTCTGCTCCTGTGATTGTACGTTCTTACTTGGCCCCTATGTACTGCTATAATCATAGGGAAGTAGGGCTGGAAGGGACCTCATAGGCATCTGGTCCAGCCCCTCCCTGATGTATCCCAGGCAAGTGTTCGTCTAACCTGCTTTTGAAAACTTCTAAGGATGGAGATTCTATTATTACTCTAGGTAGCCTGTTTCTAATGCTTGAGCACCCTCGGAGTTTCATAGACTTTCATAGGCATTAGGCCTGGAAGGGACCTTGGTAGATCATCGAGTCCAGCCCCCTGCCTCAGGGGGCGGAAAGTCAGCAGGGGTCATAGGATCCCAGCAAGAAAAGTATTCAAATTTCTCTTGACGGCATTCAAAGTAGGTGCTTGAACCACCTCTGATGGCAGGCTATTCCCCTTGGGGGCTGGGACAGTAGAGAAGTTCTTCCTTATGCCCAGCCCAAAACGGTCTTGGAGGAGTTTATGACCATTCGACCTTGTTATCCCTTGGGGTGCTCTGGTGAAGAAACATTCCCCCAGATCCTGATGAGCACCCTGATAAACTTAGGCAGCCATCAGATCACCCCGAACCTGCGCTTTTCCAGGCTGAAGAGTCCCACGGCTCTCAGCCTCTCATCAAAAGGTCTGTTTTCCTGACCTCTGATCATGCACGTGGCTCTCCTCTCCACCCTCTCAAGCTTCTCTGCATCCTTTTTGAATTGTGGTGCCCAAAACTGGATGCAGTACTTCAGCTGCAGCCTCACTAAGGCCAAGTGTGACGGGAGAATGATGTCGTCGGATTTGCTTCAGAAACATCTGTGGATGCAAGCCAGTGTCTTGCTCACTTTACTAGCAGCAGCATCACATTGCAGGCTCATGTTCATCTTGTGGTCAATCATGACCCCCAGTTAGAAAGGTCCTTCTAATACCCAGCCTAAATTACCCCGATGCAGTTTGAGTTTTATTGATCCTAGTCCTGTCGTCTATGGCCATGGAGAGAAGACCAGCTCCATCCTCTTTGTAATCATCCTTCAGGTATTTGAAGTCTGTTCTCAAATCCTCCCTGCTCCCCCACCTCCAGCCTTATCTTCAGAAGACTAATTAATCCTAGCTCTTTCAGACTTCTGTCATTAGTCTTGCCTCCCAGGCCCCTAATAATTTCCAAACTGTCCACGTCTTTCTTGAAGTATGGGTACCAAAACTGTATGCTACTCCAACTGAGACCCAGTCCTGAATAGAGTGGAAGAATTGCATCCTTTGATTAAAAGGAGTGTTGTTTGCAAATACAATCTAGAATTCTGTTGCAATAAGAGTAAACTATTAGCTTATATTCAGCTTGTGGTCTACTGTAACCCCCAGGTCCTTCTTTGCAGTACTGCAGCCTAACCAGTCATTCACCAGTCTGTAGTTTTGCCTGCGGTTATTTCTCATTAACAAACTGCGGACTAGACAAAAGTACTTTAAGGTGGTGAAATAACTGGGTAGATCATCATACTCAACAAGTAAGCATCAGTTACTTGGTGTCTTATTAGGAGTAGGTATGGATAAATTTGTGTGACTACCATGTATATTATTTTGGGTAAATTATCCCATTACTTTTCGCCATGTGGTAAAGCTTTACAACCTTTTACAGCACTATTTATGGAACCCCGTTTCTGCATCAAAAATAGATAATTACATTTCATGCTCGCTAAACAGCTATTACTGATGTCTTACCTGAATTATAGGTACGTAATGTCATATCTACAACATGTATAAAATGTCTTCTTTTAGGAATGGAGGAAATTTTATTCAGATCCCAATGAGCTAAACCCCCCCCCACAAACACCTGGAGAATTTATACACAGACCTTTTTGTCCTGTGACATGCTGGAGATCCAGTGGGTTGGAGCAAACTTGATTAATCAAGACTGCTCTGCATGTGAGCTAACACGCATTGTGCTGCTTCGCGTGCAGTTGTATAAGCAGCAAAATGCGCATCAGCGCACAGAAAATGGCGGTGGTGCACTTTTGAACTAAAACACCTGCAATGTGTTAATTCAAAAGCGAGCTGCTGCAATTTTCTCAGTGCTGACACTCATTTCACCACTTACACAATTGCATGTGCCACAGTGCTGGCTGCTTTTAAAAGTGCCTGATGCTGTGGCGCAAACGTACAAATGTCAGCATTACAATTTATATTGTTGCCACTACTGTTCTAGAATGCTGATCTGTACAGAATACTAGTGGCAACAGTACAAACTGTAATGCTGTATTTCTTGCGTACCACACATACCTTTTTCCCAGAAATCAGCTGCTAGAATTTGGGGTGAATGTTTTTAAGTGAAGATATTTGGTAGGAGTCAGCTCTGTGCATGCTGTCTCACTGGGGCTGAAGCTGGCTTGACAGGGGCTGCTGTTCTGGTGCCCCTCTAAATTAGTGCCTGGAGCTGGTACCCCTCTTC
>NW_017728947.1:88016951-88019965 GCF_001723895.1 Crocodylus porosus | reverse complement strand
TTTTTATAGAAGATGTTTAATTAGGGTTTCTAAAGTAATACAAAGCCTTGACACTGTTCAGTAGTCACAGGGAACCATAGTTAATAGCCAAACCTAATGATATCATAGAAGTTTGCAGAATCTGGTTTGTTTGTTTTTTTAATCATGTGCAATGAAAAAACTAGAGATTGCTTTCCTGGAGCTTCCAGAAGAAGCTGAGGGGCTGTTCTTTCATTAGACTACAGTATAACCACTCTAGCGTGCATACATAGGTGGTGGATGTGTTAAATACTTTAAATCAATGGTTTCCAACATTTTTATGGTGAAGATCACTTTTTGTAAGTAAAGGGCACCGCAGGATCTACTGCCCCTGTCCCCCGCCTCTTGGATAAGCTTCCCCAGGCTCTGACCCCACTTACCCAGCCTGGCCCAGGCAGCAGGGGCATGGCAGCCCAGCCATGTGTGTCCTGCCGCTCCCGATTTGTGGAGCCTCTGACAGACTGAGATTGACTGACTGATTGTGACCGCTGCTTTAAATACTGACCTGAGGATATAGTTCCTTTGTAGGACATATTGCTTGCTTGGTGGTGAAATAAAGAAATCTTGACGTAGATGAAGAAGTTGCTAACAAATTATACTAGAATTGTGTTCTGCAGTCAAAATGTATATTCTCTGTTTTAAACCAGCTCACCACGGGATGGCTAGGTTTAATATCTTTTGGATGTGTTTTCCATCAGCTGTTGACAGAACCACCAGTGAAAGTTAACAGGTTATTAAGGTGCTTTGGAAATTTGAACACCAATTACTTTCCCATCATTGGCCTCCATCATCCTAAGTTTTTGAGTAGTGAAATGGTATGTCTACATGTATTGCATTTTAAGTCCATGACAAGCAGTCCTCAAACAATTTCCAGAAGAAAAAGGTAAGGCTGTAGGAACATGTTAATAATTATGAGCATGTACAACAGAACACTGAACAACTACATTAAGGCTGACCCCTGGACAACTATGACAACATGCAAGTGGTTGGTAAACACAACTGGAAACGCATTATAATAGAGACATCACATTGTAAAGAACCTTGTTCATAATTGAAGTTTTTTTTTTTTCTTGTCCAAGATCTCAGAAATAGCCAGAGATTTCCTGATCAGAAATGAGCAGGAACTGCTCAATAGAACTTGGAATGGAAGAAACTGCACTGCAGAAACAATGCAAGTCTGACTTGAACGCACAGTAGATTGGCTATTCAGTGTTCTACTTGCAGGGGTTGTCAAACTATGGCTTGTGGGCCAGATCCAGCATCTGAAAGTCTAATAAGGTCCATGTCTTAATAATGGTACACCCTGCTTTTACTCCAGTTGGTCTTGCTTTTTGCAGAGGGCTGCTCTTTTGCCCCTTGTCTGCCCTGCCACCTCTGTTTACTGTTGCTGCTGAATCAACCTCTCCAAGTTGTCACTTACCTTGTTTTTTGGCAATGGCTGCATCGGGGGTGAGAGCTGCCCTCTGTACACACTGGGGCAGCAGCAGGGGATTGGTTGTTTATGGCAGTTGCTGCACTGCAAGCTGTGGCAAACTGCTAGTAAAAGATTGCCAACCTCTGTTCTCCTGCATTGCTTTTGATTTTTTTTTTTTTTTTTTAGAATTAACAATGCCTAAAAAGTTAAACCCGGGAAATTCAGGTAGGTAAAGGCTATGAATGCATATTTCTTCTACCTTTTGGAATGTACCAGATACCTCAGATGAGATGGTGGGTATGTGGAAAAAAAACCAAACCAAAACACACGCACACACCCAAAAACCAAACAAACAAAAAAAACCTTGCAGCTTCCTAGTGAAGGGTGTTTCTGCACATTCACTCCTCGCTCACTTTCCGTGTTCAGTTATCCGTTACATTCACAGTGCATTCAGAATTTGGATTGGAGCTGAAGAATGACGCTGAAAGAAGTTGTAATTTAAGATAGTTTCTCACAGTTTGGAATGGCTACAGTTTTTTAGCTTTTGGAAATATAAAGTTAGCACTCCCTTTCAAGCACATTTAACTCTGCTTTTATCAGCATTACAAAAGGTCTCTTATAAAATGGAAGCTATTGAAAAGCCATCTATTAGTCAAACAGGTGTTCTGTTGTGGATGCCCAGGAAGAACTGCTAGTTCTGAGAGAAATCAATTTAGGATTCTCTTGTAAAATATTGCCTAGTTGCAGTTTCCACAACTCAGAGTTCATTGCAGGAAAAGTTACTTCTTAATTTGCACTTTAAAATACTTTGATCTTGCTGTAAATGGATTAAAAAAACCTAACTCATTCTTAGCATTTGGCAGAGATAGGGCTATATTTTGTCTGATACTTTTAAAGAGAGAACATATGGAATTGTAGACACTTCCCCCCACCCCCATCACACACACACATTGGATTGACTAAAATAGCTTCTTTCCATATGTGTTTTTTCCTTACAGTTTTTCATGACTACTAGAATATAGGCTGTATATGTAAAAGAAAACCCAAGCTAAGCTTAGAGCTTCAAAAGGGCAGTAATAGTCTAAACATTAGAAAATGTTTATTTCAGTCTTTCTGAGGCATTGGTCTACTTTGGATTTTTATATTTGCATATACACACTTTCTTGAATTTGTGTGGTAGAGTTGCTCTTCGCTGAGTTATAGAATCTATGTATTCATTTTTTTTATTTAAATGTGAGCAAAGCCGTTTACATTTTGAGTGTTACTCGGAGGCGCTGAGCACCCTCACCAGCTGTTACAAAAGGACCTTGTACATGTATAGTTCTTACAATCTTTATATAACTTTCTACATACAAATTACATCTTCATAGGCTTTATAAAATTAAACACAAGTTCAGTGAGAAATAGTGTGGAATAGAGGGTTTTATATGTAAAATTAAAGAGCCTGAAAAATAAGGAAATGAAGAGGGTTTCCTAGGTAGGCAGAGATGGAATGAGAGAAGCTTTTTCCCAGCTTATTTATCACTGACTTCCATTCTACCAGGTGATAACAACCCTCTCCGACTTCAAAAAAAAAAAAAAA
>NW_017728947.1:88015472-88016851 GCF_001723895.1 Crocodylus porosus | reverse complement strand
AAATAGAAATTTGGAAACCATGCATTGTAGTTTGTTTGTGGTTTTTTTATCACTGAAATGTGGGGAAGAATGGGACATTCTAGAAGCTCCATTTTTTTCTTCATTTACCACCATTGGAAAAATACTGATAGGTTTCCTTCTTACATGACCTGCAGTACAAATATAAAATGACTAGTAATCGGAATTGGAGAAAAAATAGGTCCAGGGTCTACACTTCTGAAAAGTTGAATGATAGGGATTGAAATACTGAATGAAATCATCCTTCCTCTGGGTAGAGAATCTTTCTTAGTCCTTATAAGTTGATGTCTGGCACATGTTCTGGAGAAAGTTTTTTGTCCCTTAAATATTTTGATCTAGTATAATGTTTTAAGCGATATACATCTGTGGTCACTCTTCTGAGATTTAAATTCCTGGCCTCAGTGGTCAGGTCTTGTAGCATGCAAGCTGGGGAAGAAAGATAGCTCCAGTTGTAGGGTGTCAGTCTCTCTAAGTTCTTCCAGTCACCTCCTTCATGACCTGAAGCAAATTATAGTTTCCCCTTGTAGGAAGCATGTATATCGGATTCTACCAAGTTTAAAGGAATTGCAGATTTCAAATAATACTATTGATGTCAACATTATGTGGGTATGATGGACACACATAATAAACCTGTTGTTCATTCATTGTTGGGTACTTTTGCATACCTGTTTAAGAGCTGCTTTTGGGTTTGTTGGCTGTCTCACTTTTTGCATAATGGGAGAATGTCCAAACAGCTTTGCCTAAGATATTTCCACTAACAGTTTCAGTAAACTCGTTTCAATTTCTATTTAAATCATTATTTTTCAAGTTAGGTTTATGTGAATATCCCTATACTTACTCAAATTAAACCAGGTTTTTTTCCCCCAGGCTAGGAGGGAGGGGGAAGAGGGGAAGTAGGTCCTCATTTTATATTTGCATATCAGCAACCCCCTCTCCCCCACATTAAATACACTTCTATCATTAAACTGCTGCTAGAAGCAACATGTACTCAGGCATAGAGCAAATTAAGCTGGTTGAATGGAGCCCAAGCTGAGTTTGCCCATAAAACACCTGGCCCATGTGGCAAACATACTTATGGGAACTGTGTGTGTGTGTGTGTGTGTGTGTCCTTTAATAAAATAAACAACAGAGAGTTTCTCCCCCAGGAAGGAACTGGCACTGGCCCTGGAAGTGCTGCAATATCAGGTCAGCACCAGGAGGGCTAGTGCCAGCCCTGACACCCTCCCCTTGGTGCCAAAAATACTTGATTGTAAAGAATAAGATGCTGATGGGAGCCTGTATGTATGTATGTATTTTTACAAACATTATTAAAAACATTTATCTTTTTACCAATGCTTCGTAGTGCAGAAACAACTGTATAG
>NW_017728947.1:87993361-88003123 GCF_001723895.1 Crocodylus porosus | reverse complement strand
TGCTGTATTACCTTTTGGAGTTCATTGGGATCCCTAACACTCTGACTTCTCTCTGTCTCTTATTTGAAAGCCCAGCTTCTCCAAGTCCCTCCAGTACCCCATTCCCATGATGGTGCTTTTTGATCTATTTAGTTTAGCCCCTGTTGCTTCTCTGTGCTCTGATGCATGCTTTAGCACCCTTTTCATTGAAAGTCTGTCTCTAACTACTACATTTGTCATCTATGTATAGTACATGTTTTACCTCGCCCCCTTCTGGTATCTTTACTCTGCTTATGACCATGTCTTTTCTTATTCTTTGTGCTAACTGTTCCATGCCATGCACAAATAGTAGTGATAACAGTGGGCACCTTTGTCTCGCCACTGTGTGGAGTTTTAAGGCCCGGCTTAGGTGCCCATTAATTTGTAGGTGACTCTGCTTCTCTACAGTAACTGTATCTAACATATACATTTCTCTGGAACCCCATTTTTTCCTGGCACCTCGAATATGTAATGATGATCTACTCTGTCGTATTCTTTTTCTAAATCTAGGTTTACTATAACTCTTTTTTTCCTTCTCTTGGATGTGGGACAGCATATCTCTAATCACTCCCGAGGTCCTTCTGCCTGGTGCTACACATACTTAGTCTTCGCATATTTATCTTACGGAGGTTTTTTGTCATCCTCAAAGCCAGCATCTTGGCCATTAACTTATAGCCCAAATTAAGGAGTGTAATCAGTCTCCAGTTTTTGAGGAGTTCCTTCAACTCTTCCCTGACGAGTAAGATCATAATACCTTTTGTAAAATCTTTCCCTACCTCCTCCTGTTTCCATCACTTCCTTGAACGCTTCTACTATATCCCTCCCTACCTATGCCCAAAACTTCTTGTAAAATTCCATAGCTTCTCTCGGTGCTTCTTCCATGTTTTCCTTCCATGCCACTCCTGGTGGACTGGCCTGCCATTGTGCTTCTGCCATCCTCTGCTTCTCACCTGATGTACCTGTTTCTGTTGCTCCTGTTCTGTCTCTCGCTCGCCTCTTCTCCCGTCTTCCTTTTGGTGTCGCTCTTATTGTTGCTGCCTCTGCCATTGCTCCTGCTGTCACCTTCTTTCTTCCTTTCTCCTCCACCTTTTGTCCACTCTCCATCTGTTTCTGGGTCTTTATTTCCTCTCTCCAGCTCTTTTTCCATCTCTTACTTACCTGCTATCACTGTCATTGTTTTGAGCTTTGGGTCTTCCTCTGCTCCTTGCATACTCTGATCCCTTTCTCTGCTTTTAAGGCTGAGATTAGGCTTTTAATGCTGATGAGAGCATACTACAAGGACAGGTTAGTACAGCCCATCTGAATAAGATGTAGTCTGGCTATGGGCTTGGTACCCCTCAGTGCCAGCTGTCTTTCAAGATGCAGTGAATCACTGCACTGAATATATTTTAACTTCCTCTTCACTCCCACAGCTGAGGAAGCAGTGCCTTTCTTTTCTGTTTCCAATGATGTCTTTTTCTTTATGAGCCTTAAATGTCTGGCAGACATCACCAAACTTCTACGTAGTTGAGAGGCTCTGTTGCCCACTCTCTTAGCCTGTTGCATGTGATTAGTGTGGCCTTGCCCGTTATGGGGTGGAGATGGATCAGGCAGTCCCTTGCCTCTTCTGCAGGATTTGTAATGAGAACACTCGGTTTCAGTTTCAGTGAGGTGCTAATTAGCATGTGGATTCTTTGTAGGTGGTATCTAGAATACATGCACATACTGAGCAGCGCTGGGCTGTGGACTCACCATGATTTTAAATGCTATTGACTGTACTGAGGCCTAGCCCAGTGAACTGTATAAGTCAGGAGACTTTTGCCTCTGGATTAATATAATGCACAGCTTGTACCATGTATAAGTAGGCACACAAGTGCTACTTAAAAATATGTTCATAGAGTAGCTGTGCTGAAAACTACAGTGGTTTGTAACAGGTTAAAGTGCATCAGTTCTGGATGGGCTAAGTCTTTAAGTAATTTTCATATAGGCAACTGGCAGTCACTGGTGCTCCTGTGTATCTTGGAGGAAGTGGGATAAAGCGTTTAATTTTAGAAAGGTAAAAGTGTGAATATTTCGAAAATATGCGGAAAGGCAATTATCTAGGCGGAAAAAACTACTATTTCATATTACAAATGTAATATTTAAATCTTAAAGACAAATTTCAGGTACATTATAGCAGAAATGCAAGTTAGGAGGAACAGACAGTTACTTCTGGTTCCCTTGGGAACAGACAAGTTTCAATTTTTACATGAGACAGGACTAAGAAATAGGACATAGAATCATAGAAAATTAGGGTTGAAAGAGGCCTCAGGAGGTCTTCTAGTCCATCCCCTTGCTTAAAGTAGGAACATCCCCAACTAGATCATCCCAGCCAAAGCTTTGTGTAGGCAGGTTTTGAAAACCCCCAGGGATGGAGTTTCCAGCACCTCTATGGGTAACCTGTTGTCTAGCCAAGTCCTAAAAACCTCCAAAGATGGATAATCCACCACCTGCCTGGATAACCTGTTCCAGTGTTTTACTACCCTTCTAGTGAGAAAATTTCTCCTAATATCTAACCTAAACTTCCCTTGCTGCAGCTTGAGATTGTTGCTCCTTTGTTCTAACATCTGTCACCACTGAGAACAGTCAAGCTCCATCTTCTTTCGAACCCTCTTCAGGTAGCTGAAGGCTGCAATAAAATCCTCCCTCAGCCTTTTCTTCTCTAGCCCTTAATAAGCCCAGTTCTCTCAGCCTGTCCTCAAGTCATGTCCCCCAGCTCCTCACCATTTTTGTTGCCCTCCTCTGGCATCTCTCCGATTTTGTCCACATCCTTTCTGTAGTAGGGGGTTCAAAACTGAACATACTTCCAGATGTGGCTTCACCAGTGCTGAATAGAGGGGAATAATCACTTCTCTTGACCTACTGGCAACACACCTACCAGTGCAGCCCAGTATGCCATTACCTTTCTTTGCAACAAGGGCACACTGTTGGCTTATGTTCAGCTTATTGTCCACTGTAACCTCCAGGTGCTTTTTCTGCAGAGCTGCTGCTTAGCCAGTGAGCCCCCAGCTTGTACTGTCATGTGGGATTGTTCCGCCCAATGCAGGAGTTTGCACTTGTCCTTGCTGAACCGCATGAGATTTTTTTTTGGCGCAATCCTCCAATTTGTCTAGGTCTCTCTGACTCCAAGCCCTACCCTTGGCAGCGTATCTACTTCTTCACCCAGTTGGTGTAATCTGCAAACTTGCTGAGGGTGCACTTTGCCATCTTCAAGGCCACTGATGAAAACATTGAACAAAACCGGCCCCAGTATTGATCCCTGGGGCACTCCAGTTGAGTGGAGCCACTGGCAGTTACCACCTGCCAACTAACATCAAACCACTGATTTACCACTCTCTGAACCCTATGCTCTAGCCAGTTTTCTATTCACCTGCAGTCCATTCATCCAGGCTGCACTTCCTTAGCTTGCGTGCGAGAACATTGTGGGAGACAAAGAATATGAGACATGAGATAAAGAAATAAGAAACTTTGCTCCTTGTTTTTAATTTTAGAGGAAATTTAGTTAGAATTTTCTGGCTGACTATGCGATTTTCATTTGGTCTTTTGAATGCTTTCTTGTACTCTCAAATAGAAAGAAAATATAAAGGGTGAGGATGAAGGATGGCACTCCAGCTGGACAGGTGGTTAGGGAGTACTGCAGAGACTTTGCTACTACTGCTGTGGCTGCGAGAATCCTGGGTCTTACCCATGGGAGTTTGTCACCACTGCCAAAACCCTAGGAGGAACCAGACCTCTGGCAATGGTGCTAGAGCCAGTTCTTACTATTGCTGCCTAAGCCCTCGTATTTGTGATGGAGTGGCAGTCAGCTCAACACCAACTGCTGATGGGACTGCAGAAGCAGCAGTGGCACGTTTAGTTGTTCCTACCCAGGGTAACTTTCCAGCAGCCAGATCAGCCACAGTAGCAAAGCTGATCCAGTGAGCCTGTCTGGCTTGTTGACAGGTTCCCTTAGCTATAGGGAGAAGCAGCCCCCTATGATCCCTTGGTTTGGACAGTGTGCTTTTGTGGAGACTGTTATTCTCCAGACAGAAGCCTGTGCATGTGTGCATGCCTTTAAATCACTGTTTGTAGTGTTAAGATACTCTAACGCTACAAAAATGTTTGTCCACAGCCTTTGACTCTAGTTCAATCAGGCATTTATATAGATGCTAAAATGGGACTCAATGAATTCCTAGATCAGGGCCTGAAAAAGAAGTGCAAAAGAACTAGGATTTAAAGGCTGAGGGTTTCTTGGACTCCCCCTGGATTGGTCAATAAGACCCTACAAGAAGAAGAACCATCCCTTTTGCTCTTAAATTGTTTATATTAACAGACTTGGCTTTGTTTATGTTCTGATTCCAACTAGACCAAACATTGGTGATGGGGTGAGTGTGAGTAATTTTTAAAATCAATATAGGACATGCTGTGCTCCAACTAAATTTACCAGTCATTTCAAAAAATGACTTTTTCCAAGAGTACAAACTGCAGGAACCTCTAGCTGAGTGGGTAGCTATTGCTTATCATCCAGTCATCAAGACTACCTATTGTAAAAGTACATGTGCATTTTCTATACTAGAACTAGAGAAGCTGTATCACTAAATCTGTGGAAGAAAAATTTATGAAACTTCTTGGTGTAGATGGAGTTTAAGATAATATATGACTAGATGCCCTTCCATTCCACAACATTAGACAATAGAAAATACTGTTCTGGGTATGACTTACTGTTCTGTAATCCCAGTCAGATTTTATCACATCTAAGAGTCCTTAGTCCCAAGCCATAACTGTTGATAAACATGACAGTGAAGGAGGGGAGAGAGAACAACAGTGCACATTATGACTGATTTATTTTTTTTTAATTTAATTAAAAAACTACTTACTGTTTTCTTTTATTAAAAACTTGATGCTTTTGACATCATTGATTATATGGAAATTAACAGGTGTAGCTTCCAGTTTGGTGTTTTTTGATACCATGATCAAGTTGTTGGCACTGGACTTATGACTTAGTCCTGATAGCTTGTTTTGTGTAGACCCAGCCTTCAGATTTGACCGTGACAGCTCTGTTTGATCAATAGGCAAACTTTATTGATGCACGGTGATAGCAGATAACAGTAATGCAGGCAAAGCAAACAAAGTAACTTCTCTACCAGTCCAAGGGATTCACAAGGAGAATGGTGCATTTGGGCAGTATGCTAGCACTACCTTGTGCTTCTTTGCTTGAAGGATGTTGGCAGTCGTGGAGGTCAAAGGTCAATGGCTCTTATTCCCCACCCCCGCCAGGTTGGGTGGGAAGGGCTGGTGGTGTGTCCTCTGCCCATGGTAGCCTTAGGCTCCACTCTTGCCCCCGCTGCTCTGAAAAGCCCTCCTTTTGTATAACTTTTTTCCCTGATGGCAATTCATTTGGTAGATCCTGTCCTCCATCCTTTGTAGGCCTTTCTTTTTAGTGGACCTCCTGCAGCTAAAAAGAAAGGCCTACAAAGGATGGAGGACAGGATCCACCTCCAAGGAGGAATATTCCTCATTGGTCTAGACTGCAGGGAGTGAATCAGGAAAGCCAGGGCTGCGACAGAACTCCAACTAGCTACAAGTATCAAGGACAATAAAAAGTCCTTTTTTAGATAAGTGGGGAGCCGGGGGAAAAGCAAGGGCAACATTGGACCCCTGCTAAACCAGATGGGGCAACTGACAACCGACGCCCAGGAAAAAGCCAACCTATTAAATGGGTACTTTGTGTCAGTCTTTCATCAGTCTCATGGGAAACCCATGCCCATTATGGGACAGGGAGGCCTGCCCTCCATCAATGCTGACCTTGTGAAGGAACACCTTGAGAGGCTGGACACCTTCAAGTCAGCTGGCCCTGACAGTCTGCACCCCAGGGTAATCAAGGAGCTGGCAAGCATCATAGCCCAGCTCATGGCATGAATCTTTGAGAACTCCTGGTGCTCCGGTGAAGTGCCTGAAGACTGGAAGAAGGCCAATATGGTGCCTATCTTCAAGAAAGGGAGGAAAGTGGATCTGGCAAACTACAGTTCTGCCAGCCTGACCTTTATCCTGGGGAAGGTCTTGACCAATCTTATTTCCTTTTACGACCAGGTGACCTACCACCTGGACAAGGGAGAAGAGATTGATGTCATATATCTTGACTTCAAAAAAGCCTTTAATATGGTATCCCATGATCACCATTTGGCAAAACTGGCCAACTGTGGCCTCAGGTCCACCATGATCCACTGGCTGGGGAATTGGCTCCATGTTTGGACCCAGAGGGGGGTGGTTGATGGAAGTCAATTGTCATGGTGCCCTTTGAGCAGTGGGATCCACCAAGGCTCTGTCCTTGGATCTATATTGTTCAACATCTTCATTAATAATGTCAATACTGACAAGTGCAGGGTATCGCACCTAGGGAGAAAGAACCAGCAGCATACCTACATGCTGGGGAACTCCCCTCTTGTCAGCACAGAGGCAGAAAAGGATCTTGGAGTCATTATAGTCTCCAAGATGAACATGGGCCACCAACGTGGGGACGCAGGTGTGAAAGGCTAATTGCACCTTGTCATGCATCCACAGATGCATCACGAGCAGGTCCAAGGAGGTGATCCTCCCCCTCTATGTGACACTGGTTAGACCGCAGTTGGAGTACTGTATCCAGTTCTGGGCACCGCACTTCAGGAGGGGCATGGACAACATCAAGAGTGTCCAGAGGAGGGCCACTTGCATGATCAGGGATCAGCAGGGCAGGCCCTACAAGGAGAGGCTATGAGACCTGAACCTGTTCATCCTCCTCAAGAGGAGGCTGAGGGGGGATCTGGTGGCCATCTATAGGCTGGCCAAGGGAGACCAGCAGGCAATGGGAGAGTCCCTGTCCCGCCTCCCCCCCCCCCAAGTGCTCCTGGGATTAACGAGGAATAACGGCCATAAATTGACAGAGAGTAGATTCAGGCTAGATATCAGGAGGCGCTGCTTCACTGTCAGTGTGTCTAGATCTGGAACCAACTTCCAAGGGAAGTGGTGCTCACTCCTACCCTGGGGTTCTTTAAAAGGAGTCTAGATAGACACATTGCCAGGGTCACTTGACCCCAGCATTCTTTCCTGCCCATGGCAGGGGGTCGGACTTGATGATCTGCTCAGGTCCCTTCCGACCCTACTAACTATGAAACTATGGACATTAGAGTTAGAAGCGGAATGGCCGAGTTCGCTGATGACACCAAACTCTGGGGTAAAGCATCCACACCTGAGGACAGGAGGGCGATCCAGACTGACCTTGCATCGAAAAATGCAAGGTTCTCCACCTTGGGAGGAAAAACCTGCAATATCCTTATAGGCTCAGCAGTGCTACGCTGGTTAGCACTACAGGTGAAAGGGACTTGGGGGTCATCATTGACCACAAGATGAACACGAGCCTGCAATGTGATGCTGCGGCTAGTAAAGCAAGCAAAATCCTGGCTTGCATCCATAGATGCTTCTCAAGCAGATCCCAAAACGTCATCTTCCCATTATACTCGGCCTTGGTAAGGCTGCAGCTAGAGTACTGCATCCAGTTTTGGGCCCCACAATTCAAAAAGGATGTGGAGAAGCTTGAGAGAGTGCAGAGGAGAGCCACGGGCATGATCAGAGGTCAGGAAAACAGATCTTACAACAACAGGCTGAGAGTTATGGGGCTCTTTAGCCTGGAAAAGCACAGGCTCAAGGGCAATCTGATGGCCACCTATAAGTTTATCGGGGTGACCACCAGGATCTGTGGGAACGTTTGTTCACCAGAGTGCCCAAGGGATGACAAGGTCCAATGATTATAAACTCCTGCAAGACTGTTTCAGGCTGAACATAAGGAAGAATTTCTTTACTGTCCGAACCCCCAAGGTCTGGAATAACATGGCATCGAAGGTGGCTCAAGCACCTACATTGAGTACCTTCAAGAGAAATTTGGATGCTTATGTTGCTGGGATCCTATGACCCCAGCTGACTTTCTGCCCCTGGGGCAGGGGGCTGGATTCGATGATCTTCCGAGGTCCCTTCCAGCCCTAATTTCTATGAAATCTATTAAATCATTTCCAGGTATCATTGATTGGTCTCCCTGTCATCATGTTGCCCACAATCTGTCCTGTTAGCATAATTCTTTGTTTCCGCAAACCCATCACATACATGCATCTTAATGTGGTCGTTTGCCACTACCTTAATTTGGGAATCCCTGGCCTCCTAAGTTGGTCAGTTCACCCAAATCAGGTATCCTGAGGGGCTTGGCAGTGGTCATGGTGACCCAGTTGTGACCCATTGTGATGCCAGTTTTTCAGGTTCCTTATCTTGTTATGGAATGCTGTCAATGTTTTCAGTTTCCCAGGATGTATGCGCTTCTAGCTTCCAAGGCACAGTCTGTTTCAAATGCCGCAAATGTGAAATTTTGTGTCTCGAAGGTTTTTAGAAACCAGTTAACCCCTGCCCTTCCCCTGGACCATTTTTCTAATGCAATATCTATTCTACTTGCATGTTGATTTCTAAACACATATCTCTAAATATCATTTTCTAGCCATCAGTGACTGAAGACAAAGAACAAAATAGTTTTGATAGAGACAAATATGATTTGTTGTGAGCAACAGAATTTCAAAAAATGCTGTAATGTTTGTCAAATTAGCTGCTTTTTTCCTTTTTTAATTTAACTGTTCTTACTATACGTCCTCACCAAAAAAAAGCCCAACACTGTGAACGGAGATAAGATGTTCTGTGAAGGACAGTTTGTTTTGCTTACCTCAGGCTAATTGTACCTCGTAATTATGGCAGAACAGTAAACTAAATTGTAAAAGTTCAGTTCATAAGAAGTGGAAACGTGAAGAAATAACTAGGAAAGTATATAAAAGTATTGCTCGGGCATGCATGGATGAAGTCAAGAAGATTAAAGTGCAACTGGAGTTGCAGCTAACAAGGGATGTGATGGGTAACAAGAAGGGTTTCTACAAGTATGTTGGTAGCAAGGGGAGGATCAGGGGAAGTGTGGGTCCCTTACTGAATGGGGGAGGCAACCTAGTGACAGATAATGAAGAAAAGGCTGAAATGCTTGATGTTTCTTTTTGCCTCCGTCCTCCTAAGCAAGGGCAGCTCCCAGACTACTGTACAGGGCAGCACAGTTTGGAGAGGAGGTAAGCATCCCTCAGTGGTGAAAGAACAGGTTAGGAATTACTTAGAAAAACTGGATGTGTACAAGTCCATGGGGCCAAATGGGATGTACCCAGTGGTGCTGAGGCAGTTGGCTGATGTGATTGCAGAGCCATTAGCCATCATCTTTGAAAACTCATGGTGATCACGAGGGGTCCCAGATGTTTGGAAAAGGGCAAATGGTGCCCATATTTAAGAAAGGAGAAACAGGGAACTACAGACCAGTCTGCTTCACCTCAGTCCTTAGAAAAATCATGGATCCAGACCCGCAAGGAATCCATTTGGAAGCATTTGGTGGAGAAAAGGTTGATTAGGAACAGTTTGCATGGATTCACCAGAGACAAGTCATGTCTGACCAACCTGATTGCCTTGTATGATGAGGTGATTGGCTCTGTGGGTTCGGGGAGATGAGCGGATGTGGTATACCTTGATTTTTAGCAAGGCTTTTGATACAGTCTCCCACAACACTCGTATGGTTAAGGGCCTGCAGGCCAAGCCCTACGAGGAGAGATTAGAGAAACTGGACCTTTTCAGCCTCTGCAAGAGAAGGTTGAGAGGCGACCTGGTGGCTGCCTATAAGTTCATCAGGGGGGCACAGAAGGGAATTGG
>NW_017728947.1:87986545-87993181 GCF_001723895.1 Crocodylus porosus | reverse complement strand
CAAGAGAAGGTTGGATGTGTATCTAGCTGGGGTAATGTAGGCCCAGCACTCTTTCCTGCTTATGCAGGGGGTCGGACTCGATGATCCATTGGGGTCCCTTCCGACCCTAGCATCTATGAATCTATGAACATTCTCGCAGGCAAGCTAAGGAAGTACAGGCTAGATGAATGGACTGTAAGGTGGGTAGAAAATGGGCTGGAGCATTGAGCTCAGAGTAGTAATGAATAGGTTGATGTCTAGTTGGCAGCTGGTATCAAGTGGAGTGCCCCAGGGGTTGGTCTTGGGTCTGGTTTTGTTCAATGTCTTCATCAGTGGCCTGGAAGATGGTATAGAGTGTACCCTCAGCAAGTATGCAGATGACACCAAACTGCGGAGAGTAGTAGATACACTGGAGGGTAGGGATAGGATTCACAGTGACCTAGATGAATTGAGAATTGGGTCAAAAGGAGTCCCATGATGTTCAACAAGGACAAGTGTAAAGTCCTGCATTTAGGATGGAACAATCCCATGCAGCTGGGGGCTGACTGGTTGGGCAGCAGCTCTGCAAAAAAGGACCTGGGGGTTACAGTGGACAATAAACTGAATATGAGACAGCAGTTGCCAAGAAGGCTAATGGCATACTGTGCTGTATTGGTAAATGTTGCCGGTAAGTCAAGGGAAGTGATTCTTCCCTTCTGATTAGCACTGGTGAGGCCACTTCTGGAGTACTGTGTTCAGTTTTGGGCCCCCCACTACAGAAATGATATAGATAAATTGGAGAGAGTCCAGCGGAGGGGGACAAATGGTTTGGGGGCTGGGGGATGTGACTTATGAGGCAAAACTGAGGGAACTGGGCTTATTTAGTCTAGAGAAGAGGAGACTTAATAGCAGCATTCAGCTACCTGAAGGAAGTTTGAAAGAGGATGGAGCTAGACTGTTCTCAGTGGTGACAGATAGAACAAGGAGCGATGGTCTCAAGTTGCAGCAAGGGAAGTTTAGGTTAGATATTCAGAAGAATTCTCACTGGGAGGGTAGTAAAACACTGAAACAAGTTACCCAGAGGTGGTGGAAACTCCATCCCTGAGGGTTTTCAAAACCCACCTAGACAAAGCTTTAGCTGGGATGATCTTGTTGGGGATGGTCTTGCTTTGAGCAGGGGGTTGGACTAGATGCTCTCCTGAGGTCCCTTCCCACCCTAACTCTGTGATTCTATGATTTTACCATGTTCTGAATTCTGAGTGCAGACCTTTAAATGGAATACAAGCGTGAAGTTTAGGACAGCAAAGGACTACATTTTATTTAAGGCTGAAAGAAACATTCATTTTCAGATTAATCTTCATTAAGGATAATGTTAAGTGTCTGACTCCTGAATGTTTTGGAGCTGTAATTCTATTTTAATTAATCCTGTTGGATGCAATTTTAGTGTATTTTAGTTTTACGTAGTGTTGTCTGCATAAAGTATCTGGGTTTCAGTCAGATGTACACTACCACTTCCCAAACTGAAGACAGTGTGATAGCCTTTAAAGAGAGAGGAAAAAAATACAATTTAGTCAACTTTTTTTTGGCCTAAGTACGATTTCCGTGGTATGTTTTCACCTGTCCAATAAAAACAGAGTTATGCTGGCTAGTTTGTAAGACATTGAATCAGCATTTTTGTATTCTTGACACCTAGTGGGTTTTTTCTAGATATGGTGATTTCTGGTATTGTGTGAACATTGTGAATTAAATATTTGACTTGGGCATATCTGATGTTGTAGTGGAGTAGCTTACAGTTAACTGGAAAGTCTTCAGAATCTCGTAACCATTAAATTAGATACTGCCGTTAACAATGACTTGGTGCTAAAGGACACTTTATTAGTTAGGTCTGGAAAATATTGTATTTTTCAACAGAAGTAAAGCTAAATTTTCATTTTACAAATGAAATATATTGTTTTCTCTTATTTCAGAGCTGCATCTCTTATTGTTAGCCAGGTTTTCGTTTAATTGTTTGTGGTTATCTTTTTAATTCTGTAGTTCTGTCTGAAGAAAACATTTGAACCTTGTTAAAATTGATGGAGTTTGCCAGTTTGTAACTGAAAACATAATTCAGCCACATCAAGTTCTTAAGGGAAAGATAATTACAGTGTGGGAAGACTGAATTTTTTCCACATTTCCTCATGGGAATTAGGAGCTGCTGAGTTACTAATCCTCAGTCAGAGTTTGTCATGGAAACGGTGAAGTGTGCATGTACACAGGAGTGATTTGTGTGTGCGCATGAACAAACTCAGGCCAGTCAGAAGGTGGTGATAAGAAATAATGTTGGAGTAAGTGAGAGGTACTTTAATTAGGAGCCCAGAGCTGTAAAGAGAGCAATACTAAAGTGCTCATCTTGCTTAACATAGTAATGCCCATTACCCTGGGATTTCTGTTGCCAAGATGCATCACAATGTGTTCTGCTCCTTAGACTGTGAAATGTCTAAATATACAAACTCTAGGCAATGCCATAGCAGTACAGGCATGAGGCTTGGCACTTATGGGCACCCTGTCACCACAGGTTGAGGGGTTTGCTTAGCCCTTTATTTTTCTAGGATGTTTTAAATTGTTTTATGCTTGCTTTCATAATTTTTTTTTCATTTAAGAAAATAGACCTGGGAGGGATCTCTTGGGGTCACACTGTTCAATCCTTTGCTGCTGTCACAGGCAGCTGAATCTCGTAAACAAATAAAGCTGTGTTTTATAAGTGGTATGCCATATTTACTTGTATAGATGACCCTAACTATAAGGCGACCCCCAGTAATTAGACTTTGTGTATGGAAAAAATATTTGTTACAATTTTCCAGGTATAGAATCAAGTTTCTTGAGGCTTGCCTTTGAATTTGTCCACCTCCCACTACTACAGCAGGGAAAATAAATCTGGGGGTCAGGTAGCCCCTTTGCTCTGTGTCCCCTGGCAGTTCCTTCTCCCTCCTCTTACTGTCAGACTATGCTTTCCCTGAGAGCATGGAAGTGAGGAGCAAATTTGAAAAGAATAACTTTGAAATCAAATACGCTTTTAGCAGTTTGCATATATTACCTATGCTTAGTTCTTCTGAGATTGATGCTTGTTAACCTTTTTTTGAAACTGCTGCAGATTTTAGCACAGGTGCTCCATAAACACACTTTTGAGCAGCATTTTGGCAACTCCTTATATGACAAGGGTGACCTTAGGCAAAAAGACTGAGGTGCTGATGAGGACCTACCACAAGGATAGGTTAATGCAGCCAATCTGCATTAAACATATGGGGCTGCCCATTAAGCACAGTCTCTTACCATTGACTTTCCATGTCATGTTGAACCATTGTATTTTGACTTATTCACTCCCACAGCTGAGCTGTGCCTTTCTTTTCCTTTTCCACTGATTTGCGTTTCTTTATGCACCTTAAATGCCTAGCAGACATTGCTAAATGGGGCCCCAAAGAGGGGAGGATGATATTTGCCAGGCAAACATCCAAAGGGATGGTGTCAGGGATGGCTCTGGCCCTCTGGTGACGGCCTGGTCTTATAGTACCACTGGGGCCAGTGCCAGTTCCCTGCAGAGGGAACACTTGCCTGGTTTTGTTGTTTTGTTTCTTTCCAAAGGGCCAAAAAAAAGGGGTTCTTATGAACAAGTTTGCACAATGTGGATCATGTGCTTTATAGGCATGCTCAGTGTTGGCTGCATTTACTCAGCTTCATAGTTGGTTTCCGTTACTGAGCATGCGTTGCTTTTGGTAGCAGTTTAAAGATAGACAATGTATTTAGCAAGATTTTGTCATATGCAGTTATAAGATGAGGGTCTCTTTTTTTTCCCCCACATGCCAATGGGGTGGGAGAAGGGGGGGTGGACCTCATTTTGTATTTGAGTAAAGCCAGCATTTATTCCTACTGCTCCTGTTAGAAGGCTGTTCTAGAACCTTGCCCCTTTGGTTATAAACCTAATTCTATCCAAAGTATGTTAGCTTTTCATGGGCAGGTTTACATCTGTCCTTTAGCTTGAAGAGCTGTTCTTCCCCTCCACCCCCATGGATCAGCCCTGCGCCACATATTTGGACTACAGGGCTAAAAGTCTGAATACCACTGGACTGATGGATCCAGGTCCTCTTTCCTCTTTTGTCATGTCTAGTTGATGAGCTTTTGCTAATTCTAATTAACCCCCAAACGCATGGTGGTATTTTTGCCCCCCTGCTGGAGAATGTTACTTGGGGAAAAAATAAAGAGAAACATCTAGGGTCATCTGCAGTAAAAAGGGAGCTAACTTATTCTTGCTAAAGCAACTTTATATAAGAATAGAGAGACCAAGGATGATACATGTGAGGTGAAATTCTGGGCCACGAGAAGAAAGAAAATTACTAGAAAGAGCAGAGCATGTGGGATGGACTGGCTGTCAGCCTGAAGGACATGAGGGCACATTTGGGAATTCATAAAATTACTGAAAGGTCAGAGAAGCTAGTTGAAACAGTTTGCCTACATAATGAAGAGGGACAGGGGTGACTGCCAATTATCTACAGTAGACACCCAGTTGGCTGAAAAAATAAGCAAGGCTAAAGTGGAGAAACAACATCAAGGAAAGATATGAGAATTCTGAGCATATGAGAAATGCAGTAGATTGTAGGAAGTGAATAGTGATGATCCAGGCAGCTGACCCCAACCAGAGATGGGAACCACAATCATAAAGAATTGAACGATTCCAGAACTTATTGACTGTCATTCCTATTTCTATTACTCCAGTCCCCAGTGTCAGTTAGTTCTTCCTCTGTTACATTCGGATTTTCTTCAATACTGATGTAGTTTTTTAATTCTCTGTAATTAGCACCTTTCAGTACTTTACAGATCAATATAATTTAATGCAAATCTTGGATGGAATTGGTCTATAGCAGGGGTGGGAAAAATGTGGCTAAGGGTCTGGATGTAGCCCAGCAGGCTATTCTATCCAGCCCGTGGGCTCCCTGAAAAATTTAGAAAATTAACATTTATCTGCTCTGGGTTGCCTGTCATGTGGCCCTCGCTGGCTTGCTGAAACTTAGTAAGCGGCCTTCTGCCAAAAATAACTGCCTGCCCCTGGTTTATAGGTTGCCATAGTAGATGCCAGGTCTCCCTTCACATTTTTCAGGTTTTCTTTTAAGCACAACAGCTGGAACTCAACTTCTATGAAAATTGAGATCCCAGAGAACAGCTGGGGTCTTACTTGTCTGATATGGCCACCTAGTTTTGTCCTGTTTTTAAATTTTGTGAGAAAATGCCAGTTGATTAAAGTAACTTGAATAACAGTAATTTATAAGCATTGGTGGGGTAAGATGTGGAGCTGAATGCAACTATGGCCAGACTAAAGGTTGGATGGTGGTGGTAAGTGTTGGGGGAGGAAGGGAGAAGGATGGGTAATTTGGATGCCTGCTGGAGGAAAGGGTGTTGGGACCTCTGGGTTTGGAAATGGGTACCAAAGCTCTGAGGACGAGTGGGTAAGAAGTATGTGGGACTCTGGAATATGTAGGTGCTGGGGTAGTGGATAAGGGGTTGCTGGAGAATGCAGGTCTCTATAGGAGTAAGTGGTACAAAAATGTCGGGGGAAGGTAAGAGAGCATATTGGGGGCCAGGTAGTTCCTCAGATGGGAACAGGTGATACAAATGCTCCATTCCAGCAAAAATAGCAGGTGTGGGGTTGGTGTCTGTTTCTTTTGCCCCACAGTTTGAGAGTACAGTGGGCCAAACTGTACACAGTGGGTTGGTTTATTGCTTTAAATTGATCATAACCTAATTTATTTTGCTAAATATCAATCTTTCTATTAGTATACTTCCAACTGGTATTCAGTGTCTTGTTCATATATCTCTTCCTCATGTTTGTCCATAGTCAGGATCTTTTTACCTTATTATTAAAGTCCCTCTGCATTTTTATGTCAACGTTTTGTTAACTTGCATTTCTGTTTAGCAAGCTGTAAAACCATCCACCTGTCTATGCCGTTTAGCCTACTTGAAGTCCTTTTAAAAATGTTACTTCTGTTCTCTGTATTGCAGGGATGGGCAAAATACGGCCCGTGGACTGGGTCCAGCCCACGGGGCCCCTAAAAAAAAAAAATTAGAAAACTAATATTTCTCTGCCCTTTGTTCCTGTCAAAAATAACAGGAACCAAGGGCAGTAGGACCCAGGGGAAGCCCTGTGGGCTCCCACAGCAGCAGGTCCTGCCTGGCCCTACTTCCCCCAGCCAGAAGGCCCAGCAGGGGCTTCTGGCTTGGGACCAAGTGGCTGCCCCATGCTGGACCCTCAGGGAAGGGGATGGGGAAGGGCAAGGAAGGACCCCAGGCAGGGAAGTGGCTCGGGGAAAAGCTGAGTCGGGGGGTGGGAAGCAGCCCCTCATTCGCCTCATGGCCGGCACCCTGCGCTACAGCAGTGCACAGCCTGTGTGGGGGTGCCTGTGTCTGTGCGTGCTTCGGACAGCCCTGTGGGCTGCGAGTAGTTGCAGCAGGGAGTGCTAGCCATGGGGTTTGGGGGGGGCCACTTTCCCCATCCCCTCATGCTCAGCTTTTCCCCAGGCTCCTTCCCTGCTCCTTCCTGGTGCAGAGGAAAGTGGCCCCTCGCCTGCCTCATGGCTGGTGCTCCCTGCTGCAGCCGCTTGCAGCAGGCACAGGCAGCCCCAGGCAGGCTGTGAGCAGCTGCAGTATGGGGTG
>NW_017728947.1:87963273-87986205 GCF_001723895.1 Crocodylus porosus | reverse complement strand
TCTGCACCAGCTTCTTCCCTGCCGGCAAGCAGGGGATCAGGGCTGTGTGCTGCTTCCCGCCTGTACCATGGGGCTGGGGGGCATTAGGAGTGAGTGGGCAGGGAGCCAGCGGGAGCACAGGGCCCACATTGGTGTCCTGGGGCCAATGCTGGCGGGGCCCAGAGCAGGGTGGCAGGAGCGTGGGGTCCCAGCTGGCAGGGGCTCTATGGAGCAGGGCCAGATTTCCATCCCCACCCCCTCCCTGGTGGTGCAGCCCAGCCTGGCTCCATAGACTCCTGCCAGCCTGTGCCCTGCTTTGGGCCCCACCAGTGCTGGTCCCGGGACATGAGACCAATGTCTTGGGACCAAAGACATTGGCACACTGGTCCCAAGATAGTGACCAGGGGGTGGGGCACCTGTCAAGGGGTGGGGCTACCCATGTGGCCCTCAACAGCCTGCCAAAACTGGGTAAGCGCCCCTCCGCCCAAAATAATTGCCCACCCCTGCTGTATTGACTTGTGACTCCCTTTAGTATTTTTCATAAATATATTTATGGTATAAATTCAATTTCTTATTGATTTTTATAGTCCAAAACTGGCTCTGCTACCTACCATCATGTTTTGTTAATCATCTCCTGCTTTCTCAAGCAGCTTCCATGCACAAACATCTTCTGTTTCAAAATCAGTTCAAGTACCTCACCTGGTGCAGAAAGCTTACTGACCATGCTGATTAGTTGTTGTGCAGTACTGTATCAAGTCGTTTACTTCCCAAAGTAAATCATGCCTGTGTCTCTTGCACTTGTTAATTTATTTCCTTGATAAAACAGTTTGGGGCCTGTTCAGTACAATTTCCCGTTTGTGAATCCATGGTGATTATGCTTGAAATCATAATCCTTGGTATCCTCTTAATCTGTCCTCAGTTTTTGCTTTCTCTAACTCCTCTTGCTAAAGTTCTTTGCCAGTTACCTAAGAATGTTTCTTCTATGGTTCTCCATTAAGCAAGTTCCATTGTGATTAACAAAGTTTTATAACCATGGCAACAACTCCTGTATCTCCATTGCCTTTCTTGCCTTTTTTTTTTTTTGATATGTGCTAATACTTCTATTTTCAGTACAATTTAAATCTGTTATAGGGGAAGTATTTATAGATGTGCATGTCAGTACAGAAGCAGATTCATGGTGGGGGATGCAATTTAAGTGGTGGGTAGGTGAAGCATGAACTATTTGTCAGAAGTGAAGGAATGTCATGGAAATAGTGGCCAGGACCAAATTAGGCTTGAATGAAAACTGCTGTGCAAGTTTTGTCATTACCAGTGAATAAGGGATTCATTCAAAAACCATGACTTTGTCTCTCTTCATATCTATCTTTCTTAGTCTCCATAGTCTGGCTCACCTGGTTTCTGTATTCTAAGTGTTCCTTAAAGTTATTTTTTCACATTAATTTTTTTTCCTAAACATGGATTGTCTTTGTATTGTCACACGGTCTCTGGACATGGTCAGTTTTTCTGGCATAACATTTTTTTCCTAGTGCATTTCCATATCTGCTGCTTGGGTCCAGATCCTCATAAATAGGGACCTACTGAAATCACGATTTTTACAAAATCCAGCATTGTCTGCAAAATCTATGCACACGGAGAAAAAAAAACCTTACCAAAAATTTAAACGCTGGCTTTTCAGAGGAAGCTAGGAGTATACAGGGTGCTGTGGCATCCTGCAGGAGAGGAGGGGAGCTGCCTGCTTAAAGGACTGCTGGCAAGGTGGCTGTAGCCACCTGCTGCTTGCAACTGATTGGCTGCTAGGGCTGCCCGTCATGTGCCTTGTCCCTCTCCACCAATTGGTAGCAAGGGGAGGGACTGCATGAGATAGCCCTCACAGCCAGTCTGAGGTAGGAGGGAAGGCTGCTGCACTCTGCCCACAAAATGGCTGTCATGCCCCATGTTCTGCCTGTGAAATTGGTGGGCAGCCACCTCAAGTTTAGTAGGTCCCTACTCCATAAATATTTCTGCAGCCAAATACCACTGAACTTCTCTCAGAGTGTGGAGTCTCTAGTGGATGCTTTATGTACCATACCACCCCCTTTGTTGGGGGTCTCCCAACTCGCCTGCCACGACTTGTTGTTACATGAAGAAATGAGGGGTTCAGTGGTCTTCTTTCTGATCTACCTGACAACGGGGTACCCGCAGCAGTACCTGGTGTGCCTCAGGGCTCCACCTCCCCTACACCCTGTCCACTGGCCAACCGAAAGGGCCTCCTGCTTGTGGTCCCGCCGTTCCTTGCAAGCCCCTTTACTAAGGGGTCTGGCATGAGCTTCAGTGCCAGCCAGTTGCCTGTATGTCAAGGTGTCTGGAGCCTCAAACCCTGATCCCAAAGGGCTGAGCTCCTGTTCTCTGGCATCCTTCTCCCTCCAAGACAGGGATGCTTCTATGACCTTTTGAAATTAAGGTGCCTGGGGACTGACTGTCCCCAGCCTGAAGCAGGGCACTGCTCCCCCTGCCTTGGATGCCTGCAACACTACTATTGCCAGCCTCTGGAGTGACTGCCTGCCCAGTGAGCTCCCTGCTGGCGTTCTCCCTCTCCCCCGCTTGCCAGTTTCCAGTGCAGTTTTTAAATTTCCTGCGGTGACAGCCTCAGGTGCTGCAATTAGCTGGCTGCTGCCCAGCCCGGGAAGCAGCTGTTTGAAGAGCTGGCGTAACTCCAGCTTGCACGGCTGTGGCTGTGACTCTGGTCCTGGCAGTAAGTTTACCAGAGCACAGGAGACCTGCTTGTTCATCCCGGGAATGCCTGGGGCTGTCCCCAGCACCCTTAGTGCCTGTGGGGGCTTCCTGTCACCACAGAGAGATTTAAGATTACAAACTGTGATTTCTTGTACCCCTCCACTGCCACCCCAGTCCTGCATGCTAGGTACTTTACATATAATAAAAAAAGAATTAAACTAAATGTAATATGCAAAGCAAAGGATTTTAGTAATACATTCAAACTAGCCATAACTTATGCAGTATGGACGTCCATAGAGCAAAGTTAGAATTATATGGAATATACAGAAAGCAAAAGAGTGAGAGTTAACATGTTATATTGAAAGGAAAGCATAGAATATTTAGGAAAATGTAGAATCTAGTTCACGTCCCCCTGGTAACTTGGAGATTCAGTTGTTAAAATATTGAATCTAACCCTCAGAATTGCCGATAATTGTTGCATGTCTGAAAATGCCATACCAGTCGAGATAGAGGCAATGTTCTGTTAAAGGAGCATTGAAGTAGGTGGGGAGGGCAGAGGGGAATAATTGAAGAAATTGTCCAGCATATTGCCTGGAGGAACAAAAATGGGTCTAACTTTGGCCATCTAACTCGGGAGCGGGCAATTATTTTGGGCGGAGGGCAAACAGAGTTCTGACAAACAGTTGAGGGCCACATGACAGGCAGCCCAGGGCAGATTAATATTAATTTTCTAAATATTTAGGGGCCCCACAAGCTGGATAGAATGGTTTGACAGGCTGCATTTTACCCACCCCTGACCTAACTTTTCTTGGATTGTGCTAGACCCAATGTTAGGTTTCATATGGTGGTGACATAATTTTTCCTTTCATCTAGGACTGGCTTACTTCCTGAAAATTTGTTTCTGACCTAGACTAACCGCAGTGAATGTTCTGGACCTTTATCATTTGTACTCTGCATTCTGCATGATCTGTCTGTTGCTACATTAGTAGGAGTGCTGGTTTTAATTTGTGCAACGTTAAACCATCTTAAAGCCAGCTACCTATGAGTTTTTTCCGCTTGATTTTAGTGGTTGTCATACACCACTAACTAGTTGATGGTGACCCAGCTGTGATGTTTGAGAGGTATGGTGCTACTAATGTGTAGGATATGATTCTGCAATCATCACAGTGAATAATACCCATTTGAAACAGCATCAGTAAGGATTACAGCTTTTATTTAATCACTTCCAATCAAAGCCCACTTCTGACTGTAGGTTTGTTTTAATTACAGGTTTGTACCAAGGTACAGTAAAAAATTGGCTTTGTTGTAAATTGCCTGGCATATTTATGGTGCTGTATGCCTGCTGAATGATATTTGATAGATCTTTCTGTAATGTATTTCTCAAAGTGGATGGGGGGAAAAAAGCAAACCGTTAAAAGAAGCTTAGATTGGGTATAAAAATATGTTGATGGGAAAAGTGATACAATTAAGTGTGGATTGTGGGATGAAAGATCTGTTTGAAGGAATTGGCAAGTTAACTTTGCATAATAAAATAGTAAATTTTCATTTTGTTTTCAATTTGTGTTTTTTCAACATCTTAAAAGACTGCATGCTCTGTGTTACAATTCTGACAAAGCAGTGAAGAAGCACTTCAGAAGAATATACTCCAAATCCTGGCAGTTTTGTGCCATTGCTGCATACTGCATTATACAGCTGTATATACTGCAGGGTTTTTTTGAATGAGCTGGAGTGTTAGTTAACTTGTAATGCAATTTAATCTCAGATCATTAAGCAATCTGGGACCCAGGTGCTCCAACATGATGTAAATTTTTCAAACTGGGCTGGAATTGTCATCCAGTTGGAACAGAAGAATGATGTGCTATTACTAACAAAGAGCTATTAGCTTTTTATCAGCTGTGCAGTTTGCTGAACTGTTTGAGTATCTTATTTACCTAGCCAATATATAGTTTATTTCTTGGTTTCACAATGAGTGGATCCCTCTAGTGTTATTGCCTGATATCTGTTGTTAGAGTGCAGGATTTGCAACATCACTGATTTTATTTTTCAGTAACTGGATGGTAAGTATGCAAATCTTACTCCAATTGTCTAATCTGTCTTCTATATTCAGAAGTTCTAAGATGTTTGTCAGCAACATGCCTCAGCTTCTTACCCTACCACCATCGGCTGAAGCAGAAAAATTATTGCACAAAAATTAAAACAAAAAAACAGTCCCCTAAAAGCAAAGACAGTTAGCACTTTTTAAAAGCTGTTTATGGCATATCCTTTTTTTAAACTCATAAGAATTCATCAAATACTTGTGTATATTTTACTGATGTTAATCTATGCCCTGCCCATCTAATTAGATTTGGAAAGTAAAGGTAAAGAAAATAGATATTAACACCTTGTGGAAGGAATTCTTTTTGCATACAGACAAAAGGGAGAAATAAGAAAGGAGGGGCCAAAAGCAATGAACATTTGAAATGCTTTGTCCTTTTGACAGTTTGATAATCATGCTATCTTGTACCATTGAAATTTATGTGTTTTTTATTTAAAATTTAGGTACAGCAATAAAGACATTACTTGTTAACAAATTCAGCCTCTGTTTTTATTAATCTTCATGTTATTTTTACCTGTTAACCAGACGAAGAAGCTACAGGTTACAAATTGAACACAAAAACAGTTACTACAATGGTAAAGATATTTTGATCATTATCTTGCATATGATGTTGGTGACAAATTTGAGTCTTGTTCATTATATGTGAAAATGATGATATTAATCTAATATATCACTGACTTAGGTTGGTTACACAGTACTTTCAAAGACTTTGCCGAGTCTAGTTCTAAATGTTCTATGTTTTGTCCGTCACTGGCTTTGGGGCGGCCCTTCCATGGCCCTAACATCCTCCCATTTTAAGAAGCACTTACTGTCTTTTTTTCTTCTCATTTGTAACTGTTTTCTTCTCTTCTCATTCTTTTGATGTCTCTGAACAATTCCCATCTCTCTTTATCAAGCTTAAATCCATCATATATCTTTGAATGTTTCTTCTTCTGTTTTCCCTTCTTCCAACTTTAGTTGTTCTTTAGACTAGACCAATATGTTGTGTTCATTCATTGAGCACATCCAATTTTGCTTGTTTTCTCTGACTTTTGTTCAATAAGTATGGACTCTGTGGTACTGAGAAACCAGTTCAGTTTAACCTTTTTTATTCTTACCAACTATATGTTCTGTAGGGAGTCCAGTTTTCTATAGCTACAGTGGGCTGCCTGTAATGCTAGGCAAGAGTCTAGCTGCTTTGTACGCTTGTTTTTTACCCTGATCCCAATTTGATCTGTTACACTGCCAATGGAAAAATATTTTAAAAGTGTAGGAGTATTATCTGGGATTTTCAGAGAAGGCTGGCTGATTCGGACCCAACCTGCGCTTTCCACACAGACTATCCCCTGCCCCTCCTCTTTCCCTAAATAAATCAGGTTTAATTTGCATTTTTGTTTGCATATTTGTGTCTAGATTGGCCCTAAGAGCATCCAGTTCCTGTTGGCTTAATGGAGTGTAGCTAACGAAAAACCTTACTCTCATTTTAAAATTCCAGTTTCTGTTTCTAGTTAGATACCAATACAGTCCAGATGGTGACCTAGTGATCGATGGGAAGCTGGGTGACAGTGACCACGAGCTAATCACCTTCACCATCCGCTGTAAAGCTGGCAAGTTGGTCAGCAACACAGAAGTCCTTGACTTCAGAAAAGCCGACTGTGACAAGCTCAGGAGGCTTGTCAGTCAGGCCCTAAGGGACCATGACCCCAGGGAGGGGGGGAGTTCAAGAAGAGTGGTTGCTCCTCAAGGGAGCAATCCTCAATGCATAAGCTAAGTCTATTCCATCTCGAAGGAAAGGCAGCAAGAGGGCACAGCAGCCCCCCTGGCTCTCCAGGGATCTAGCAGACCTCCTAAGGCTAAAACGAAAAGCCTGATGGAGGACAGGATTAATCTCCAAGGAGGATTATTCTGCACTGGTCTGGTCCTGCAGGGAGCATACCAGGAAAGCCAAAGCTGCAACTGAACTGCAACTAGCTTCGAGCATCAAGGACAATAAAAAGTCCTTTTTCAGATATGTGGGGAGCCAGAGGAAAAGCAAGGGCAACACTGGACCCTGCTGAACCAGATGGGGCAACTGACAACTGATTCCCAGGAAAAAGCCAACCTATTAAGTGGGTACTTTGCGTCAGTCTTTCATCAGTCCCATGGGATGCCCATGCCTGCTACAGTACAGGGAGGTCCAGATGAGGGAGGTCCCCTGCCCTCCATTTAATGCTGACCTCGTGAAGGAACATCTTGAGAAGCTGGATACCTTAAAGATAGCCGGCCCTGACAATCTACACCCCAAGGTACTCAAGGAGCTGGTGAGCGTCATAGCCCAGCCCCTAGCATGGATCTTTAAAAACTCCTGGCGCTCTGGTGTAGTGCCCGAAGACTGGAAGAAGGCCAATGTGGTGCCGAACTTCAAGAAAGGGAGGAGAGTGGATCCGGCAAACTATAGGCCCATCAGCCTGAATTCTATCCCGGGGAAGATCTTAGAAAAGTTTATTAAGGAGGCCATCCTTAATGGACTGGCTGAGGCCAACATCCCTGGGGATAGCCAGCATGGTGTTGTGGGTAGGTCTTGCTTGGCCAATCTCATTTCCTCTTACGACCAGGTGACCTATCACCTGGACAGGGAAGAAGAGATGGATGTCATATATCTTGACTTCAAAAAAGCCTTCGATCTGGTATCCCACGATCATCTCTTGGTAGAACTGGCCAACTGTTTGGGTCCACCATGATCTGCTAGCTGGGAAATTGGCTCCATGGTCAGACCCAGAGGGTTGTAAGTGATGACACTCATCATGGTGTCCTGTGACCAGTGGGGTCCCCCAAGGCTCTGTCTTTGGACCCATATTGTTCAACATCTTCATTAACGATGTGGACATTGGAGTCCGGAGTGGACTGGCCAAGTTCACCGATGACACCAAACTTTGGGGCAAAACATCCACACCAGATGAAATGCAGGTGATCCAGGCTGACCTGGACAGGCTCAGCAAATGGGTGGACAAGAATCTGATGGTGTCACCAGAGCACCCCAAGGGATAACAAGGTCAAATGGTCATAAACTCCTCCAGGGCTTTGTCAAGCTGGGCCATACAAGTCTCCAAGGATGGAGATTCCAACCTCTCTAGGTAACCTGTTCCAGTGCTTCACCACCCTCCTAGTAAGAGAGTTCTTCCTAGAGGTGCACCAATATATCGGTTGCATATTGGATTGGCACTGATTTTAAAAAGAAAATCAGCATTATCGGTAATCAGCTTGGGGCAGCAATTAAATGCTGCGGGGCTCCTGAGGGAAAAGTAGCAGAGTGGACTGCCCCAAGCAGGGGCAGCACTGGGAGCTTGCGGGTTTATATAACCACCCCAACATTCCCCATAGCCCCCGGGTAGCTACCTCTCCTAGCGATGCTGCCCGCCCCATGCTGCTAAGCCTGTCCAGCTCCCACCAGCTCTGAGTCCAGTCCCGGCCCACCTCCCTGCTAAGAGGCAGGTACTGCTCCTGGCCCCAAGCCCTCAGTAGGCAACCCACCCTTGCCACACGCACAAATCTGGGGCAGTGCATGCCCCCCATGCCTCCCCTATGGGTGTGTGCAGCAGCAGGGAGCTCCCCACTCCCTACCCCTTCCTTTTGCATCTCCTAGATGAGCTGTTCCCAGCCCCAGGGTCACATTCACTGCCCTGGCTGGGCAGCGCCTGCCCCTGCCCCTGCCCCACTCCTTCCCTCACCATGGGGGCCTCAATCTGCCCCTCTGCACTCCTTCCCCTGCACGGACTTACCAGCAGGACAATCCTCTCCAAGGTTTGCTCAGGCTGCATTCCTATAAATTGGGTATTGGATTAGTATCGGTCAGTATGGCTAGTTAATCAGCTATCAGTATCAGCCAAGAAAATATTTATCAGTTTACCTGTAAGTCTTCCTAATATCCAACTTAAACCTCCCTTGCTGCAACTTGAGAGCATTGCTCCTTGTTCTGTCATCTGTAAGTGGTGTCTAGACCAGAGCACTCTAATGTGGAATGAAACAACTTAAGCTTCCATTAGTGTTTGGGACAAAACAGTGGGAGAGATTGAAATATATTAATCCTTTCTGCAGTATGTAGAACTGCTTCATATGTCCCCATACCCTCATTCAAAAAAGGGATCTTAAAACCCTTTATAGTGTCTATAAAATGTGATGTCTTACAGCTTAAATTGCTGCAGTTCTTCAGTGGTTAGGGCTGTGGGAATGAAGTCTGAGGCTGTTGAAGTTGCAGGCTTAGAAGTTGTAGGCTGTTGAAGTTGCAGGCAAGTGCTTAGAAGGGAAACAATCTTGCATAGAAAACACTACTAAAGACCTGACAAATACGGGAAATGTACTTGGCCAAATATAGTATACTGTGGAAAGCCTTCCAAGTTGTTTATGGTATGTTTTGCTTCATATTTTTTCCCCTCAAAACCTTTAATTAATTCTTGGGTTATTTATCTCCTTTAGTTGCAATGCTTTGTAATACAGTTTGTGTAGAAGCCCTCTGTAAACTAAGTTGTATTGTATTTTTTCTGTATTTGTGCTGTAAAAAAAAAAGACTTTATAAAAACAAAGACTAGATATTTTATTTCCTCAGGTTTTTTTTCCTTAAAACTTTGGTGTCTGTGTACGCCCCCCACCCTCCCAATGAGCCAGGAAAACCTCAGGCACATGTACAAACTTTTACTTTCTCCAACTGCTAAGCAAACATGTCATGGCAGATAATTGATAATGCTGCCTCACTACTAAGATAACACAGCTTTTTCATTAAATGCAGTATAATAAAATACATAGGTTATTTCACATGGAAATAATACAATACAAAATGGTGTTTGTTTGGTCATCCTTTCATTTGTACCCACAGTGGCTAATTCACAATGTTAAGTAATCGGCAATGGAATTTTAGTGTGAATTAGCTGAGAGTTTGACAGTGTCTGTATTTCACCCATTGTAACAAGCTATATTTCAAAAGATAATGGATTCTTTCTGCTGCTTTCTCTTCCTTGATGGTTTCATGGAATATTTATTTCTGAGGCCAAGGTTTTTACTGCAACATACTTATAATCAGTTGTGTATCCATGAGAAACATATTCCTTAGTACAGATGTATTGAAAAAACTAAAGGTACTCTAGGGACTGAGGTCAGAATTTCTGTATTCCCTTCCTGGCTCTGCAGTGGCTATGGGTTGAATGGGTCCCTGAATGAACCTCCAGAGCAGAGGACTTCTAAATAGAAAACTGTAATTTAAATACTTTGTTTGCAATGTTTGCCTCCTCTCGGTAGTGCCCACTCTTCTTCTACTTTACGCCATTTCTCTATCTTATATGTTTAAATTACTGCTTTCTGGTTTAAAAACCTTGCTCCTTGCAGGTCCCTCCACAGCGTCTGACAAAGTGAGCTGTTGTTTACCAAAGCTCATGCTTCTCTGAAATAGTTTGTAAGGTGCCAGTCTGCCCTGACTTCTGCCACAGAGAATTGTCATCATTATGCTGATGGTTTAAATGGCACTGCAAAAGTGTTTGCTGTGATTTATAATGCTTACTTATGAAGCATGAATATAAAAGGCCTTCACTTATAAAGAACTTGGGCAGCACATGCATTTTTTTTTTCTTCACCTTTGAAGCCATTATGAAACTTGGTTGGGGTTTTACTTTTGCCGTTAGAATAGTGCTATGTTATGTAATGTGATTTATGTAATTTAGACATGGTCATTGGTTTAAGAGGCGATTTTCATTTGACATGATAGTGGCCATGATTTAATTCAAAGCACTTTTAATTGAACACTCATTACCTGATTTGAAAACTAAATTGGGAAAGGAGCAAAACCACTGTAGTCCATTTTATGCCATAGACTGCAGAGCTCAGCTGTCAGGGTCTGTAAATGTTGACCTAAGCATTCACCATTACAGGTGAAAGACAAGCTGTGTATTAAAAACAAAAAAAACCTAGAAAAAAAAAAAAGCGCCTTAATCTTCAACAGAACAAAAGCTAGAAAAATATCTGGGGAAACTGGCAAAATGAAAAGAAAAGGAATTAAACTCGTTGGCCTTAGTGCAAAAAGTATTTCCAGACTTGTAGGAAAATATTCAGATTAGTAATAAAGGTAGCCTGGATTAATATAGTAACTTCTTGCCTGAGGATCTTATATCTTGTTTAAAAATGCTTGGCTTTTTTTTAAGTGGAAGAAGTAGAGAGACAAAGAGATAAATTTACATAAGGTCACAGAAAGCCAGTTGCAGAGTCAAGAATAGAATTCTGAATCCTGTTTCTCACTCCTTTGCTCTAATCATCCAGCTTGGCTTACCATATCTGTACTCTTGAAAAAATGCTTTTGAATATAAAAAAGGTGTTAGAAGATGTTGTATGCTGATTGAAGAAACAATGATAGATTATGCCCCTATTTGTTTCCCTTTTACAGCGTATTTGCAAAGGTGTTGAAGTGTGTTTTTTCTCAGTGCAGTTTGAAGATGATGTATGCAATATCAATTTTTGCTCTTTAGTTTCTTTCCTTTTTCACATTTTATATTGTTTTCCTGTAGTATTGTGAGTTTTCTCTATCCTTTATTTAACCCAGCCTGTTTTGTTCTTTGTCATTGTACTTGGTGCTAGGACTCCTGCTGAATGAGTTTTTAGGTAAAGGAGGAGATACTATAGCAGGAAAAAAGTAGCTAGTATGTCTATGACAACTAAACATCAAAAGAATTGTATAAAAATTCTGTGCATTGGATGGAAACATTGTCAAATTTTGTATGCACACACAGGAACTTGACAAGAGGAGTTGGTAGATTTAGAGAGATATTAAGAGCTATTGAAACGAGAACTACACAAAATCTGAGAATGGTAAGTATACTATATTACATTTTATGGTAAACACTGCATAAAAGGATTGTTGTAGAGGCAAACAAGTGAAATAACAGTCTGATTTGTGTATTGATAAACGAAAGCTATTAACCAAGAACTGCAGCTTTGCATGAAACATCTGGTCACACAAGGTCACAGATTAATTACTTTAACATGAATTGTTTTTAACTAATAAAAACAAAGGGGAATGTTTGATCAACAGTGTTCTTCTGTTCAGTGGATGCCCCCTATTTTGCAATTTTACACAGCCACCTACACAGGGAGAAAAGAGGTGGTTAGCTCTTTTAGTCTGAAATGAATATGGTACCAGGTGCAGCCATATATATACAAGCCTGTCCCTCAGCTGCAGCAGCCCTGCTTCAGCTCCATACACTACAGAGCGTAAGGCTGCCTGGTTTCTTTGGGTGTGTGGAGTGTGCCTACCGTAGGAAAAGGCTCCCAGGCTGAGAGGGAGGGTGACTTTGGCATCCCCTCTGGAAGCAGGTTTCAGGAGTGAGTGCCCAGCTTGCCCTGTTCAAGTCATACCACTATGCTATAAAACCCTGCTTTCGCTAAAGTTGAGCTCACTTAGCACCCTGCTACGTATTTAGATTAAAGCTGGATAAGTTGTTACACATTTTCAAGCACTAACTTTTTATAGCTGGTTGGCTTTTCTTATAGCTGAATAGTCATTTTTATCATGTGATAATTATTTTGCACATGTGGCTGGTCTAAATTTATTGCATGATTAATCAGTTAATTGCATAATATATGTAATGTTTAGCCAGGAGCCTTGGCATTTTAGATTGAGGTAGACAAATCAAGATAAAATATCAGGTGAAGGTGGTGAAGTGTTGCTCTTGCTGCTATGTGTGTTATGGTAGCCCTCAGAGGCTCCAGTCAGATTGAGATTCTGTTACAACTTAACACTTTTTCAGCATATAGGGAGACTTTATTCCTGTACACTTTGTTTATACTATAAGACCGTAGACCTTTACCTTTTGGATAATGAAACTGAGTTTAATGGAATTACATACTTAAACTTCTACATAAAATATCAGATGGAAGAATGGTTATAAGCACATGTAGATAAAAGGATGAGAGCATATAGATTAGCTACACACACAGCTTGACAGAAGTATTGATATTTTGCAAAACTAAGTTTTTTAGATTTTGTGACAAACTATGCCAGTTAAACCAAAACAAATCATTCTTCATGGAAAATAAAGTTTTTTACTTTGCATTGATTCCTTCACTTTACCACAACAGACCATGAGTGTATTGACACAGACATAGAATAACAGCAAGCTCCTCTGTTTGTTTGCCTTATTTTTGCATGCCAGCTTAGAAAACAAAAGAAATCTCAGGTATCTATTTAAGAAGCTCTTTGAAAGAGTTACGGAGGCTTTTTGTTTTGTTTTAGGTTTGTACTGAATTAAACAGTACTTTACCTTTTATCCCTGATAAGGAGAACATTAAGTCCTTGAAGCAAATGAAAAAAATGAGGTGACTGTATACAGTTGGCACTTTGTTCAAAAAAGGAAAACTAGAGAAAGATGAGAAGATTGGAAACCTTGTGTTCAAATTATTTTAAACTTCAATATTTTTCCCTTGGTATTTTCCCAATAGTTGCACGGTTTCTATTCTACATATTCTCTTCCAGTAATATTCCTGTCTCTAACTTTACAGACGATAGCCAGACAGTTAGCTGAAATTCTGTTACGTGGCATGTGTGAACAGAGTTACTGGAATCCGCTGGAAGACCCTCCTCATCAATCTCCTCTTGATGATCCACTCCGGAAAGGCTCAAACACTAAAAATTATGCACTCAGCAGAAGACCACGGGTGTACACTGGAGAAAAGTATGGGTTTACTTCCTACCATCACCATTATTTTTAAATGTGTGTTGTCTCTTTTGTTCAGTTCATTTCAGAAGCTCATGTTATGGAAAAGGAAAGAAGTGTTTGGAGAACCAGCAAAGGCAAATCCTGTACCTTTTTTCTCTGGGTGCATTGGAGGATTAGAATGTAAGGGAGCCTCTTTCCTCAAGGGATATAAGGGAGCAAGCAGAGGACCATGAGTATTTTTTTTTTTCTTTTTCCTATTATTGCTGAATGCATTAGGGTATGGGAGCCCTGGTGCCTTCTTAATGAACACATCACTATGCAAGTAGAGCATGAGCTCAGGAATTATGGGCAATCAGGGCATACTGATGTGCCTACTATTTCACCCCTGTGAGCTATCATGTACTGCACTGTTCTACTTCTTTTGCCATCCATGCTTTAAGCAGCTCCCTTTGTGGATGTAAAATTTGCATGAATGTTTTGAAACTACAAAATGACAGTTTGCTCTTTTTTCCTTTAAAAGAGGATGTAGAAGTGTATTTTGTTTTATGAATTGGATAATAAGTAAATCCAGTTAGGTTTTATTGCTATAGTTGCGATGTTTCTAGAGCTTTGTATTCTGCAGTATCATAGAATTCAGTAATAATAGAGTTAGCAAGGTGAAGATTCATTACATTTCGATGACAAACTTGCAGATTGTTTCTTGACATTTTAAAGGGTGTGTATGTTCCAGTGCAGCTGTCTTTTTAATCCTCTTAAGGCATCTTGGGATTTCTCAACCATATCTGTTTGTTGTTGAATTTACTTTTCTTCCATTTAGTCAGATAAGCAGTACCCTATTATGTTGCGCTCTGCTGATTTTTAGTTCAGCTTCGATTTACATGCACAAATGAACACATCCCTTTGCTGATCAAAGGATGTGGTTTTCATTTCCTCGTGCCTTAGTTCCTCAGCACTGGTCATTACTAGTAATACGATGAATATAAGCAACCATTTTCTAAAAATTGATCAGTTTTTTTGTTTTGTTTTTTGTTTTGTTTTTTTTTAAAGCTTTTACTTCTGCTGTCTCTTCAAGTACAGAACTGGTTCTAGACCAGGCTTATTTTTCTGGATATGACTGTCACAGTTATACTGACAGTCATCTCAAATAATTGTTTACAGTTCAACTAGTATACTTATCACTTATAATGCAGTCAACCCAAATATATGTTGATGAAAACTTTGCAGCAGCCTGCAAAAAGACCAAAAGTTTGTTAGTAAGTTCTTGTTGGTGAAGACTTGAACAAGTTTTGCACAGGTCATCCAAAGCCTAGTTCTGATAAGTCCTTTACACCACTTTGTGTGACATGTACGAGTCGCTTAGTCCACTTCTTCTTGCTCCCCAACAAGCCTTGCTTTCTTTAAACCTGTGGAGTAAAGAAATAAGAAAACAAATGAATAATAGTGGAAATCATGATGAGGGCATAGCACAGGGGTGGACAAAATATAGCCCACAGGTCAGATCCGGCCCACTAACAGGTTGGACCTGGTCTACAAGTGGACACCCACTTGCATGCTCTCTTGCATTCTTTAGGCTGGGGCTGCTTCCAGTGTGGAAGCAGAAGCATGACCCTGCCTGCAGCTGCCCACCCCCGCTCCAGACTAGACCCTGCAGCTCCCAGCTGCCCAAATGTGGCCAGCAGCTTCTGGGTTGGGTGCTTCATCTGTGGAGTAGTTCATGCTTCTGCACTGGTTGCAGCCTGCAGCTGTGGCTTTCCCCATCTGACTCCCCATACCTGGAGCCCCAGCTGGAAGCTGCCAGCTGTGCTTGGGCAGCTGTGGACATGGCCAGCAGCTGCTGAGTCCAGACTCTTACCAGGGGTGAGGGGATGCTAAAACTATGTGCGTGTGGACTCTGGCTGTGAGGGAGAGGGGGTAGGCTACAGCTGCAGGTGTGTTCCAGCTTCCATGCTGATTGAAGCCCTGGGATTTTGGGGAGAGCGGGGTCACCAAAGCTCATTAAGTGGCCTGCCAACCCAAATAATTGCACCCCCCTGCTTGTCATAGCACCACTTGGGAAATACCAGTGAGTGCTTCACCCATCATCTTTAATACTGAGGGAGGAAACTTCTGTAAAATGTTTGTGTTCTTGGTCTTGTCCTTATGCAAAAGTAAATCTATGCTTACCTCTTCTGTCTTTGGAGAGACTCCCTTCTGTATTACAAAATTACATGGTAAAGTTGGTCTAAAAGACATTGTTTTGGGACACTCACTCAGATGATCTTGAGTGTAAGTGTAGAAGCCTGGAATTCAAATGCAACTGATCGCCTCCATAGCCTTGCACAATTGACCAAAGGTCTGGTCAGATGACTTTTTTGGAAAACTCGAATGCTTAATTTGTGAACACATTTTAATTAAGTTCCCCATGCAAATTGGACAATTGGTTTCATTTCAGGCATAATTAAACAACTGTGTTCACCTGGTTTATTAAGCACACATATCCAGTTTATGAATTCACCATGGTAACTGTACCTGCAACTTGAATATTAATTGCTTACATTTTGCATGGTCAGTTGTACATGTAACATATTGAAATTAGGTCTTAATGTCTCTGTCTCAATTTCGCCACGGTAAAGATGGAAATAAAATGCACCTTGTGGCTAACTTCCAAGATTGATTTTAATTGTATAAACTACTGAGATGTTCTTTAGATGAACAATTCTATGTAATTGCAAAATACTTGAATTTAATTTTGGATGCATGTGCTCCAAAACAAACTTTGCTATTCATCTTTTCCCAACATTTATACCCAGTCCATTAACCAATTTGCTCTCTTTCATTTCAGCAGCCACAATAGAATGGCTTCAGGTAAATTCAGTCCAGCTACTGACAGACATGTCCCCCCCCACCTCAAGAAAATTCACTTTATCAGAAGCAGCAGCTCACTAGTTTCACTCAATTCTGCAGTGCTGTATAGGTCGGGCACTTCAGCAAGACTTCTTGGTGCTTTTATTCAATCAGCTGTTAAAGAAAAGCACCCAAGAAGCCCCACTAAAACACTCAGTCTATACAGACATTGGGCGATCGGGGTCTAACTAACGTGATGCCTCTTCTGGGCATGTGCTGGGCTTGGCATGGTGGCTCACAGAGCTTTAAGTGCCAATTTTTATTTTTTTTTTTGCTCGCATCTGTAAGCAGCCTCCTTGTCTACCAATATTCAGCATTTTTATACTTGTTGTTTTGAGAACCCTTTTGAAGAGTTTTATATGTTCTACTTCAACGCTGTTATGTTTGTTTTTGAACAGTATTTTTTGTCCACAAGAAAATACAGAAGAAGCCCTGTTGTTGCTGCTGATTAGTGAATCTATGGTAAGTTAAACAGCTAGTTTTAAAAGCTTTTGATGGATACTGTGTCACTTGAACTTGTCAAATCATGGCTGTGCTTATCTCCTATTAGGAAAGCAGGCAAGCAGTTCCTTCATATGCTGGATTTTGTGCCTATGGCAGTTGTCACAGGACCCCATCCTGCTGTGCAGTCCCCACCCAGCCTCATCAGGACAAAGGAGGCTTGTTCTGGCCCTGTGTGGGGGTGGGGAGGGGTATGGCTGGACCTGATCCAGCTGCAGGGGTTGCAGGGGGTGGAGGTATGGGTTGGTTCTGATCCAGCTGTAGTGAAGAGGGGGCATGGCCTGGGCCCAACCTGAATGTATGGGAAGGAAGGGGGTATAGCGCAGCTCTAGCCTGCCACACAGGCTTGGAGTTTGGGAATTTGGAAGCAGGGGAGGCTGGCCTTTATTAATTGCTACTGCTCCTCTGTCACCAAATTTCTCAACCTGTGAGGAACCCCACGAGCCCGATACCATGGCTCTGCAATCACTTTTGGTCCACAGGCTGGAGGTCAAGCACCCCTACCCTAAAGGTTTCTCTGCCTCTCTAACTTAATAATCTTATAGCATCTCACTTCAAATCTTTCACTTGTTTCAAATTATCACAGCTCATTAAAAATGTGGGTCTTTAGTCTAAAACAATGGGAATTTAACTCAGGGAAACTTGTAGAAAGAAGAGATAAAGACACCACACAACAGTGGGTTGATAATTATATATGAGGTAGATTTGGAGAAGGTGGTTTGAGGTTATCTTTATCTAAACAGTAGAGCATAAGTGGTCTTGAGCATCTGGAGACTTACATTTTATACTTGGCTCTAAACAGCATTTCTATATAGGAACCTGGGTAGCTTATTTATTTAATCTACCTGTACCTCACCCTCTGTTTGTAAAAAGAAGTGTCTTTTTATGACAATGAATGAATTGCACTTTGATAATTCTCTCCACCAGCATAAGTTTGGCAAAGGACTGTTTGCACAATTTTTTGCATTTTAAAAGATTTCAGTCTCCCTATTGATAATTCCTTGTACTGAATTAGAGAGGGTTATCCTTGGAAACCTTTCTCAGAGAGAGAGAGAGCTGTTGTGATTTTCAGAAGAGGAAATTAATAAGAGAAAAAAGTCCTCCCTCCAAAAGGAAGGGTATAAGGAAGACCCCATGAGCTCTGAAGTTGTGCCATATGCTGATGCAAGACTGTGAAATGAAAGCCATACAATATCAGTCCAATTGCTGAGGTAACTTAAGTAAATTAATTGCCTCCATTTTGCGCAAGTAAAACCTAATAACAAAAATATTAATTAACAGGGCATGAGCTTCAGACTCAGTTTATATATTAAATGAGGATCAGAAATAGGCTGATCCTACCTAAAAATGATCAAATGTGAAATGAGCAGTGATTGCTATTTGTCATGGTCACAGACTTCTAAGGATGATTACTAGATCTATAAACATTCATAACTACCTTTAAAAAAAAGATGTTGTTAACATTGCAATGGCCTTGGATTTCCTTTTGGTTTCGTCTTTCAGGCTAACCGTGATGCAGTACTGAGTAGAATACCCGAGCACAAAAATGATCGCATAATCAGTTTGCAAAGTGCATCTGTGGTCTACGATTTACTTACTATTGCCTTGGGAAGAAGAGGTCAATATGAAATGCTGTCAGAGGTATGCTTGTGATTTAGCAATTCTGGGGGTGAGTGGTGGTGTTTACTATTAATAATCCAGGTTTATTTTGGTAGGGCTTTAAAAGTCGACTAAGAATAGGTGTTCATTGTGATGGCCACTGTACAAACAGGGCACATCTACACATGCATTTGATCCAAGATCAGTTTCCTTGCAAGTAAACACTCCAGGGTAGGCATCTACATGTGCGAGAACTAGGCAGCAGATTTGCTGCTCTTAGCACCAAACTTCCTGTAGCCCTGCAGTGGGCTGCTGCAGCTGCCACAGGGGAAGCTCCAGGCTTTGGCTGCCATGGCTGGCAACTGGCATCCCTCTTGAAAAGGCAGCCCTGCTCTCTGGCCAGCCACTTCCCTGGCCAGGAGCAGCATGCACAGCACAGGGGCAGTATGCAGCAGCGCCTGTCTTGCCAACTGTGCCTCTGTGTGCCATGGTTGCTTTAGTCCCTGCTTCAGGCAGTGAAGACCATTATCCTGAGCTCCTGCTGGCCAACACGCTGTCCCACTGTGCTGGCTGCTGCCTGACCCCTCCCAGTTCCCCCATGTGCAGTGACTACCTGCCCAGCCACAGTGCACCCATCCCAGGGCAAATTTACTTACAATTAGCCATTTTAACTGTGCAGTAAGCATACACATATTTCCTATGAACATTTTTTATAACCAGAGTGTTCTCCACATATGATTTCCTTAGGGAAATAGAAGACCTTTCAAAAAACCAAACAGTATGAAAGCTCACGTGGGACTTTCCTTCAATTCTGCCTCCCAGTTCTTTGATCTTCAGTGTAAAATTAATAGCTGTTAGAGAAATTTGATGCAATATCAATAACATCCTTCAAATGGTCAGAAAGATGCTAGTAGTTCAGGCTTATAACTGACTCTTTCTAAACCTCTGTCCAGCAGAGAAAGCTTTCTTGCAGGTGTCATGTTGTTCTGTTTTGCTCTGCCCTGGTCTTTCCTTTACCTCCTCTTGGAGTGTTGAATCATCCTTGAGTTCTAGAATCCTGGTGCTGATATGTAGGCGCTCCTAAGATGAAGCAGAAAGTGACTGGCTCAGAGAAATACGAGCAACATTTGAAGTACTTGCAGTATGGTTGAGTGATATACCTCAAGTCAGTTTCTTGATCTTTCTAAATTAGGAATTGGCAACAAATGCAGCCCATTGGTCAAACACGACCCATAATGTGATCTGGTCTGGCCTACTAGTGAGAAGTTAGGATTGGCAGCCTGCCTGGCTTGGTGGGACCATGGTGAAGTGGCAGGTGGTCAGGTGGTGATGGGGCTCGCAGAAGTAGATGTGGGGTTGAGCAGGTAATCAGAAGTGGAATTGTGGGACTTAGGCCGCAGGAGGCAGAACAGGTTCTGAGAAGGTGACAGAGGCTTAGCAGGAGTGGTGTGGTAGCAGGTGGCATGCTAGGCAGGGCAAATGATGTGCGACTGCAAGGCATTTTGGATATCCATTCCCCACCCCCCCCCTTGTTTGGCAGGAAGGAACTTTTTGAGAGGGGAGGTCATGTATTGCAACTGCAGGGGGTCATTTGTTGTGATGTGGACACCAGGTAAACTTCAGACATGTGAAAGGGGACAAGGAGTGAAGCGCCTGGGTCCTCCCTCCAGAAGTTGGACACCGGGCCTGTGTGAAGAGGCAAGTATTTGCTTTGGATTCAGATTCAGCCAATTTTGGAGGGACAGTGATTTGATTTGGAGATTCAAATCAGTGTCCTGATTTGATTTGGCTAAATTAGATCCAAAGGTTCAGTGCTGCTTTGGAGATTCGGCCATAGGCTAAACAGGCAGCAGTCTTCACCACGCTGGACACAGCTGCCTCCAGCTGGTAAGTCTTTTGGGGCTGGGGGAGGGAGGGGGGGAGGGAGGGAAAGGGAAAAAGAGGGATTGGAGCTGGGACAAGCTGCCCAGCTGGGGCGGGGGGGGGGGTGGCGCAACTGGGGGAGTGGATGTGGCAGTTCTGGGTGTGGGAGCTATGCCCTGTTGCCACTTGCCAGGGCGGCAGAGGGGGTGGGGGGACATGATGCAGGCTCTGCTTGCTCCAGGCAGAAGGAGGCAAGCGGCAGCAGGGCATAGCTCCTGCTCCCAGCTCTGTCCCACCCATATCCTGTGCTTCCCCTCCCAGAACTGGTGAGGACTGTTGCCTGTTTAGTCTACAGCCAAATCTCTGAAGCAGTGCCAAATCTTTTCCAAATCTATTCAGAGGCTTCCAATTCTTCTATTCAGACGCTTTAATTGGTCTCCTAATTCAATTCAGATTTGGAAATTCAGTTGCCAAATCTCATCCGAATTAGATTGGCTACCAAAGCTTTGCACAGCCCTATCAGACGCCACTTCCTAGCTCACAGGGAACCACAGTGTCCCTAAAACCCCTCAGTGCACCAGGTCAATTAAGACAGAGATGGAGGAAGAAAAGTTGCTGGACCCTCTCTGTGTGAGGGTCACTCTGCTCCCTACACCTGCCTGCCTACTCCCTCTTGAGGTACATGACTGCCCCCTCTCCTCCAGCCCACCTTAGGACCAAGCTGTGTTAATTTTACCTGCTGGTGGTGAAATGTTGCTAAACTCTATGTTCTAGACCACTTTTTTCCCTACCCAGAAGAAAATTTTTTTTTGCTTATTTGAGTTTAAAATTTTCCAGAAATTCATCTGAGTTTATGGTACTCTTCTTTTTAAATTCACCTAGAAATGAATATGGGTCGTCTTCAGCAGTCCCTCACAGTTGAAGATGATTGTCTTCCATGATTGTCTTATCTCTGAGTTCAAAGATGGCTGAGGAGGCCAATCTGGGATCAGCAGGTTACTGCAATTTGCGCATAAGGTTCCATGTGGGGTGGGTGGCTCCAGATTCCTGATGAAGTCCATGACATGCTGTTTCTGTCACTCCTGCTTTTCCATCTCCTGTTGTCATCATAAGGTTTCAAAGTACAGAGGTCCTTGCAGCAGGCTCTTTCTCCATTTGACGCACTCCTGGGTGATAGTCACCCACAAATTGGTATCGATGTTGAATTTTTTTCAAGTTGTCTTCAAGGAAATCCTTGAAATATTTTCTCTGCCCTCCTTTTCAGTGTATGCCTTGACTGAGCTGGTATAATAAAACTTGCTTCAGGAGTCTGGAGTTGGATATTTGGATGATGCGTCTAGCCCAGTCAAGTTAATGTGGAATGATTGTTACCTTTGCTTCCAATGTTTGCTGGCAAAAGGATGCTTATGTTGGTGCATCTATTTTCCCACTGGATTTGAACGATATTCCGCAGGCAGTGTTGGTGGTACTTCTCCAATGACTTGAGGTGCCTCAAGTACATTATCCACATATCAGCTCTGTACAGTAAGGTGGGGATCACAGCTGCTTGATAAGCCATGAGCTCTGTTTTGGATCTGATGTCGCAATCTTAAACACCGTTTCTGCAGGTGTCCAAAGGCCGCGCTTGCACATTTTGAGGTGATGTTGGATTTCTTCATCAATGTCAGCCTTCTGCAAGAGATGGCTTCTGAGGTACTGGACATACTCAAGGTTCTCCAGAGTCTCACCATGAATCTGAGTTACTGGAGCTGTCGTCTGCTCAGTAAGAGCTAGTTGATGGAGGGCCTTAGTCTTTTGAATGCTAAGTGTCAGTCCCATTGTATGCCTTGGTAAAGACATTGACGATTTGCCTGAAGGTTTGTTTCTGAGTGAGCACAGACTAAGCATCATTAGTGTTTTGAAGCTTGATGATTGAGGTTGTGGGGTGGTCTTGGTTTTGGCTCAGAGTCAGGTGAGATTAAACAAGAATCATGGCTAGATAGCATGCATCTGGGAGGTTTGCAAATTTAAATGCAGTGAAGATAGGATGCTGTTGCCTGTTATCTTTAAAACAGTGAAATGTTATGCTGTGATAATGGTAGATCAGTTCTACAGCAGCCATAGGGTAAAGCTTAAAGCCATTTCATATCTGCACAACTGTGACTTGTCACTAGAGGACCTGGTGAGCAGGGGTGTGGACAGGAACCAGAACTCTGTCCCTCCTCCATGGTGGGAGAGGAGTGGGGAGGGTGGCATCTAGCCTAGAGGCAGAGAAACCACCATGTGGGCTCTGACTTCCCTCACTCTGCAGCCAGCTGAAGCTGACAGTGGGAGGGGAAAAAATTTGGAGCAGAGAAAACCTGAAGTGAATGGGCATGGGGAAGAAGTAAGGAGAAAAGTGAAATTATTTTAAAGGAGCAAGATCTTGCATGTGTTTTAATTGAATTTGGATTGGGACTCTGTTGGGGAGGGGGGGAGTTGCATTACATCAGGGCAGAGCTGAAATCCAGCAGATTCACTGCATGCCGCATCAGGGCATGCGTGGTGCTCTTTATTAAGGAGGAATACACATCCTCGTTAATTAGCAAGGAGTTAGGGGAGGGGCACTCTGAAGTGCTTTGGGTTAGAGTACAAGGCAGTCGAGGGGAAAGGGACTTAACGGTGGGAGTC
>NW_017728947.1:87953350-87963262 GCF_001723895.1 Crocodylus porosus | reverse complement strand
TGGGGTCATTTGACCCCAGTATTCTTTCCTGCCATGGCAGGGGGTCAGACTAGATGATCTGCTCAGGTCCCTTCCGACCCTAGAAAACTATGAAACTAGGGCTGAGCTGAGACCCAGCAGGCTTGTTGCCTGGATTGGGCAGAGCCATTTCAAATGAATAGCAGTCAGGGTGTGCTGGGCTTGCAGGAAGGTGTGTTGCCTTGGGGCAGGCAGAACCCCACTGGGCGGTAGTTCAGGAGGGTTGAAAATTTAACCATGGAGCAAAGGAGTCGGAAGGGCTAGGAATGGTGCATCCTTGGGTGCTGGAGGAAACAAAATAGTGTTTTATCTATTTATTGAACTATCTGGGTAAAACTGACCAAAGATGACCTTTGCTTGAAGTGGCATAACTTTAAAAATGTTTAGAGGACACTTAGCATGTGTTAACACCCTTAAACAGGTGAATGCTCCCAATTTTAAGTGTCTTTTATGACGGGTAATTTGTAATGCCACCATTCCACTTTGTTCCACATAGAAAGCTAAACCTTGCAAAACATTTTTAATTAAATATAATAACATGAAACCAGTTTTCCTGTGTATTTTCTGATATTTGACAGGAGACCTTCTCCAACTTCATCTGCTGTCAGGTAGAAAGGACAGGCAATTTTACTATTTTTATTGTACATTTGGTTGCCTAGAGAACAGGGGTAGATGCATTTCTGTTTTCCTATAGGGAAACAGCTTTACCCTAAATATGGGAAGAAAGTGTAAGTGAACCAGTGCCTTTTTTACTTCAAGTAGCAGTCTACATGTACTGTTTTCTGATAGGGGACTCAAAGACTACAACTATAAGAGAAGTTAGGGTTTTACAGTGAGTACAGAAAATATTCAAATGTATATTTAAATCGTTGCTACCAGAATGAGGAGAGCAAATTTGTTCTATTTCAAGCATCACATTGACAGGCAGTGGATTAACCAGAAGTAACAGGAAACATCTGAATTTTGATTCTTAGCAATAAATTTAATCTCTGTGAATGCTACAGCTATAAAAACAGCTAAATTCAATTGTATTTCACACCATGTTAGCATCACTTTTCAAGCGCAGTTAATCAATATGGTTTTATAGAAAACCTTTCCTGATGTGTCAGTGAGCTAAAGAGAAAATTCTGTACATGGTTTGGACTCTGCAGCAGCATAGATGCTACAGGTCAGCAAGGCATACGATTGTCTCTGCCTTTGCACCCGAACTTCCTCTGAGGCTCCTGCAAATCCGGCCTCGATCTCTCTGGACCCATGGAGGGCATTTCCTTGGTCATGACTCTGGGTGCCCTCCAAAATGAAGTGAACAAAGAAAAGAAATAACGAAAGGATCGGGGTGTGGGTCTCTGCCCACCCCCACTCAGGGGTCCGTTCCCTTGACATCATCCCTCTTTGCCCCAGCTGTTCCGAGCAGGGTGTTGGGTACTCTTAATGCAGCTGAGACCCCTCCAAAGGGTCTCTGTCTTGCCCCTTCCAGGGCTGTCGATTTCTTTCTGAGACGCCGCCCAGGGTTTATAGTCCACAGTTGCAGCCAGCAGCAAGTTTTTAGCAGAGCAGGGCAGGGCAGGGCAGCTCTGTACTTGGGAAAAGGAAAGTTTTTAACCCCCTTCCCTGGCCTCAGAACCCAGTCAGGGTTTGCATGGGGGGAAGCAGTCCCTGCCTTTTCTCCTCCTCCGCCCCCTCCCCCCGCTTCTCTTTTGGAGCAGACAGCTCAGCCCAAGGCTGGAAAGCATGCTGGGAGACTCTGATTCAACTTGAACCAGGACAGGGCCTGGGACACAAGTTTCATAAACTGGTTTGACCCAAATCAGTTAAATCTGATGCTACACTCAACCAGGTTTATCTTAAACCAGTTTTAGCCATTTTGAAACTGGTTTGTGTGCATTAACAGGTTTAAACCAGTTTCTGATGACTAAAACTGGTTTATGTGTAACTTCTGTCCCTAGCCCTTGTAATATGAAGCTCTGTTTTCAAGTGAATTATTCTTCAAAGTCTTGAAAAGCTCTGTATACAGGATAGGCCAAAAAAGATACCTGTGAGTTAGGATGGGCAGCCATTTAAACAGCAGTTGAAGTCCCCACAGGTTGGGCTAGTTTTCTGCTTGGGCGACTTAAACGCTGTGGGTTAGACTATGTATTGTTGACTTGATAGGGATAAAATGAATTTGCATTCTTTTTACTAGATACTTTGCCAAGTTCCATGGAAGAGCTCTTTTTGTTTTACATTGGATTTCCTGATAGTGTTTCATGGACCCCCTCTACACATGATATCTGTTGCACAATTTCCCTGTTAATTGTATAATAACTTTAGACTGGCTACACATGCAGATTTACTGTGCTGCCTTAAAAAGGTCCAACCAGCTATAAAGTTGTTGCTCAAAAGTGTGTAATATCTTAATTGCAGGTTTCTATCCAACTTTAATTTATATGTGTAGGCATTTCCCATGGCTGGAACTCAGGTACAGCCAGGATCAGGAGTCCTCACCTTCTGGCCACCTTTTCAGCAGAGGGGGCTCCCAGCTGTGGGAGCCTGCTTCTTGCCAGTGCAGTGGGAGCCTGGGATTAGCCCCCGCCCCCCCTCCCCCGTATTGGCAATAAGGCACGATGGGATCTAATGTGTGATCACACAATCATGCCTCCTGCTATGTATGTGTGGTATGGTAGGAGATGTGATTGTGTGGATTGTATATTGGATCCCATTATGCCTTTACCTGTACATGTAGAGGGGCCCATAGTGCAGGTAAAGGGAGGAAGAAACATAAATGCCTCTCTGTATATCTTGTATCATTTCCCTTCCCCTACACATAGGAATCTTTCCATACAACTTTCAAGTGCCTTTTCAGGTTGTTTGTCTTCAGTCATGATTGAATACTTCCTAATTCAGTTCTGTGTAGCTTTAATCTATTGTTTTTACTGATGGAGATGAAATAATTGAACAGCAATGCTGGATTTAATTAATATTGACATTTATATAAAACTGTGATATGCTGTACAAAATTATTTTCTAGACTGTACATGCAACAATGTTACAAGGGCATTATTGGTTTCTTCCCTCCCCCACCCCACCATTTTTAAGTATGCATATAATATGGTACATTTTAAAGATTATATTTAGCAACACTTTATGCAGTAGGTTCCCTATGATGAAACAGCACAGGATATGTAAATTCTGTTCAATAAGTAGAATGCACTGTTGGTTCTGTTTTTGCATCATACTTCACCTCAGTTTCTATTATACATAATTGCATTTTCTGTCTTTTTCATGTAGCACTAAGGTCTTGTTTTAATATCAAAATAGCATTTGAGTTTTACAGTTTTGTGTATTTACAATGCATATAACACACCATCACATGCTAGGAAGGTGACTGCTAAATCTCTGTGGTTTAATCCAAAAGAGTATCCTGTCCAGGAGCTCCTTGGAGAGGTGGCTTGATTTGTAAAACCCTTGTAATAAGGGAAATAAATTATTCCTTATGGCCCACAGAAAAATGTGAAACCTTTTGTAACTGGCACAAAACATTAATTTTAATATGTTGCATCTTGGCATACTAATTATTAATGTAACTTATGGCATCTGGTTAATAAAATGAACCTCAGCAGAACAGTATAACAAATTTGTGCTCTAACTTGGTAGTAGTTTTGATTCAGGATGGCTTTTTCTTTCAAGTAGAAATAACTGTCAAAAAAGCTTTCACTCTACTGCTTGCCTGTCTGGTTGGTGCTACTGATGCAGTAAGTATCAGGGAATGAAAAGGTTAGAAGCACCTTTGGCACAATGCAGGAGCTCAGGTTTCCATCTGCAGGTTTTGTTATTAAACATGGCAGATGCTTATCCTTGGTTTTGGCAGGCTAAAGAGGAGCAACAGCTAAGGGGTACCTAAACACATGTGGCACAGGGAAAGAAACTCTCTCCTTGGTTCTTAAGTGTTTAGTAGTAGTATTATTATTATTATTATTATTATTATTATTATTATTATTATTTTTTAAATCCTGTGGAAGCTGATGACTGTTTCCTATTTCACTCTGAAGTTGGTTATTTGAACTAATTAGGCTGCCAGCAAGTGTAACATTTCAGCTACTTAGGGGAAAAGGGGAACAACACCTAAGCGACACATTAGCTATTACAATGGTTACATATTACCATATTACAATGGTTACTGTGGCTGAATGCTCCTGTAGTGATACAGTTAGACTAAATCACTGTAAATTTAATCCTGAATGTAACGGTTAATATTGCACAGGTGATGGTGTGCTTGTATTGCTATGTAAGTACACAGATGTAATGGTTACATCTTAACAGCTTACCTCATATTATTTAATATTGATCCACTTATTTTTGCCAGTGCCCTTAGACTTTTTTATTTCGTGCACTTTTTGACATTCTAGAGGCAAAATATTCCCAGTATTTCTCTACAGACAAATGTGCATGTAACTTTTTGAAGGTTTAGGCTCTTAATGAGTATTTTATCAATATAATTTCTATCCTTTTCCCCCCCACCCAAATTTAGTGTTTAGAAAGAGCCATGAAGTTTGCATTTGAAGAGTTCCATCTTTGGTATCAGTTTGCACTGTCATTAATGGCTGCAGGAAAGGTAAGTCTTGCCTTTTTGTGTATTTAAATCTTTGTACTGATTGTCAGTAATGATGGTATATTAACACTTACCTAGAAATCTTCGTCTATTAAGACTCTTTATAAACAATAATTAATTACTCCTCAGAGTAGCTCTGTGGGAGTGAACTAACAATGATTTTTTTTTTCTCAGTACTTGTACCAAGGGACAAATAAAGACAGTTCTTGTCAAAGAGTTTGTCATTTAGGAAGTGAAAATGTTGAACACTGTTGCTCAGTACCACAAGCTGAAGTTTAAAGTGAATTTTACAGTATTTTATTTTAGTTAAGATACCTAAGATGATATACTTACATAGAAATTTAGTGATGTCTTACTTTCAGTACTGTCACAGTGAACAGGTGACAGGTTTAGCTAAGAATTTACACATGTTCGTCTTTAATTTTATTTACTTCAAGAACCTCTTGTTATATCATCACTTGTAAATATTGTTCCATTATGCAATCTTAGACTGTTGAACCACATTTGATTATTATTATTATCTGGACTTTTTAAACACAACATACTACTTTTGGTTCCTTTGCTTTCTCCTCTTCCACGTGGGGTTACAGAGGATAAACTAGATTTATTATGGATGAAGCAGGAGAGGTCCATTAGCTTTCCTCAAAGCCTGTCTCCTTGGAGATGAGTGGGTAATTGTCATTCTGGGGGAAAAAAAATAATTATATTATTCTCCATAAATTATTTTAAGGGAATTTGTGTAATTCACTGACCTTGAGGGCCTTACTATTTCTACCCCATCTTCAGTGTAGTTTACAGCAGCCTCTAAATTGTGGTAGGGAAAAGGTAAAGGAAAAAATAGCCTTAAGCTCAGGAATAATGAAGGTCTGCTCTAAATTGCATTGGCTTAAAATATATTAGAATAGTCCCTTAAGTGTTGTTATACCCGCTGGTGATCACTGAAGTACATCCTGCTTTCGCTATCTGTCCACTCCCACCCACTTATTTGCCACCCCCCCCCCCGGTGGGGTGACAGTAAGGGAAGTGGTATAAAGCCTGGTGAATCCTCAGCTGCTCCTCTAGAGTTCTGTTTTGTATGCATCACTGCAGTGTAGTATGCAGGCCAATATCTGATCCAACACATTTGACTTCATTTAGTGACTACAGTGGGTCTCAAAGCCTCTCCTGTCTGATCTGACAGACACTCTTGTGACAGGTCTTTCAACTTAAAATTGTTTAGGAATAGCTCCTTCAGTTGGAAAAAGGTAAATCAGTTCATCAAGGTAGGAGTCTTTTTTTTGATGTTTCATGCTTCACTCTGAGTTGTTTCACTGAGAAATATATTTTTGTACAGTCTGCTCGAGCCGTGAAAGTCTTAAAGGAATGTATACGCTTGAAACCAGATGATGCTACCATACCACTCCTTGCTGCCAAACTGTGCATGGGATCTCTTCACTGGGTAAGTTGGATTTGTTGTCAGTCTAATCAGCAAGAACTGAACACTTCTGGAATGTCACAGATCCTTAAGCTATAGACTTAAAAATGCTCTGGCCATGATGACAGTGTGCAATAGACTACTGATGGAAGATGCAGCACATAAAAAATTCTTATAAGAGTGCAACTGAACAGTACTGTAAACCAGTATCTATATGGGTTACAAAATATTTGAAAATGGTGGTTACCATTTTAAAAAGTCAGCATTTAACAATATTTAGCTTATTGGTGTTTGGTGCTACAGTTGGTGTATGCCAGTCTGTGATAACTTAATAAATGAAGCTGTTGTATTAAGACACCTTCCAAAGTTGTTCTCAGAGAGATCAGTAACTATTCACACAGAACATCACTTTTAAGGGAGTATATGATTCAGGATTAGTTGCCCCTTTTTGCTTTAATAGTAAGTACTCAGAAGGAAGAATTGTAGCAGTAGCAAGCTCTGTTTGTTGCTCAGACATCCCAAGAATTAAAAGTGAAGTTTAAATTGTTGAGCTTACCTCATCATGTGTCATCTACATTGTGTGTCTATGGTGATGTGTATAGAATTTCTCTAATAGATTTATTTAATTTAGTTCTATAGATTAAAAAGTTAAAAAAAAAAAAAGTAAACGTATCAGATTTCAGTTATTTCCTCACTTCAGAAAGAAAAAGCAACAATTAAAAACAGGTTTTCATGCTTTTTAATCCAAGTCCCTTAAAATGTTTCTGGGAAAACAATTTTATTTCTTCTAGGTTTTAAAGCAAGTTTTTCTAAAATCCAAATTAGGATTATGTTCAATCTTTCTGTTTCCCACTAAAAAAAAAAAATGTTCTTTAAGAAGTCCTGAAACTGGTATCTCTCTACACAAAATGTTTAAGTTTAACTTAGTATTCACTGTGGTTAGTACACACATTACAGTATGAACTTGAAGCTGACAGAAATAATTGAGAGGGAAAGAGGTTCTAGTTATTTAAAAACTGTGGCTACACTTAATTTGTTGTGAATGCATGGTGCTATACATAAAATGCTATGGAGGAGGGGTAGACAGTTCTTTATAACTTGAAGTTCAAACAGAAATGGTGCAGTAGCAGGACTAGGTTAGGCTGTTAAATGTAGTATCAGTTGATTTTACTGATAGAGACTGACACTAAATTGATCCCCATACACGTACCCTGCATATAGCCTGCTTTAGAGTTTCCTCAAACAGAATTTGTTGGTGTGTTTGTGGATCCTTGTTTTGTAGCTGCCAACTTTACTTGGGCAGCAAACTGGCATGCATTTCTAGTGCATTTCTACTGACAGGTATTTCCAGGAGAGGAAGTGGTACAGGCATTCAGCCACTGCACCCTCTGCCTTGGTCCTCATGCCTTTCTGAGACTGGGGTGATCTCAGTGTGGGGAAGGAGTGGGGAGCAGTAGCTGCTTCACTCCTGTTCCCATGTGGGAGTGTAGAGCTGGGAGGGGAGTCGAGCAGTGGGGCCAAGGGCTCAACCCATTCACCAGACCAGGCAGTTCCTGGCCTGGGAAGGGGTGAGGAGTTTTGGCACCTGTTCCAATCTTCCTCCAACCCCCAGGAGAAAGAGTGCAGGCTTGTGTGCTCATAGCTTCTACGGCAAGAGTGGCGATTCTCCTGGTAGGGAGTATTTGTACATGGCCTTCTTTGTCAGACTACAGTGTGAAAGGTATGGAGTTATGTAAGCTCTGATCTTAGCAGCTTTGCGTGACAAAACCCTTTTGGATTCAGCAGCATGGTGAGATGCGGAGGCCTGTTTGTTTAGGTGTCCTTCCTGACTCGGAGCATTTTTCTCCAGTTGTTGCTTTGAGAAAACTTGAAGAGCAACAACTTTGTTGTTAAAAAGCTAATGTTTTCTAATTGGAAAATATAAAATGGCAAAGGGAACTCAGGGTCAAGTGGAAGACTCCAAAGAGCTTTTCAGCTTCTTTTTCTTTTTTTGTGAAGACTAGATGTTTAAAGATGGTTTATCCTCACTCGGTGTCAGTGCCCATATAACTGTCAGAATAGATAGCTTAGCTTTTTGTGAACTTGTATATTTATAAGATGAGCGGGAAAATCAATGAGGTAAACAGCTGTAACAGTTTAACTGGTAGAAGCATTTGGGATATAATTTACCTGCATAATCTTTTAGCAGTTTAAGTGGAGCAGAACCATTGGAACTTTAATTCTGTTTCATTCAGCATTTAAATTACAAGTTGAGCTCACTTAATCCCCTCTAGGAGAATGCAGATGTAAACATAGCATCCTAACAGCTGGTGCACGCTGTAGTGAGGCAGCTGCTGCTTCTAAGCTTAAGTGGGAAAATGAAGCAAGTCCTTATTGGTAAAAATTTGTTGTGTGAAGTGGGGGGGCGGAAAAAGAAAAAAAAAAGGTAGTCAGGCTTCTTAGTTTTGTCTAAGAACACATACCCCCTGTTTTGTATTTATGGAATTTTATGGAGTTTTTGGAAATAGAAATCTTTCTAAGACTCTCTTGTTCATTTTTGTAATGGTTTCAGTTGGAAGAAGCAGAAAGATTTGCCAAAACAGTTGTTGATCTTGGAGACAAAACCTCAGAGTTCAAAGCAAAAGGCTACTTGGCCTTAGGACTGACTTACAGCTTGCAAGCCACTGATGGTAAGAAAACGAGTTTCACAGATGGGAAATTCTTGTCACAAGTAAATCTACAGAAGCGTAACAGCCCTTTGTGTTCTATGTGCTATGTGTTATTTTTGTCCTAATCTATTGATACGTTAGACTTTGTCAAATAAATGTGTGGAACCAAATCTTTGAATCTTAAGTAATGCTGATTAAATATATCCTTTTTAGCATCTTTGCGAGGTATACAAGAGGTCCTGCAGAGAAAGGCTCTTCTTGCATTTCAGAGGTGAGTGGGTGTTAATCTTTTCATTCTGCTGTATGTAATGAAAAGCCTTATGTGGTTAAAAAAAAGAGAGATTTATAAAGACTACATAATGAGAATTTTACCTCTGAGAGTCTGTCTTCATGAGTACAGAACATATTGCATTAAAATTCACTTCATCAGTTTTTGCCAGAAAAATCCAAACCAATTTCTAAGAATTTCCTCTAACTTTATGTAAGATGATTTTCTGTTGCCATCAAATGGAGAATAACGTTTTACTTTACAGCCTTTAAAATAAATATTCTCTTATTCTGGTCTAGAAGGAAAAAATAATTCATACCTCTTAAGGACATTTTTGAATACTGTAAAATGATTCAGTGCTGATTTGTCACTGGTCAGATGATACAGCAGGTGTTCCCAATTACAGATTCAGAGTTTCAGTTGTATGGTGAGAAAAAGGGAATTTATTGCCTGCAAGAAGTACCAGATTGACAGATCTGGAGAAGGAGGTCCTTTCTGTCCACAGAAGAGTTATCACAGTTAGTGACAATGCAAACTCAAGCACCAGTTTGTATGTGTGAAGCCTTACCCAGAGGCAGTACTGTTTTTTGATGGAGACCTGATTCCTTCTCCCTAGGTTTGCTCCTGCAAGTATTAACAAGCAAATGTGGAGGAAAATTGAGATCTTTTCATGATTTAGATTCTAAATATAAAAACAACTTGCTGATGGATACTGTGACACCTTACAGTGGTTATCTAAACTTGGCTCTTCTGAATATTTATGTCTTTAAACCCATTTTATTATCCAAGTCTGATTTGCTTTGCGCAGAGTCTTTTTGGCTTTTTTCCTTCCTTGATAAATTGAGAATGAACTAACAAGTCTGTTTTTATGTAGGGGTTTTTCTATAGGGTTTTTAATGTAGCACATCACAGGAGACGTGATCAGAGGAAAAATGGGAATGTGTGCTCTTATGCAGTCTGTAAACCTTGATACTTT
>NW_017728947.1:87896317-87952480 GCF_001723895.1 Crocodylus porosus | reverse complement strand
TTTGAAATAGTTGTGCAAAACAGAAGCGTATAATGGCCACATGTAGGGTGTGTCAGAAGCAATTACATCTGCTTCCTTTTCTTCGCTATCTTGTTGTGGTTCTCTGTTTCCAGTTGATTCAGCCTGCTTGGAATATACACTGTTGTTCTGTATTTAAGGCTCCTTCTACAGCTGCATGTAAAGGTGCAATAGAATCTAATGCGCAATTCACACAATCGTGCCTTCTGTCATGCCACATGCATGGCAGGAGTGTGATTGTGGGGTTATGCAATATATCCCATTGCACCTTATTGCAGGCAAGAAGCAAGCTCCTGTGGCTGGGAGCCCCATGCACCCCTTTGAGGGGCATTCAGCTGTAGTGGCACTTCCTGCGCCCCTAAGATAGGGAGATTTGCAATCTCCCTTTTCTGGGGGTATGTGAAACCCCTGGGGCCAGAGGATCACTGCCAGAGAGATTTCCTCCCCCTTTCCCAGCTCCAGGGGTTTTATGCAGTCCTAGGACAGGATGATCACAATCTCTCCCCTTGCCCCCTGACCCAGGGAGGTGTGGGGTGCCCCCACAGTTGGGAACTCTTCAGCTGAGGTGTATGAGACTGCCAGTTGCGGGAGCTTGCTTCTTGTTTCCCACACCCTCGAGGTGGGGGATCACCAAGCTGGTGATACTCCTGCCCCAGGGGCTTGCTGGAAGGTACACTGCAGGGACCCAGTGTCTGCAACTTCTGGAGCTGAGAGTCCCAAGTAGTTGTGGGACTCAGCCCTGGCTGAGCAAGTTTCCCCTCTGTGGCTGGGAACCATGTCAACTGACTGGGATCCCAGCCACAGAGGAGACCCTGCTCTACGCAAAAATTAAAGCTCAATAGCATCTAGCTATAAAGTTGGTACATATTTTGAGGTCTAACTTTATAGCAAGTTGGAGTCTTTTATTGTGTGGCAGCTACTTTGAACGTGTAGCTTGTTTCCAGGTAATTGTGCAATTACCAGGTAATTGTGCAATACCTGTAATGTATAGAGGGAGTCTAGTAATCTAAGTTCAGTATTTCGGTTCACTTTGCATAAGAATGGAAAAAACCCCTTCTGTCAATTTGCATTCCCTTGTTAATTTGAACCAGGATTTTAAATGCAAGTATCTTTTGATGTTCTCATCTAAAACATGAGGAGTAAAAAAAAAAAAAAAAAGGCAAACAGTTAATATGGGCTGAAAATCCCCCCTAGTATTATTATTGGTATTTTAAGTCCAAAAACATATGGTTTCAGCCACTTGTAGAGAGGTGAATTGTCCCTTACAATGGTTGACACCTTCTGTACCTTTTATAAGTAGTTTTTTTTAAAGGAAGAAAGTAACCTAGGAAGCTTTTATATTGTCCAGTATGGTAAAGTGATACCTCACTTACAGCCACCTTCACTAGCAGAGATTCATACCCTATAGCCCTGCTGAAATATTTTCTTTTTGTTACTGCAGCAATTAATACTACTGTTTTAGTTGCATTGATAGCTTATACAGCCAACTCCATTAAAGACTGCCAGTACAGGGGGAGATTTTTTTTTTTTGCACTACATTTCCCAGTATGTTTGTTTGTTATATGCTCCCACTCACGCTGTAAAAATGTGGTGCTCCAAAAATGGGAATACTTCTGTACAATAAAGTTACAAAGTCCCAAGTGAAGTGGTTCTCTCTCTGACCTTGGGGTTTTCATGAGGAGGCTGGATAGATATTTGGCTGGGGTGTTATGACCCTACACTCATTCCTGCCCAGGGCAGGGGATTGGACCTGATGATCTGTTTAGGTCCCTTCCAGCCCGAAGCACAATGAAATTTATAAAAGTCAGCAGATGTGCAGGCTTCCTTGGGCATCTCTATCAAGTTCTTATACCTGCTCTAAAGGAGCAGTCTCTGGAAGGGAGAGTAGAGTGACCTCTAACTCTGGTAGGGTCAGAGGACCAATCATGGGGCAGGTTTTGGCATCTGTCTATTTGAAATGACACTAGGGTTACCGATCTTCCCACAGGGTTGGTGCATGCTTGCACAGTGTTTGTGTTGGTCATTTTGCATAAGTCACCAAACAACTGACAGATGGTAGCTGCTTTGAGGTTTAACTGACCTGAATGTTTTTTTTTAAAACTAGTAACCTATAAGGAAAATCTCTGTATCTTGTTCCGTGGGCCAGCCATTCTGGGAATTTTTTGCTTGGTTACTCTTTTAAAAAACTAGTAAAACTAAAAATGTCTCTGGACTGTGCTAAGGGACTGTCTCTCTGATAATAGTCTCTGTTTTCCCTTCATGGTCATAAAGGATAGACCTTTTTTCCTTTGAATAAAGAACTCAACTTTTTAAATTTTTGTAACTTAATTGCATAATTTGCTTATTATAAGCATCATTTAAATGCCCACAATTAACTTAAATTTAATTTTTTTTTTTAAATGGTAGTTTTAAAGTAGGTTAGCTCTACGTCTACTGTCCTTGTTTTCAATGAAAAACTACATATATGTTCTTTGAGAATTGAATCTTTGGGAAAGTAGTGAAATTGGCTAGACAAAATTAACAGTGAGAATAAGGAGTAGGTTTTTCTCAGATTATATCGGATGATCATTACGTGTAATGACAATGGGTTGGAATGTTTGAGAGAAATGATTTTTGCTTAATTTTTGATCGCTAAGTACTAGTATCACAGAACCCTGTCACTTATTTTTGAGCTCTGAAGTAATACTCATAAAGGAAATGCTATCAATTTCTATAGCCCCCATTTTTAAACAAAGGGTCATTTTGAAATCAGTTTTTATGCTGCCCTGTGCTACAAGGGTGAACTGCCAGAAGATATTTAGTACATCTCTGGACTGTCCAGCAAGATACTCCTCCTTCCTTGCCCTTGAGTTTTAGGTGGTGCAGGAACCTACTCTGGATTCCTTTTAAGAAACACTTGGATGCTTAACTTGCTGCGATCATTTGACCACTGCTAACTGCCTGCTCTTTGGGCAGGAGGTGGGACCTGATAATCTTGTGAGGTCCCTTCTAGCCCTAATGTCTATGAAATCTGTGAAATCCAGAAATCTATGTGAGGGACCCAGTAGGGCTTCCAAAAGCTATGCTGTGTTGCATTATGGAAGATTTTTGGAGTCTGCAGCTCACGCTATGGGATTTACAATAATAAGATCTAGTTCACTTAGCTGTTCCTTTCCTTTGAGTTTTCAGTTTTAGTGGCATCCTGTTCTGCCTAACTGAGATCACTCAGGCATCTGCTGTGCAGCTGGCATCACCCTACTTTTTCTGAATTTTGTGTGTAAAACGAGAAACTTGGGAGTAATCAATGGAAAGTTAAGTATCTCTTACAGTGAACTCTTCCACAGATCCCTTGCATGGGTCTAGGATTAAATTTTATTAATGTAAGAATTTTATATCACCCACTTTTAAAATTGCACAAAAAAGGACTATTTTCAAACCAAAAAGCATTTTTGCTTAACTTCAAGGTGCTATAACAGAATATTACAATGAGCTCCAGCCAGGCTGAGATGGAAGACAAACGTATCCCTGTGCTCTGGGTCAAAGAAAGAACAAACAAGCTCAAAAGTGATATGAATGTATAGTAGATAATGCATTGTAATGAATTAACTGTATTTATTTTTTTCAGAGCCCACAGTTTGTCTCCAACAGATCATCTGGCAGCATTTTACCTGGCTCTGCAGCTTGCCATATCTAGACAGGTTAGTTCTACTTGAGGTGCATTAAATCTTCTCACTATGATAGTCAGAAAGAAATTCTGATCTGTGCAAATGGCTCTTTACCACGTTTTTCTCCAACAGAACAATTCTTGCTTGCTTTTTTTTTTTTTTAGCCTTCTGAAATGTGTGCACGTTGATGTGATAGATTTGTCTCTGCTCTTCAGCAGGCCTGGCATTGTAGCTGCCATCACTATCTGGGGTATTCCCTTAAGACAGGTGTCAAATGTAGTCCAGGGCCTGGATTCAGCCTACAGAACCAGGTTATCCGGCCCCCAGCCTTGATGTGGGACCATCCCTCAGCAGCAGCTGATCATCTGTGAGACTCATGGCACTGTAAGCTTAGCAGCACTATGGCTTGTTCCTGCTGCTGTAGTCCTGCATCCACAATGCTGGGGTGCTTCCTGCAGGTGCTGTTGGTGCTCCAGTGCTGGGCAAGAGCAGTGGATGCTTGCCAGCCAAGCTAGTGAAAGCTCCAGCAGTACCACAGGAAGAAGCCTGGTAGCAAGATGTATTCCCTCAGTGACAGCCAAGAGTCCAGGTCTGACCCATGGTGCTGTAGCCCCAGCGGCCCTGCAGAAAGGGCTGGCATCGCAGGCATTTGGTGGCTGCTGCTGTGAGAACAAACCTTAATACTGGGCTAGTTAAAATTGGTTCTGCTGGGGCTCCAGCACCACGAGTTTTGACCAGACGCTTAGCTTCAGCCATAGGAGTCACAGTGCTGGGCTGCTTCTTGCAGTGTTGCCTCTTGCTGACTTGTCTGCTACACACCAGAAAGAGTGCAGCAGTGCTGGAGCCCCAGAAACACCACAGGAAGAAATCCAGCATCGTGACTTGTCCTGGCAGTGGCAGCCGAACACCTGGGGTGCTGGGCCCTCTTCCTGGATGGCTGGAGTGGGCACCATGTGTGCTGGATCTAGCATAGGGTCAGGCGGGGAGGGATCCATAGACAGCATCCAGCCCACAGGGCTGGCCATGCACCATCTATCTGTCGCTTAGACTGGTCTCTAGCCATTCATTCAGCTTGTGGGGCCAGGTGAGTTTTTGACACTCCTGCCTTAGGAGATTGTATTGCACTTCATGTCATGTGTAGACTGAGGTGAGAAATAACACAGATGGGAGTTTTCTTATTTCTTTTAAGGCCATGGAAAATGTTACCAGTTTGAAGGCTCTTCACTGTATGGATATCCTGTCTCAGAAATTGGATCATATCTGCCATGTAGAAGCATGATAGTGTTAGGTTCAGGCATGCACTCTGTTTTTTCAGTGCATGATGCTGATTTTTTTTGTGCATGAAGAAAACTTGGTTTGGAGGTTGTGGGTTGTGAACAGTACTACACAAATCTGTTTAAAAAGATTTTTAAGAAGCAGCAAATATTTTAAAGCTATAAAAGGGGTTGGGGATCTGTTATGCTCTTATAAGAGAGCCTGCATTCTGTACTGTTTTTTCACGTAAAGGAGTTAGGCTTGTATCTTGCACTACATGAATCAGGATAATTCAGAATTGCTTTGTCTGCGTCATGCTAAGCCTTTTCCTGTGTCAAACTTCATTTTATTAAATTTTGAGCAAGGTAGTTTTACATACTCTACGTGATTACTTTTCTTTGCTAATGAACAGGAGAGACATTAGTGTATGTCACATTAGACTGGAATGAGAATGTTTTTCAGTATATGGTTTTGACTTTGCACCAAAAAAACTTAAATTCAGAAACGCGTTCTGTCATGATAGAAAATTAGTGGGTTTTTTCAGTGCTTGTGACCTTTCTTTTAGGAAAAACACCTGCAGCTGAGGAGATCAGAAATTTACAGTAAAGAAAAAGCCATTTAGAAATCAATAGTTCTGTTTTTGTTTTTATTTGGATAGGCTTGAATTGAGTTTAGAGTTAAAAATATCTTCAGAACCTCATTAAGAATGTATCATAAATTATGAAAGGAAGCAACAATATTTATCTCAGAATGAATTTGGTATTCTAAAGGTATGTTAAAATGTTTGACAGCAATATTCATCTCACTTTATAGGTTAGTTTTTTACTTTGAAACTTCTACAGTTTGCTGTGAAATGTCCAATTTATGAAGTCCATTTCATGTTCCTGTTTTTAGTGTTTTTACAGGACTCTTTAGAATGTTGCATAGCATTGAAGTGTACTAAACTGCACGTACCTTGAATGTTTATATACATGCATTCAAATTGTAGCAAGCAATACTTCTCATAACAGTTCTCTGCATTTTAAATCAGATACCAGAAGCTTTGGGTTATGTTCGTCAGGCTCTTCAACTTCAAGGAGATGATGCAAACTCTCTGCATCTCCTTGCGCTCTTGCTCTCAGCCCAGAAACACTATCATGATGCTTTGAATATTATTGACATGGCCTTGAGTGAATATCCGGAAAACTTTATGTGAGTATCTGAGAGAGTAATTTGCATAGACCCTCCTTCTGCTTTTATGTATTTTGCTGTTCAGTATTTTCTACTACACTTATTTTGAGGGAGGGAAGATTTGGAGACTTAACTTTTTTTTGGTTTAGCTATATTTTTCCTAGTGTGTTAAAGCTTTACAGATAATTCATAGTTGTTTCTTAGCATTTTGATTCTTTTTCTACAAATATTGGGGAAAAGCCTTGTGTATAGGTGATTTGATATTCTGTAGCATTCCGTATGCAAATTTGTTTTGAATTTTTCCCCCTGCCCAGCTCCTCAAGAAGCATAACATTTCATCTCCTTCAGCATGGGGTCAGTCTGTATTGAGAACAATACAAAGCAAATGACCTGTGTGGTACCCTTGAGAGCCAGTCAGTGTGCGGTCATCCATTCCACTACCCTTAAGGACATCTGCTCTGGCATATTTTAAGCATACGAAGACATCTACTCAGCTGCCCCTAGTGATATCATATAGGGTCATCTTCTCTTACGGTGGCTTCAATGGCTGAGACACCCAGATTGCTTCTGAATGCTGGCACATTTGTCCCTGACTTCTGAAGAATCCTTGGAGGAGAAAAAGAAAAACATTGGATTTGGAGCTCCACTGCTTTCTGAACCAAATGAATTTGAGATTCCCTTTGCTGTGCAGACACAGCTATTCCCTTCTGCTCTCTCAAAATAGTTACTCTTGCCTACAGCATTCTTGGGTTGCATCTAGCCCCTCTGTGTTGGAAGAGGATGGTGGAAGTTTTTATTCTTTTTTCCTCCCTTGGACACCTGCATGATGACCAGTCGTCATATCAGGATTTCCCAGCATGGTGTATTGCATTCTACATATATAATTAGATTATTTTCTATAGGGATTTATCCGCAAAGCTTTAGTTATGGCATCATAGAGTATATCTGACACTTATGTGAAATGGAATGTTTGGCCAATGTTTTGAGTTTGCACAAGTGTTTTGGATGTTTGCTGGCCTGATTTTTTTCTGTTTCAGCCACTGATAACAAACGTGATTTCCTCTCCCTTTCTAGATGCCTGTGAAAAGAGATCACTTTATACTGTCCCATTCTCTTGTTTGGGACTGCATTTGCCAAGGTGCAAAGTGATTACGGCACTTCCTGCCACTCGTTAATATTTTAATCCTTTTTTTTAAAACATTCAATACATTCAATTGTGCACAGGACAAAAAACCAGTTTGGGAATATGCTACCAGTGTTTCACCCTCAAATCTACACCCTGCTTTGTAGACGCCCTAATTTGTGATGTGATAAAGTAACAACCCCACTCCCTAGCCTTCTACTGAAAAACATACCCATTCAAAGTGACCTCCTCTCCTAAGAAATCAAAATCTTGCATTAGGTCAAAAAAAATCTTTCATCCTGAGGGGGGGGAGGTATGGGGAGAAATAGTGCGTGATGCTGGACTTTTTGCATCAGATCACAGCCTCTTCATTGCATGGGAATGCATTTCTTCATTTACTTGCTTTATTATTGATTGTATAAATATGCAGTCTGACCACCTGAGAGTAGAAGGAGGAGGAAAACCTATGGAAACATGCAATAAAAATCCATCAGCCTTAACGCGTATTATGCGACTGTAGAACGCTATCCACAACAAATCTAAAAGCAATATGCTTGGCATCCTAATATAACTGCAAGTTATCTTGCTGATGACATTTATGGAAAGTTGAACTCCTTTCATATCCAACAGTACTTAAAATGTTATCCTAATTAGAAGAACATGTTATATGTTAAAGAACAAACTCCTTCCCTACTTCTTTTATTCATAGGTGTCAGAATTCAAAGGAATATATACAAAGGGACAAAACCTTATGTTGGCACTTTAGGTTTTGTTTTACTTTTCAAACTCAAATTTCTCAAATTCAGCAAGACCTCAAATGAAGATATAATGAGGGGATTCATACAAGTACCCTTAAGTATTATTTTAGTTGATACATGCAGAGGCTTAACTGTGAGCAGCACTGTGCGTGCCACGCACCCCCCACCCTTTCCCCTCCCCGTTCCCACGCCTTCCCAGCTCCAGCAGTGTGGGAGCAGCAGCTAGGGATTTGCTGCTGCTGGGGAAGATGTCACCTCTTTTGTCACAGGCATGTGTTGAGCAATCGGAAAAACACTGGTTTTTCTCCAGCAAAATGGGGGTAACATCTCCCCCTCAGCTGTGGCTCTTGCACTGCAGCTGCTGCTGCTTCTCTGCACTCTGTTACCAGAGCTGCTTCAGGGAAGGTGCTGGGGGAGTTAGGGGTGGGAGGGTGAAGCACCCTCTTTAGACAGCCTCTGGGGCTGATGACAGAACATAACATTGGATTCCACAAAGGCTCATATGTTTGTTAGATTTGTCACCCTTTCCATTTGAGCTGAGGCTTTTTGAGTAGTGGTTGGTGGGTGATTTAGGCATAGTGTACATGTGGAATAGTTTGCAGGTTTGAAAACATGTTCAAAATGATTTAGGGTGACCTTCCTCTTAAACTGCAACTGCATTAAGCACATAGTGGCTGCATTTTTCTCTCTTCCCTTCCTGCTCTACTCCACATATTTACTTTTAAAGCTGTTGTTTTGTGAACTACAGCTTTGTGAGACTTATGCTACTGATGTAAGAATTGTGGAAGTGCTAAGTGGAAAGCAAATGAAAAATATTTTGTTCAGTGCCAGATGGAGCTGCTGTGTTCCTGTGTAGTTCATTTTCCAGTAGCTCTCTGTCCCCATCCTAACCATTCAGGATTTTACACAAAGAACTTTCCTCTGCTTCTGACTTTGAAGTATCACAGCACTTGCCCCAGTATTATTGGCTAGATGAAGATCACCTAGGCTTAGATGCATTAGACACTCAGATGTTGGTGATGAGCCATGGCATAATGACTAATTGGGTAAGTCTCCAAAGAAGGTTCAGTAAATAAATTAAGAGGCTCCCTTTATCTGATTGCAAAGAGCAGTTTTATCCTTCAGTTTGAGTCTTCTGTTTCCTTCTTTTATTTTTCATAAAAACAAGCCAGCATGAAATTAATAATGTAAATCTCTGTTGATTACTAGAAATTCTAGTAAATACTACAGAAAAGAAAACAAGGAAAAGAATAGATATTGATTCATATCCATTTTAACATTCTGTAAGGATCTTGTCTATTGTATGTGAAATCCCAGTCCCAGAAAGAGAGAAGAGCTTAGGGTGAAAATCTTTTATGCCAAATCTCCATATTAACAATTCTCAAACTCTCCATTCTCTTCTGACTAAGTACATATTCTTTGTGGCCCAAGCTATTTATAGTATGTAATCTTTAAATACCATTTTTTATTTATTCTGTTTCATGTTCCACCATTAATAAATAATCACTTGGTTAGGTGAAGTTATGTTTCTTAATGAAATATTTATAAAGTTGCTTTCTTCACTTTGGCTTTTTTTTACTTACAGTGTTATGTTATACTTATAGTGTTATGTTACAGTTTCAACAAACCACTGTTACTGGAAATCAGCATGATTAAACAAAAAGCTACTTGGCACAATAAGTAATAAATAATAACTGCTAATATTATGCTTCAAATTAGTGACAACTCCAAGGGATAACAGCTGACAGGCCCTTCAAGTAGCAGAAGTAATAAACAGAAGAAGGACTATTTGAGGAATGCAGTTGTGTTATTTAATATTAAGCAGTAAGCTCAGAAAGGCACCTCTACCTATCAATAAGCTATGCTTGCCATATTGCAGATGGCAACCTCTCTCTCTTCAGTCGCATACAGGTTTCATTTTTGCTGAAAGTATCAACAAATCTGGAAGGATGCTTCCTCATCCTAACAGTATGTACAAACCAAGCGTATTTAACAAGAACAGGTTGCTGAATCAATAAACCCTGTTCATACAACTTTTCAGCTACTAACATTTACTTACTTATTTATTCATTCAATTTATACACCACTCTCCCCAACAAAGACCCATGGTAACAGGTCTGAAGACAACTGAAGTTCACTGTTTAAACATCTACGTGTGTTGAAGTGTGGTAGAATTTTTTTCTTCTAAGAGTGTCATAAAATCACTTAAGAAAATGTCTCAACCTAACTGACAATTATATTTAATTTTTTTTCCTGGTTCCTAAGGACTGTTTGAGGGATGCTGTTTTCGGGAGCCAGTAGTGTAATAGAGGCTTTTTAACCACTTCCTTTAGTCATTAGTCACGGAAAGTCCATTTTTTCTCATGGCTAGTCCCTCAGCCATCAGAATGTAATAAGTTGCTGGTCTCAAATGGCCACATAAAAAAAGTCAACACTGGCACTTATTGACAGGCTGAGAGGCCATTGTGTCTGATTTGTATAGAACAGGGGGTCCTTGTGAGGTGGATCCAGACCATGGCAGCAGTCAGTGGCAGGCTTTAACACAGGCATCACTCACCCCCACTGCTGAGATGGATCCAAAGGGGCTCCATATCCTGGATTATGACAATGGGGCCCACCCTTGTTCACCCTGCCCCCTGTATTCTTGGATCCTGTGGGAGCCCTGTGGATCGGACAACTTAATTCTTTGTGCCATATATTTGACACCCGTCATGTACAGGCTGAACTTCAAGTCTTCCCTGCGGTCTTTCCAGGTACTTTTATATCTGCTTCAGGGGTGGAGGGTGGTGATGCTTTTATTAGAGCAGCTCCATGAGCCATTTTATTTAAAGCACTGCAGTGTCTCGTGCATCAGTGTCCCTGCGCTTCAAAGTGGCGGTGTGGGTGTTTGAACTTGGCAAATGAGCTTCAGTTCAAGCACCCCGACCACCATTTTGAAATGCGGGATCACTGATGCATGAGATGTGGGAGTCCACGTTCCAGCAGACTCAATTACTTGAGTCTACTCTGACGCACTGTAATTACAGTGCGTTGGAGCACCCTCCACACTCACGTACAGGCACGTGTTTTAGCTTCCATTTTTCTTCTCTGAATACAGAGAATTCTAGCTAGAGCAGAGGAAGGAAGTGAGGCAGAAACAGATGGCTTTGGATAGGAAATCCCAATGTACCAAGCACACCACTGTTTAGAAAGCTGTGTAGGTATACCTTTTCTGTTTGACAGTGGGATTTAACCTAATCCGGTTGGCTCACTTTGCACATCTTGGCAGAATGTAAATATCGATGATTCTCCTTTAGATCACCTTTTTACCAATTTGTTTGTCTTCCCTTCCCCTATTCCGCACTGCTACAGCAGAGAATGCAGCAGCATGGTGGGGAGGCAAGGGGTGGGAGTCAGGCCAGTGTGGTGTATATATAAATTGAACTGCTTCTCTTGTTCATAAGCAGAAATACTGATACTTCATTATGAGAAATATATAGTAGAAATAGTGATTGAGGCATAAATGCTCCTGAGGAAATTGTCCAGCATGAGTTCTCTGCACCTTTTACAGGAAACTGTTTTGTGAATCTGGCAGATGAGATTCCTTGTCCAGAGTGTACTTGGTTCTGTCCCTTTTTCTTGGCTGCTGCTCCCATGTGACTAAAGAAGAACTGGTGAACTGATTGGTTGCTCAAAACTGGAAGAGACTTTCCAAATAGTCAGGGTGGGCATAATAGAAGTCTGTTTACTCTTTTTCATTACATTGTTTTTAAAGGCAATACACACAGCAGTGTTAGTATGTTGGGACAGGAGTGGACAAAGCTAAGGTATTTTGCTTTGGGGTTTTTGTGGGGTTGAAGGTTGGTTCAGGTTATCAGGCTTTTGGAAGAAATGAGACTGTTAAGCCACTCTGGGTCTTTGTTGGGGAGAGTGGTGTATAAATTGAACAAATAAATAAATAAATGTTAGTAGTTGAAAAGTTGTATGAACAGGGTTTATTGATACCTGTGTTCAGTAACCTGTTCTTGTTAAATATGTTTTGTTTGTACATACTGTTAGGATGAGGAAGAATCCTTCCAGATTTGCTGATACTTTCAGCAAAAATGAGAACTGTATGTGACTGAGGAGAGAGAGGTTGCTGTCTGTCATATGGGAAGCATACCTTATTGATAGGTAGAGGTGCCTATTGATTCAATTTTCTTCTAAAAAAAAAAAAAAAAAAAATTTCAGAATAAATCATCATGAAATTACTCTTCTAATTCTGTTATACGTTCTGTTAGGCAACAATGTTATACAACATACTTCTTAAAATACACAAACTTTTAAAATTGTCCCAAAGTCCACTTAGATCTCTCTGAAAAATTCTTCTTACCACTGAAAATTCAAAATGGACCTGGCTGGTTAGGTCTGGCATCACTGTGTATGCAGTCAGCTTGGTATGTGCAGCATATATCTAGAAGTCTGGCATTATTTGTATTTGAGTGACTATGTTGGGTATTGTCGCACTAGGTTGGAGATGCCCAGGTGTGGCTGGGCCGGTGGAGTAGGCACCGACAAGGGCACGGCTTGAGTTATACCAAACTTTTTATTTTTACTTGACAAAATGCACAAAATACTTTGCTACTACTATTTCCCACGCTAATCTCAACGACTTAAATATATAAACAATTAAAACAATTACAGAGAGTTAACAATGGGGAATTGTGTCCGTTGGGTCACGAGGTTCAGGCCGAGGTCCCTTGCGTTCAAAACCACGAGTGGTCTTGGTGCGGCTGGCCTGAGCCCTAGTCTCCGACCTGGTCAACGGCTCATAGAGGCTATTTAACAGTTAGGAAATTAACAAAGGGGAATTGTGTCCATTGCGTCACGAGGTTCAGACTAAACTCCCTTGCATTCAAAACTACCCTGTGAGTAGTCTTGGGGTGGCTAAGTTTAGTTCTAGTCCCAGACCTGGTCAACAGCTCATAGATTTCAAGAGGCTATTTAACAGTTAGGCTTGCATGCTTACCACAAAGGCAAACAGGAGCGGCTTCATGGCTGGGGAACGCTAGTCACTTCGCGGAGGCCTCAAAAACCGACCTGAGATGGCTCTCAGGGAGGGGCAGCCCTGGCCGGGTGATCAGTCCGAGGGCCCTTTGACGCTTGAAGTTTCGATCTGAGCTTCCCCCCGTCAAGGCTTTTCCCACGACTGTTTTTATACTATTAGGCTGTAGCGTTTTATTTCCAGCAACCAATCAGTCATCTTTTCCCTCAGCAATTTGTTCCCAGTGAACAATTGTGCGCCATATTAAAACTTTGGGCTGCAGCGTTTTGTTTCAACTCACACCAGCTATCGTTACCTCGCAATACCAGGCCAATGCATGGAGTGGATGGAGTAAGCTCCGAGTCTATCTCCCAGTTCTTTTGTTTGTCAAGCAGTTTCGAGGCGGGTGATCTGCTACGTGAGGGTAGCACACGCCACTCGTCCAGAGGCCTTTGCGTCGAGGCCTAGCACACTGCCGACTTATAACGCGGCCTGGCCATTCATCCGAGTGTGCCTGTGACAGGTATATTTATAAATACTTGATAGAACTGATGCAATCCAAATTTCTTTTAAAATAAGGTGACTTGTACACGAAGTAAAATTCTTTCTACCTCAGCATGTTTTCATGTTGGCATTCTTCCTGTAGGCTTAAATTTCGGAAATGATGCCATCTTTCACTTTTGATGAACATCAGACCTCCTGATATGCAGAAATTGAATCGGAGTGTACGTTAATCTGAACCTGAAATAACTCTGCATCAAACATTAAAGGGTTATTTGTCAAACTTGGGTTGTTTGGATAAATTCATAGAATTTAAGGACAGAAGCATATGTTAAAACCATCTACTCTGACTTCCTGTCTATAACAGGGCATTAAATTTATCCCTGCACTTAGGCCAGTAGCTTGTGCTTGACTAAACTATATGTTAAAGGTGCACCAATACATCAGTCCAATATTGGATTGGCACTGTTATAAAGCAAATTGATTGTATTGGAAATTGTCCTGATGTGGCTGATAATTTGACTGATAAATGCCCATGCCTGCATGTAGCCACAGCGTGGCACACTGGCAGCGAGAAGCAGAGCCTGGCAGCTTTTGCGACTTGTGTGTAGCTGGTCAGTTGGTTGCGGTGGAAGGTGAGAGGGGGAAGGAAGGGACATGGGGAGGCAGATCAATGCCCCCTGAAATGAGGGAGAGAGTTGGGCAGGAGCTGCCCAGATGGGGTGGGGTGGGGTGCACCGGGCAATTCCCGGCACATGGTGGGGGGCAGGTTTGGGTCAGAGCTGCATTCAGGGTGCACAGCAATGGTGGTGCTGGGAGGGCCAAAGCTAGCCCACTCCACCCTGCAAGTGGGGTTTATGAGGGAGCTACAAAGCATGCTGGGGGACTGTGAATTAACTTGAATCTGCAGGAGATCTGGGTTAGAAGTTCAATAAATCCATTTAACCTAAATTGGTTAAGTCTGATGCTACATCCATCCAGGTTTTTCTTAAACCAGTTTCAGCTATTTTGAAAGCAGTTTATGTGCACTGGACTTCTGTTGTGTTAGAGATTTGAACTGGTTTCTAAGCACACTGATTTATGTGCAACTTCTGTCCCTAGCCTTTGTACTCATAGGCAAAAAGGGAGCTTTAGTGGACAGGGGTATCCTTCCTTAGTCTCCTTTTCCAGTTAGGGAGGAAGTGACTGAGGATTCAGGGAAAGGTGACCCCTTAAAGTAGACTGTAGGGACCCAGAGAAATTGGTTGCATATTGGAAGGCCTATAACCCCCATATTGAAAGTTTTCCATGCCTAGTATGTAAACAGGGAAAGCAGGATGTATAATCCCTCCCCATTATTTGACCAGCTGCTTAAATTGATCTTTGTCTTGCTTCATTCTTCTGTGTACTGATTAATCTGTTTTTCTTTAATGTCTTCACAATGAATGTTCCATCCTTCCCATGACTTTGTTTACGTTTTGTCCACACCTTTTCAGTAGCCCAAAACTTTTCAGTAGATTTAAAAAATGTGAAAAGCTGTTATTTAATGTTCTTAATTGCATCTTCTTTCAGCTAGATGTGTGGTGGTGCAACAGACTTTCTGTGGGCTGTTTTTCTGTCTTCATTTAAACAATACAAACTCATAGGAAGTGCTACAGAAAAAAGAAACAATACATTTGGAAAAAACAACAAGAATAAAAAATGTAGATGAAATTTAATCCAAGCAAGTGTACTGCAAATTTTAGTCTTTCATCAGCATGCTAAATTACATCTGATTATAATAGCGAGGGTTTTGATTCATAGCAGAATTTGACAGTGAGACCATAGAGATATGTATGGCAGTATTTATGTAATTATTTAGCCTACATACTTGGTTCTGAATAGCAGCCTGAACTTCTGCAGCTCATGCTGCCTGTGGATCACAAAGCATTTTCTGACTATAATGTCCTAAAATTCCTGTAAAATGTAAGAGCTAATTGCATTCTATAGAAAGTTCATAGGGCTTCTACTATAACTGCTTGATTTGCTGTAGTTACCACGTTATCAATGAAATGTCCCATAAAGATCTTTGATCTTGTTTGATAAGAAGTATTTGTTTATCATCCCTTCCTGATCCCAAAAAACTATAGCCATGATCAAATCAAATTTCATAGGGTGTGGAGACTATTTGTGCTTTCATGTCATGCAGTGCTGTTTCTTTGGCAAGACCTGGTATTGCTACTTGGATCCAGAGGCACAGTTCTATATCTGAATATTGGGGGGATTGCTTGAAAGAGTCCCCAGAGTTTGCTGGAAATATCAAGTCATGATGTCTTCTCATCAGGGCTTGGCATTCTGGCATTAATCTTCTTTGTGTTTTGGTATGTGTTTGTTTTTTGGGGTTTCTATTGTGGTGCTCTGGCGATGCTTAACCATGATGCATGGAGGGAAGTCATCTGCCACTGTAGCAACTTTGGACATGTCTACACATGCATTTACTCCAGCCTAGATTTACTGTGCACTAAGCTACCCCACAGTCATGGAGCTGGCACTGGGAGATTAAGGGTCTCCCAGCACTGGCCCCTGCTGTCTAATTGCAATGGCGGAGTGGAGGCTGGGACATAAAGATCTCCCTGCCCCTGTTCCCCTGTCACAATCTCAGAGCAGGGGCTTGGAGCTCCCATACTCCCCACCCTGGCTCCTGAGCCCACCCCAGCAGCAGGCAGCTCCTGGGGATAGGGAGCCATCTTCCACCCCTGGTGGATGGCTGACCAGAAGCAGATTTTGCTCCCAGTCAAGCATCTACACGAGCACAAGAGTACCATTACTAATGCTAAGTAAATTTGCTACTTCTGTTTGCAGGAAGCAAATGTACTTGCTATTAGGGAGGTTTATTGTAAAGTAAGCATGTGCACATAAACTATGTTAGTGCAAAGTTAAGTATCTTGTGTACATGCACCCTATGTCCATGAATTTCCTTTACGATCAAGCTTTTGCAAGTATTTGATCATTCCCCATTACTTTCTTTTGTATTTTTTCCAATTTTTAGTGAATGACTCGCTTCAGCATAGCCTGGTACAGGTTCTGGACAGATCAGAAGAAAATGTCCAATGATGAGCATGTCAAAAGATTAGTTCTTTGACTCATGACATCCTTTAGGCCTTGGTGTACTTCTGAATAAGGTAGTTAGGTACTTAATGAATTCCCCTCAGATGAAGAAGGAGAGATGATATAACTTGGTCTTCTGTGATAGTAGGGAAGCGGCCTTAATGATTCATGAGGCTGCTTTCAGTTTAGACATCTCAGATGGGGCCTGCAGTTGGCTGTATCACTGAGGAGGATCTGGTTTCAGTGTACCATTGGAAAAATGTTGCTTAAAGGATATCTTGGAATCATAGAAAATTAGAGTTGGAAAAGACCTCAGGAGGTCATCTAGTCCAACCCCCTGCTCAAAGCAGGACCATCCTCAACTAGATTGTTCCAGCCAGGCTTTGTCAAGCCAGGTCTTAAAAACCTCCAAGGATGGAGATTCCACCACCTGCGTAGGTAATTTGTTCCAGTGCTTCACCATCCTCCTAGTGAGAAAGTTTCCTAATATCTAACTTAAACCTCGCTAAGCAAGGATCATTGGTCCTTGTTCTGTTATCTGTCACCGCTGAGAACAGTCTAGCTCCATCCTCTTTGGAACCACCCTTCAGGTAGCTAAAGCCTGCTATTAAATCATGCCTCAGTTTTCTCTTCTGTAGACTAAATAAGCCCAGTTCCCTCAGCCTCTCCTCAAAAGTCACGTGCCCCAGCTGCTGAACCATTTCCATTGCTCTCCACTGGACTCTCTTCAACTTCCCGACATCCTTTCTATAGTGGGGAGCCCAAAACTGGACGGAGTACTCCAGATGTGGCCTCACCAGTGCAGAGTAGAGCAGAGTGATTACTTTCCTTGATCTGCTGGCAATGGTGCTACAAATGCAGCCTAGTATGCTGTTAGCCTTCTTGGCAACAAGGACAGACTACTGACTCGTATCCAGTTTGTAGTCTACTGTAACCCCCAGGTTCTTTTCTGCAGAGGTGCTGCTTAGCCAGTCGGTCCCCAAGCTATAGCGATGCATGGGATTGTTTCGTCCTAAATGCAGGACTTTGCACTTGTCCTTGTTGAGCAGCATGAGATTCCTTTTGGCCCAGTCCACAAATTTGTTTAGGTCACTCTGAATCCTAGCCCTACTCTCCAGTGTATCTACTACACTCCCCAGCTTGGTGTCATCTGCAGCGTTGCTGAGGGTGCAATCCGTCCCATATTCCAGATAGTTAATGAAAATATTGAACAAAACTGGCCCCAGGACCAACCCCTTGGGAACTTTACTTGGTACTGGTTGCTAGCTAGACATTGAGCCCTTGATTACTACCCATTGAGCTTGACAATCCAGCCAGCTTTCTGTATACCTTTAAAATCCATTCATCCAACCCATACCACCTCAGCTTGCTTGCAGGAATGGTGTAGGATGCTATCAAAAGCCTTCCTAAAGTCGAAGTATATTACATTTACTGCTTTTCCGGCATTCACAGAGCCAGTTATCTCATCATGGAAGGCAATCTAGTTGGTCAGGCATGACTTGCCCTTGGTGAACCCATGCTGACTGTTCCTGATTACTTTCTTCTCCAAGTGCTTTGAGGACCTGCTTAATTATTTTTCTGGGGATTGAGATAAAGCTGAGCAGTCTGTAGTTCCCTGTATCCTCCTTCTTCCCTTTCTTAAAAATGGGCACTATATATATGCCCTTTTCCTGTTATCTGGGACCTCCACCATTTGCCATGATTTTTCAGAGATAATGGCTAGCAGCTCTGCAGTCACATCAGCCAGTTTCCTCAGCACCCTCAGATGCATTGCTTCCAGCATTGCATCTTGGGACGGTGTGTAAAGGAGCAGTTAAAGTAGTCCTACCTTTTACCTTCTGAATGTTTTTTCACATTTTCCTGGGTGCTTCTATTTTTCCCCTCTCTCTCCATTTCTTCAACTTTCTCTTTCCACTAGCAGAAAAGACCAGTGCTTTTTTTTTTTTTTTACCTAGAATGTTATGCCACTCTGTGGTGCCATAAGATAGTTTTATAAAATACATATGCCACCTCATTTACCTAAACCTTGCTTTGATCTACAGGTCCCTCTTCCCGAAACTTAATTAAGAATTCATCCAGTGAGGACTGTAGCTGGTTTCCTCAATCTGGGTCTCAGTAAACATCCCTAAAGTTTTAGTTATTCTGTCCTCTTGAGCCATTCAACCTTGGGGGGAAAGAACTTTTGATGGTTTGCAGTTGGTGTTTGCAACTTTGAAGCCTGTATTCAGGGTAACAACAATTGCAAATCCATCTGCCCTCCCTGACTACCATGCATTAATTTGTAACTTGGGGTGACTAAATTAGTAATTGAATTAATGGTCTTTGATCCTTCCATTTTAATGTAATGATAGCTGCTTTATTTATATTCTTTCCTGCTTCCTATCATTATATGTAGCAGTGTAACTGATTAAATCTGAGATTTAATTTCTAATTCATGGTATTTACCTGAATCTAAGATAACTTTGAACTTGATGGACCCCCACACTCCCATAATTAGATGGTATACATGGAAAATTATAAATTCGTTATCATTTTCTAAATGTAGATTTTAACCATTAGGGTTAGGCTTGTGCCTCCCCCATGCCAGCCCCCTGCAGCCTGCTGTTCCCTCCCCTTCCTTGCGCCAGAGTGGGGCCAGCGCTGCAGCGGGTAAATGGATGTGGGGAAAAGGCAAATGATGGAGGTGCAGGTGGCTGTTGTGGCTTTGACAGATCAGGGAGGAGTTAGAATGGCAGGAACTGCTTGTGCCCTTCCTTTTTACCCTTTACTTGTACTCTAATCTGAGACAGAGGCTTCTTTTTCTTGCATTAAATGGGAGGTGAAAACCTTGTCTTGTATTAGAGTAAATATGATAATATTTACATGACCTGTTTCCAGGTGTTTGGAACTTCTGGCGATGTTTATACCAGCAGTGGCAAACCTGTGGCACAGGCAGCTGCTGTGGGTGACACATGGCACATCAGGAAGGGGACAACAGCATGTAGGACAGGATGTAGGCCAGGAGATGGGATAGAGGAAGAGGATCAATGGCACTTGGGGACAGTGCAGGGTTAACTTGTGGCATACCTGAGATGAAGGTTGGACCCCACTGATCTACACCATTAAACTAAGATCTTATCTTTTAAACTAATAGTTTTCAACCAGGGTGTTGTGAGATCCTTTTATGGATAGCATACAGTATTATCAGTGCTTATGTGTGCCAACACCCAAACGTGATTCATAGAATAGACTCCAGATTTCAAATAGGAATCCAGTGTCACAAGCATTCTGCTCTGTTGTGGTTTGAGTTGTTTGCTACAGAAAAAATGCTCTGTTAGTTTTTTCTATAGTCAAAAAACGATTGAAAACTAGGAAATGGCATTTTCTGAGGGGTGTCTCAAGCCTAAAAAGGTTGAGAATGACTGACTGTGTTTTTAAATTATCCAGGAAGTTTATCCCATTCACTTTCTCTGCAGAAGAATTTACTAATGGGTCTGTCTGAAGAATGGAGAAGCCAAGACCTAAGTACTTGATATGTTTTGCAGTTATTGGTTCAGCTTTGAAATGGGATTCATTTTTAAAGGCTCATTATAGATACTACTGTATATAGGTAATGATCCATGATGATTTATGCAGTGTTCTCAAGTTGTTAAAGGTGCCATTTTGAATTTGCGTACAGTTTTAAATTGAAATACAAACTCAAATTCAGTGTCTCCATTCTTGGCAACATAATGTGAAATGGAGCAAGGTTTTCCTTGTTACTGTTAATATTCCCTCCCCCTCCACCCCAAGGCTAGCATTTTTACTCTGATGGTGTCCTTTCTAACATGGTCATTTGATTTTTCCCTAGTAGTTAAATTTTTGGTTTTTGGTTTTTATGTACTGTTCATTGTTACAACTAGGTATTCCATATAGACTTGTGTAATTGTTCTTACCAGAATGAGTTACAGCTCAGCTTTTAGAATTGTCACTTATTGGTGCTCGTGATGTGTGGAGCGGAAGAGTAAATAAAAGTAATAGGTACACTGTCTGTGCAAAAGTACTTTCATGTCTTTTCAAAAACAAGTAGCCCTTTTCACTTTCTCTTTTTGGTTTTATTCAACATCATTATATATTGTTCGCTTCTCAATAATGTTCTGTTTTAACAACTTCCGTAGATCAAGGGTGGGCACTGTTTACTGACAGCAGGTGAAATTAATGTAGCTTGGCCCTAAGGCTGCTGCTTCCTTTGCCAGTGGGTCTCCCCCTGCCGAATGCTGCCATGGACCACATGGTATTTTGGTGGGCCAGGTCAAATCTCCCTGAGCTGTAGGTTGCTGACCCCAGCTGTAGATGAATGTGCCTGCTTTGTTGCTTATAGCCAGCAAAAGAGGTTATGGCTGCCATCAAAATATTGTATTAATACATAGTGTTATTAAGATGAGAATACTACTAGTTTCTGAGTCATTTAACCATCGTAGTTACTACCCTATGAAGAATAACTATCAAATTTTACCACTGAAGGTACTGGTTTCCCAAGATTGATCTGATGATAGAGCGTATTACAAGCAAATATATTCTGCTGTCAAGTATTTCAACCTTGAGTTGTGGATCACAAAAAAAGACCCAGACTTTTTATCAAGAATAAGAAAGAGTTCCTGAAGACAGGTTTACAGTAGTGTATCGTATTTTGTCCCACACAGCTCCCACATGTTGACACCTATGTCTTTAGAATGTAAACGGTGTTCTTTGGGATCAAATAATGGCTCTGTTACTGTAGGGAGCCTTTTAATTTTATGAATGTATGAATGTGAGAACAAGTGTATATACTGTTTGACTGAAGAATGTCTCCTGTGTCAGAACAAGATCTCCATTAATCCAAACTTCGGTGAAGATCATCTAATTAACTATGTGCATCTTCTCTAAAAGAAAATGAAAAGAACAACAGCAAATGTGTATCATACCATCAATTACTCTACCAGTAGAGCTCATATTAAAATGATCTCTTTGTGCATGAGGTGTTTGTGACCATGTAAGGTGGTATGTGGACAAAAATAGTCAAATCCTACCATTCCAGTGTTTGGCAGTATAAAATTAACAGTTCAGTTTCTCCTCCAATGTTTTTCTATATGTATAAGCATTGGAAGTTCTTCCTGTTTGTTTTCAAATCAGTGTTAGTTCTCTCAAATTAAGTATAATGGTTTTTGCTTGTGGTTTTTTTTTTTGGTGATTTTTTTTTTTTTCTAATATCCTTCTTTCTATTAGATTATTGTTTACAAAAGTCAAACTGGAATCCCTGTGTAGAGGCCCAGATGAAGCACTTCTTACCTGTAAACACATGCTACAGATTTGGAAATCCTGTTACAATCTCACTAACCCCAGGTAAGATGCTAAAGAATCCCTGAATGTAGTCCCCATACATTGAACTTCATCAGAATTCTAGATTAGGAGTTGTATATCTTTTTATGTTGCTTGGAACTTAATGTATTCCTGGTCAGTACTTTAAAAATATTTTAATATATGGCTCTACAACTCTTGTGGCAGAAGTGACTAATTAGTAATTTAAAAAAATGAAACTATGAAGAGGTAGAGCGTGTTTACATATGCTTTTTCTATTTTTATAAAACAAATGATAAGTGGGATTAATTTGGCTGTGTCCACATGTGCAGTTACTGCGAAGCAATAAACTCTGAGGCAGTTTAAGTGAGAGTAAACTACTCCTGGGCCTGGGACAGCAGCAATTTCGAGCTGGAGCAGAGCAGCAGTTTGAACTGGGGTGAAGCAGGCCCAGGCTGGCAAGGGGCATGGGGTAGGGAGGGGGAGGGAGTCGGGATGTCAGCCCCAGGCTTAGGGTGGTGACATTGGGTGGCAGAGAGGCTAGCTGGGGCATGAGCATGCTGAAAGTGTGGAGCTGTGGGGCTAGCGACAGGCAGGAGTCTAGCCCCCAGCTAGTGTACAACATACACCCATGGTCATCATCTACACATGTGTTTAATCGTGGTAAATTACACCAGGATAAGAGAGTACTTTTGGGACAGTACTATCTTACAAGGCTGTGCGAAATTCCACTGGCTGTTTCATTTTGACTCTCTTGATTTATTTCAAGCTCAAAACAGTGAAATTGAAATGAAACAGAGGACTTCAAAACAGCCTTGAAACAAAACGAGGCCAGTCGAAATGTTTTGAAACATTTCAGGGTTTGAAACAGCAGCCAGGTGGTGTGAGGCAGGGGAAAGTCAGGGCTACACTCTGCAGCCCCATGTAGTTCTGCCCAGCAGGGAACACAGCCCTGGCTTTTCCTGCCTCCCACCACTGGGCTGCGCTCTGATGGGCTCTGCCAGCCCCATGGAGCTCTGCCCAGTAGTGGGAGGTGAGCAGAGCTGGGGCTGTGCACCGCCTGCTGCCACTGGGCTGAGTTGAAAGGGGCTGCAAGAATGGGTCTGGTATTGGGTGCCACGAGCTCCACTTTCTCTATGCCTTAATGGGTTGCAATTGTAGTGGAGAGTTGATTTTTCTTGTGGCAGATTTGTCACCACAATCCTGTCTTGCCACAACCACCGTCTTGCATTTTTGTGCAAGAGACACTGTCCAAGCTTTCACAGCCATCAGAAGTTTTTTCTGAATTTCTGGGCTGAGCAGAATGGTTGCAATAATGCAATAAGCATTATTTCAGCATGAAGCTTATGTATACAGCATTATAAGGATTCTAATACCTTCCAGTATCTGCCATTAAATTTGTATGCAGTGCAGAGCCGTAATCCTGCTTTGTCATTGCTTTCCTGATGTGCTCAGTGTTACTCTGCCTAAAAATACTTGAGTTAAGTAACACCTCCTCCAGATACCAGCAGGAATTCTCATTTGCTGTAAACCATAAAAGCTTACTCTTGGATTTTGTCAGTTCTGAATAATAATTGTTGGTAACTTCTGATCTCTTCAATTTTCTAAAGAGGAAAAAACTGATTCTAGAGCACCTGGTAATCAACACCATTTTTCTTGCTGCTTTGCCCACCTTCCCTGACACCTAACCCAGATTTTGAGGGTTGTTACTTGTGATTTAAAAAAATCCTAGTAATTCTCTTGAAACAAATAAATAAGCAAGTCTTCAGAAATTTAAAATGAATACTGAAGTGGACCAGAGTTTAGAAAAGGACCAGTGGATAAATGCAGGGTCATAGGAGACACATTTATGAACCGCATAACCTCTGCACTTGTAGAGCTGTAACAACACATGCTCCTGACATAACATTGGGTGTTTTTTCACACCAGCAATAGCTGAATGTGAAGAAGAGGTGCTTGTACATGAGCAACCAGACTGCTGACACGCTATGATTACAGTGCATCAGAGCAGATGCAATTAATTGAGTGTCAGGAAAGGTGGGCAAAGAAGCTTTCGAGCTTAAGGTAGAGCACCTCCACCACCATTTTTGAAGCATGGGCATGCTCACGCATGAGACATTCCAGGCGTTTTAATTGGAGCGATTCTTGGAGCAGCTCTAATTAAAGAGCCCACCCCTCACTCCCAGAGTACATGTATAAACACCCAAGGATTGTGACCTCCACAGACGTATCCATTTAATCTTGTTCTGCTGATGTACAGAGAGATTAATGGAGTCTGCTGGAGCATGGTAATTACCATGTTCCAGCAGCCTCCAGCATCTCCTGCATCAGTGTCCCCCATGTTTCAGAATGGTGGCAGGGGCGCTTTGCCTAAAGCTTGTTCGTTTTTAACCGCAATCAGCAACCTACAAAAGTTAGTATCAGAGAAGGTAGGCAAAGAAACTTTTGAGCTTTAGATAAAGCACCACCGCTGTTCTTTTGAAGTGCAGGGGCGCTGATACATGAGATGTTCAATGCTTTAATTGGAGCACCTCTGAGTGAGCTCCCAGAGTACATTATGCTCATTCACAGAGCATAAATGCCCAAGGGCTGTGGCCTCCACGCGCATACTCTTTTAATCTTGTTTTGCTGATGTATAGAGACTAAATGGAATGTCATGACTAAGAATTAACCCAGAATGAAAGGGGCTCTCCCCTGATTCAATCTCTGGCTCTGTGACAGACCTGATCAGTGACAAACAAGTCATTTTCTATCCCATTGCCTCAGTTTCCTACTCTACAATGCCAGGATAATATTACAGACCTGTTTATGTAGCTCTTGAGGCATGGACAAACAGACATTTGACATTTAAAAAGGGAGGGGGAGCTGCCGCTCAGGAAGGTTCAGAAGTGGTTACGTTGCAACTCCATACATGTGAATAAGCCTGTAGTGATTCAAATGTAGCAAAACCACTCCAGCTTGAACCCTGCTTCACCCATGGTCAGAGTTGGGAGGAGTTTGGTCACTTGCATCATTACAGCCTCATCATGTGTAACAGAGCAGGGCAGCTGTTGCACACTCCTGAGCAATAGCAGCAGCTTCCCCTCCCTCTGAAGTTGTTACAAATGTACATTTGTCCATACTTTTAAATAGACAGATTCAAAGTGCTGAATCAGAACTGGTTGGTGGCATTATGCCAGTCACTGACTACTTGAACAACCCAAATTGAAAGTCAGATTTTTAATCCCTTAGTATTGTATCACAGAAATAAAGATGTGCAAGCTGACCAAAATAAGTCCAGCTGTGATACCAGCAAGTGTTCTCTGAAATCCATTTGGAAGGCTCATCCCAGCCAGCTACAATTTTTGAATGCAGAAGCTGTTTTTGAAAATAAACATCCACAGATATTTGGTTATTTAAAAATAAATATTTAGGTGCTCTAATATAGTTGACTAACATCTTTTGTATGAACAGTTTTTCCCACTGGAAATTGGGGTTTCTTTGAAATTTCACTTTCTATTAGAAAACATCATCTTTCATTTTATTTATTTATTTATTTTTAGACAAAATTCTCAGTTGGCCTTTTTTTGGTTTGCATTTGTAGCTGATGTTTTGAAACAAAACATGTTTGAAAATGTTGTTCCAATATTCCTTGTATTAATGCTTCCATTTTAGAATAAAATAGTTTTTATGGGGTTTTTTTTTGTACAAGTCAAATATCCACTCTAGTTTGGAATGGGAACTATAGCAATTTGCAGTGTCAGTTTGCCAGAAGTTTGAAATTCCTGAGCAACTTTTTGCTGTGCCACAAGAGAGGTGCCAGTTGAACCAAATTTTGCAGAAGAAAGTTAGTTGTGTCATCCTCAATCTGTTACTTAGTGAAAGCAGCTCAACACTTCCACCTTCAACTTTTAATCATCTACTAAAAGACATTCTGCTTTGTTTTCAATAGGGTCCAAGATGCAAATGTTTGCTCACAAATTGATTATTTGATTTCTATTAGATTACTAAGATGTAAGGATAGGATAATTAAGGAATTATGCTCATGTCACATGCAGTGCATTAAATTATTAAAATGTGTAAAAGTAAGTTTAGATAAATTTTCCTTGCATTTTCCTAGTTATCAGAATGTCAATGAAATTTACCTGCCTCCTTAAAAAACCTCAGCCTAGTTTAAGGGAGTATAATACAGATTTATAAATTTTCTTTTTGGTACTAAAGGATGTTGTCATGGACAGGCTTAATTTGAAGAAATATCAAAATGTAGGTTTAATTATTGGAGGAAGCAGAACTACCTATGATGTCAGGAAAGTAATTAAAAGGGTAATTTACACTAAACCTAGCTCTCCTCTTTAGCAGCATTTGGTGTGACATTGTTCATGGATTAAGGATGTAATTAATACAGCAGTCAGCCAAAAAAATGTGCCAACTGATGCAATAAGTAACTATGGCTTGGTCTGCGTCCCATATAGTTCCCTTTATTTCCTGTGAATTTCTATAATAACATAATTTTTGCCTAACAGTGGTCTTAGCGTCAAGCTAAAATGGCACAAATAAGATTTTGCAACAGCTGTTTAAAGAAAGGAAATAGTTTTGTGTTTAAGGTAAATAACAAATTTAGTTGCTGAATGGAAAGGGAAAGGCAAAAAGCCATTCAAATTCTAATGTAGTAGGCCATTTTAAAACTTGAACAGATAGAAAAATACTGAAAAGTGGACATGTCTACATGTGCACTTTAATGCCCAGTAGAATATTTTACTGCACATGAAAGTGTCACCTTAAAAGTATGACTTTACACTAATGTGCAGTAAACTAGATTACTACACATTGAGCATCACTAAAAAGCATGTAAATGTGCTACTGAACATTAGCTGAGCCTAATGTGCATTAATTTAGTACCTCACATTGGAAGTACTAAAGTTAATGTGTGTTAGAAAAGATGTATTAATGCATGTGTAGATGCATTCTGTATTGCATTCTGGCTTATCACATTTTAAAATGGTGAGTTCAGTTGCATTAATCTTATTTCTTACTGCTGTGAGAGAGGATTTAGATGCGTTTGTCCCATATTACATGTGAGTACAATAGTGTGAGAGTGGTGGTGTAGCTCTGATTCAGAAATTGTGTGAGGGGCAAGGATTTTTTAGGGCAGTTACCTTTTATTGGACCAACTATGTAGCTGAGATATAGACAAGCATTCCAATGTCAGAAAGCTTCTTCCTCATCTGGGATCTGGGTTTTTCCATTACCTGTAGAAAAATGCAAATTTTCCCCTTTAGCAAATGGCTCTCTACAGGCTAGCAGAGTTCCAGCCTGCAACAAACTGCTTGCAAAAAGAGTGTGAAATATTCCCTGTTCTTCCACTCCTGGCTTTCAAATAGCCTCCCTACCTTGCCCTACTTGTCATTAGAACAAACTCTCTGCTGCCCAGACATCAAGTAGAACACAGCCTTGTCTTTGCGAGAAATGCTTAACCTGTCAGCGGGTCTTTGGTTATAGCCATGTTGGTCTAAGGACATAGGCAGGCAAGGTTCTTTGGGTAGATGTGATATCTTTTATTAGACCAATTGAGTAGTTGGAAAAAAGTCCTTAACAAGCTTTTGCGTGCAGTCACCCTTCATCAGACATAGGAAATCTCTGCTGGTCTGAGGCTCATTCCTTGGACTCATTAGCTTCTCTCATCTCTTGGAATCTCAGACCAGCAGAGACACCCAATGCCTGATGAAGGATGACTGCACCTGAAAGCTTGCTAAGAACTTTTTTCCATCTACTCAGTTGGTCTAATAAAAGATATCACATTTACCCAAAGAACCTTGCCTGCCTGTAACCTGCAAGCGCACCTTCACTGCCACTATCAACACCCCCATAAAGAAACCTTCAGAATCCATGGTTCCTACACATGCCTTTCCCAAAATGCGATATACCCGATCCAATGCAACAAATGCCCTCATGGCAACTACATGAGTGAAACTAAACAGCAACTGCGCCAGAGAATGAACTCTCACAGAAAAAAATATAAAGGATGGAGACAAACACTCACCATTAAGAGCACATTTGTCACGGAACAACCCCTCTGTCTATGACCTCACTATACTTGTGCTCAAGGGAAACCTACCCAACACCTTTTAAAAGACGAACTTCACAACATGAAAAAGAAACTTACCTCAATAGCAACATTATAACCTGCCTGACATCTAATTAACCAGGTAACCTGCTTGAAGCTGACCACTTGCATTCCTTCGCACGTTTCCCTCACTTCTCCCACTTCCCTCCTATCTCTACCCATTGTCTTCCAAACCTCCACTCATTTTCATTTTCACAGACTTCTTTTTATACTTTAGCTCAGTGGTCTTCAACCTTTTTAAATAGGAGATCGCTTTTTGAATTAAAGTCCAACCCAGGATCTACTGCATACCCCTCTGCTCAGCAGATCAGTCTGTGGGGGAGAGAAGGGGCAGCAGGGGGGTGCAGATTGAGGCTCCTGCAGTGAGGGAGGCAGTGGGGTAGGGGCAGGGGTGAGTGGGGCCCTGGCCAGACCAGGTGTTGGTGTTACACAAATTGCCAATTGCTCAAATCATGAGTGAGACCTTATGAGGGAGGATAAGGCAAAATGCCACATTTATTGATTAAGTGCTTGACACAGACACACACAGACTCCCTCTCTCTCTTTCTCTGTTCTGCGCTGGTATACATTACCAGTCTTATCAGTGCTCGGATCCACTTAGTGGCCAGCCAAGTTGATTGAGTAGGAGCTGGGCTCCTGCCGGTCCATCTTGTTAGATGAACTGACGCTCCAGGATAACATGCAGAACAAGACCCAAAATCAATACATCTTGCCCCATCTTTTATAGCCCTGTCAATTCACTCAGTCCTCTGGGCTTTTGCTGGGTTATTACGGTGTTCTTTCATGAAGGTCAGTTGCCGTTGTTCTTTTGTTGTTCTGGGGCAGATTCTTCTTGTTTGGTATTTTATCTGTCTGCATTCTTCAGCCAGTTGCCATCTTGCGTTTTCCTTTTCCTCAGAGACTCTCACCCATTTTCTCATGCACGCAGCATACAAAGGTCAAGCACTTATGTCAAGCTCAGAGTAATACAAAGTGGAGTTTCTTAATTCAAAACTCAAGAAAATACATAAGATTAAAAGCAATAGACAGAAAGTCTATTTATATAACAGTGGGAGGATCAGAGACCAGGCAGCTTGTCCAGGCGTGTGGGGGGGCTCCCACCATTGCACACACTCCAGTGGAGGACCAGGGGGCATGTGCCCCCCCCAACCTGTGTGCAGGGTGGAGGCGGCTGCTGCTGTGTGCTGGGCTTTGTGCCCCAAGTACTGCTGCAGTTGCCCCCTGAATGGTGCAATGCCATGTGCGTCCTGCCAACTGAGCAGGGGGCAAGGTTGAGCCCAGTAGCAGGACACGTGGCATCATGCTGCTCCCCAAGCAGCTGCAGTGGAGCTTGGGGCACAAAGCCCAGTGCACAGCAGCAGCCGCCTCTGACCTACACATAAATCAGGCAGAACACATGCCTCCCAGGCCTCCACTGGGGTGTGTGCATCTGTGGGAGCCCCCCCTGTGCACCTGACCAAGCTGCCCAGGCTTTGATCCACCCACTGCCCAGCCTGGCCGGGGTCCCACTCACCTGTCCCAGCCCAGCAGTGGGACACGCACGGCATCGTGCAGCTCCCAAAGCAGTTGCAGCTCTGTATCTCAGTCTGGGGACACTGAGCGTGTGTTCTCATGCATGTGCTCGGCCCCTTCCAGACTGAGATTGACTGTCCGAGTCTCTGGGATCAACCATGACTACTGCTTATCTTCCCTTCTACCTTGGAGAAGTCATAATAGCAGCAAAGTCTCCCAATGCTTGAAGAAGAGTTCTTGTGCCTGAAAGCTTGGAAAAAACATTTTCCAACTATTTAGTTGGTCTAATAAGAGATACTACATCTACCCAAATAACCTGGCCTGCCTATGTCCTTAAACCAACACAGATTTCCTTGATTTCATAAACATTAGGGCTGCAAGGGACCTCGGAAGATCACTGGGTCCAGCCCCCTGCCCCAGGGGCAGGATGTCACCAGAGATCATAGGATCCCAGCAAGATAAACATCCAAATGTCTCTTGAAGGCATTCAAAGTAGGTGCTTTAAGTTCTTCCTTAATGTCCAGCCTGAAACAGTCATGGAGGACTTTGACTGTTTGACCTGGTCACCCCTCGGGGAACTCTGGTGAACAGATGTTCCCCCAGATCCCGGTAAGCACCCCTGATAAACTTACCAGTGGCCACCAGATCGCCCCTGAGCCTGTGCTTTTCCAGGCTGAAGAGTCCCATGGCTCTCAGCCTCTCATTAATAAGGTCTGTTTTCCTGACATCTGATCATGCGCATGGCTCTCCTCCTACACTCTCTCAAGCTTCTCCACATCCTCTTTGAATTGTGGAGCCCAAAACTGGACGCAGTACTCCAGCTGCGGCCTCACAAAGTCTGAGTACAATGGGAGAATGATGTCCCGGGATTTGCTTGAGAAACACCTGCAGGTGCAAGCCAGTGTTTTGCTCGCTTTACTAGCTGCAGCATCACACTGAAGGCTCATGTTCATCTTGTGGTCAATCATGACCCCCAAGTCCCTTTCATCTGTAGTGCTAACCAGTGTAGTACCACCCAGCCTATAAGCATGTTGCAGGTTTTTTCTCCCAAGGTGGTGAAGCTTACATTTTTCTGTGTTAAATACCATCAGGTTCTCATCCACCCATTTCCTGAGCCTATCAAGGCCTGCCTGGATCACCCTCCTGTCCTCAGGTGTGGATGCTTTGCCCCAGTGTTTGGTGTTATCGGCAAACTTGGCCAGTCCACTCCTGACACCAATGTCTACATCACTGATGAAGATGTTAAATGGTATAGTCCCTAGGACAGAGCCTTGAGGGAGCCCACTGGTCCCAGGGCACCACGATGATTGACTTCGGTCTACCACCACCCTCTGGGTCCAACCACAGAGCCAATTCCCTAGCTAGCGGATCGTGGTGAGGCCAAGGCTGCAGTTGGCCAGTTTTGCCAAGAGGTGATCATAGGACACCAGATTAAAGGCTTTTTTGAAGTCAAGATATATGACATCAATCTCTTCCCCTTTGTCCAGGTGATAGGTTACCTGGTCATAAAAGGAAATGAGATTGGTCAAGCAAGACCTACCTGCAACAAAACCATGCTGGCTATCCCTCAGGATGTTGCTGTCAGCCAGTCGGTTAAGGATGGCCTGGATCACCCTGCTGTCCTCAGGTGTGGACAGATGCAACCAACAGCCCTGCATCTTGGGAACAAAAATTTATAAACTGGCTAGCCACTAAGAACCAAGGACTAAGCATTAGAATTATGGCCCGTGATGATTTACCCATCTCTACCCAAGCAAGGTGAGATCGACTGCTGCCCCTCAGCCTACTCCCCTTGTCATAGGCCTTGATCTCCCAGTACTCAGCTTCTTTTTTAATTGTCTGGTACACCTGAGAATATCTTTCAGCCCCTTCCCTATGCTGTGCTTAACTTGCTGTGCCTAAAGAAGACATAAAGAAGAATATCTTACTTTCAAATAATTGTCTAACTTTATTCCAATTACAAACTTGGTCCAATAAAAGGTATCACCCTAAGAAATCCTTGCTCATTCTTTTAAAGAGAATGTTAATGTATCGTGAGAAGTGCCAGATTAACATCCTTAAAAGAATGTAATTTGTATCCACAGAATATTTAAGGCACAGTCAACATCAGTTCAGACTTCCCCACAATGTTCTGCTGGTGTGCCTTACCACTACATTGGTGGGACCACTTCAGGGATGAGATTCATTTACTATTCCCATTTCAGTTTGTAGACACCACACTCCCACCACCAAAACTACCAATCAGGATGCTAGCAGTGATAGTTAGCTTGTGTTACAAACTAAGGAATAGAATGAAAGCCAGATTAGGAACAGTATGTAGGCATACAAAATGTTATTTAGGCAGAATTTTGGCACCTCAGAGTGATCAATCCAGAAAACTCTGCCTTAACTGCTCAGGTACCTTTAGAGTCTGGAGGCTTATATTTTGGCCAGTAAAGCTGCCTATGACGCTACAGAGATTGCCAAATCAGGGATTTTGTGGCGTGGGCTTCATCACTGTCAAGCAAGACAAGACTCAAATATAGTAAGCTAGAGATGAAAATTACCTATGGTATTTGTTTACCAGTGTCTTCAACTGTCTATTTTATATAAACAATTACTGCTCTACTTTTAGCAAAATGTAACACTGAATTTATTCATTTGCAAAACATCCACTTAGTGCTTCAGGTCCATCTTAAAACCAAGATTTTTGAGTAGTTGGCAATCCCCATATCTGCCTTCTCTGATCCTCACCTCCTTGCTCTTTTGTTCTATTTTTGGTGTCTCTGTTGCATCATTTAAATTCTAGGCTCTTTTAAGCTGATCAAAATGTTATAGATAGCTATGTAAATTACTGCATTATGTAAAAGTTTATTATAATTTAAGGGTTATGTTTAGCTTGTAAAGCTGTAAAAATTTATTAATCGTTTTGAATGGGTGTATCTTGTAGAGGTGCACCAATATATCGGTTGCATATTGCAGAGATTCCCAACCACTGAGCCACAAAGGGCTGGCTGCCAGGTCACGGCACGAGCTCCCTGCTTGGACCTTCATCTGTCCACCTGGGCGAGTGGCTTCTACCACCAGCAGTGACGTGCAGGATTAAAGCTGGTCTTGCATCTGCCCTCACACCACTTGGCTCTGCTCCAGTTAAAAGCATCCCTGTGCTTAAGAATGGTGGTGGTGGTACATGAACTAAAGCTAATTTCATGCGCTTTAATTTTAGGCACTGTCACCACCATATTTAAGCTCCGGGACACTGAACCCCTAGACAAGCTGCCCATGGCTCTGTCCTGATCTCTGCCCCAGCCCTGGGTTTCATTCACCGCCCTGGCTGAGCAGCTCTTCCAGCCCCTGCCCTACTCCCTCCCTCACTGTGGGGTCCTCAGTCTGTTTCCCACCCACCCCCATGTCCCTTCCCTTCCACAGACTTACTTGCAGGGCACTGTTTTTCACACTGCCCTGTTAATTGGCTGCATTTCTGTAAATTGGTTATTGGATCAGCATCAGCCAATATGGCTGGTTAATGTTTGGCTTTTAGTATCAGCCAGGAAATTCTTTTATCAATGCATCCCTAGCATCTTGTGCACCTTTACTGCTTGTGTCATGAAAGAAGAATTAAGATGACCCAAATTTTAATGTGGGTTTAATTGTTTTATTTTAATATAGCTGTTCGTGAATGAGGGGAGTTTAGTACTGAACTTGGCTGTCAGGTATTCAAATTTTTGACAAAAACATTTGGGGAGTGACACCATACAAGTCATTTCACAGTATACAATTTTACATTTTATGTAACTTACAATTTAAATACTGTATTACAGTGATTCTGGACGTGGGAGCAGTTTATTAGACAGAGCTATTGCTGATAGACGACAGCTTAATACTATTACCTTACCAGACTTCAGTGACCCTGAAACAGGTGAGAATTGACATCTGAAATATTAAGGTGGAAAAAATAAGTGGCCTAGTATGCTTAGTTGGGGTTTATAAGATAAAAAGATTAAAGCAGCTAGAGTAAGATGGGAATGTCTTCAGCCTTATATGCTTAAAAATATCCATTATGAAGTTTTGAGAAGATATTTGCCATGTACATTCTATTTTTATTTTGTTTTTTAAAAATGACCCTTGCCTCTTGGTGTATTTGTATTCATAAAATATTTAGGGATGATCTTTCTGTATTATCTGTAAATATTAACGTGTGAGCTCAATGTTGGCATGCTGGTCTATTCTGTTCTATCTAAAGTCTTATACTTTACTTATCCTATTGTTATTTAAGCATCTTGAAGGATTTTCCTTTCTTCTTAATGTTTAAAAAGCAAATTAGGAAAACATTTTGGCCCTCTTTATTATTAGAAAACAGTATTTAATTTGGGTGGCTGATTCATAATGCAAGTGAATAGCTATTGACATTTTAAGAAAAGTAAATATTTTACAAGTTGAATAAGGAACTTTTCCTTACTCACTGACATCTGAAATGTTGTACAGATTCAGTAGGTAAAATTTAAGGTATCATAACATGTCAGTGGGTACATCTACATGTGCACTTTAATGTGGAGCGGACTAGTCAGCTCCACAGTAAAGTGTTACTGTCTACATGTGCACACGTATTAGGGTGCAGTAAATTAACTCTGAGTACTCTCCTACGATGAAGTCATTTAGTGCACCAAAATGTACATGTAGACAGTGACCAGTGCTGGCTGGGGCACAAAGGTACTACAGTGTGGGGGCTGCCTGCCAGCTAGCCCCATATTATAGCACCTTTGTGCCCTAGCCAGCCCCTTTGCTGCCACCACCAAGAGCCTGGGGCTGCTCTGTCCTGACTTAAACACATGTGAAGACCCTGCACCGAGGAGCTGCTGACTCTGGCGCAAAATGCTCAAGGGTTTATTGCTATGTGTTAACTGCACATGTAGATGCACCAAGTATGTATTTACATGGCATAATTAGTCTATCATATATTCACCTGTCATAATATAAATAAATACCATAGTTACATGAATATAAGATGACTCCCAATAATTAGATTCTATATACGGAAAACTGTATAAACTTATTGTAATTTTCCAGGTATAGAGTCTAAGTATTGGAGGGTATCTTGAATTCTCCAACTTCCCCAACTGCTATAGCAGGGAAAGCAATAGCTGGAGGGGGTGTCAGGTGCCCTCTGCCCCACCCACTTCTTCACTCTGGAGCCTTCCTGCTCCCTCCGTCTCAACCTCCCTTTCGACCCTGGCCCCCTGTAAGTAAGGGTGAGCAGGGAAGCGGAAGCTGGGGCCGGGGGGGAGGAAGCAGAAGCTGCAGAGAAAGGGCAGGAGGCTGCTGAGGGTCTGACTCTGGCCCTGACATGGGCTCAGGGCCAGACTCAGAACCTCAGCAGCCACCTGCTCCCCACCTTGGCTTTGTATGCAGTAGCTTTATTCCCCATGCTGATTGTGGGGGGGCCCGAGAGTGAGACACCACCTCCTTGTAGTTAAGTAAATACAGTATGCCGGAAAAGGAGTACAAACAAAAAGGTACCTGGCCGAGTGACTTTGATACAAGTTGTGAGAAACTTGTGTAAAGAGAATGAAAGTAACTTTTAGTTTCTGTATCTTTCACAAAAGGCTTACCCTCCTGTGTTCCACTTTTTTAAGTGCATGGAGGGTTTTTTTTTCCTTAACCGTTTCCTTGCCTTGTACATTTTGTCAAACCTGTGCATACTTTTCATGTGGTCTTTGAGACATGCATTTCTGTTCAGTCAGGCTTCAATGAAAAATGCCTTTTGGAAAGATTTGTCATCCTGTAGATTTGAACCTATGAAGCTAAGAAGAATTGGAACATGATTTATATCTTTGTATAAGATCAGATTTGTACAGCAGCAGGAGATTTACGTTTTTATTTTATTTCTGAAATCTTCATGTTGAACCAAAATTTACAGTTGATTTTTAATGATATACACACATTCACTCAAAGGTCACATTTGTTGTTGTAGCAAGTATTCAGTTATAAATACTTGAATCATGCAGTCTGTCTTATAGCATAGGAAGAATGTATTCTGTTAGTCACATAGTGGACTTTTTTGGTTACATATTTGTGTGTGTAGTTGCAATTGGAGGAAAAAAACTCCTTAATTTAAAAATGTGCAGTTTGGCTTGTGATCGTTCCACATTCTGTTGTAGCTCACTGCTTTTGTCTTAACAAGGAAATACAAAGGATGAGCTTGAAACTTTAAAATCTTTGTATTTATTTACACAAAGAAACATGTCATTCAAAATCATAGGAACTTCTCAAGAAATTTACATAGAGATCTGAACTTCTGAAATGGAGATTTTGACTACCAGGAGTTAAAACTGGAGCCCAATATATTTGAGCTTCTTGGGAGATGACAAATTTTATCATCTTATGAATCTGAACATTTTATCTTAGGGGTTCTTTCTTATATTAAATTGACCTGTGAAAACAGGAAAATTGATGTTTTATTTTCAGTTTCTATATGAGGAATAAAGGAAATTTTGAAAGGTAACTTTTGAAAGCTTTGGGCATTGTTTGTATTAATTTATAATTAGGTTCGCAAGATTCAATTTTTATCAGTAAACATTGACAAATGTCTGTTTCACCTCACACTCACAGACTGACAAAAAAATTATATTGTTAATAATCAAAATGTATAGAAATGGGACATAAGAAAAATGATGGCTGATGGAGTGTGTGATGACAGGCAGCACTCCTACAGAACTGTGCAGACTGTAGTTTGGACTGCACCTCCCAAAAACCCCAGGGGACTGGTAACAAAGGAAGAGGAAGTGACAAAGTGGATGAGGGCGCTACCCCTGATGGCAGCTCTGCCACTCAGCTGGCAGCAGTCCTACAGTAGTTATGTTTGTCATGGCGGGGGATTGAACTGCACTATAGTAATAGTATGCTGTCATTAGTAAATTGCCTGCCCCCCACAGTCTTTATGTCATGTAATCCTGAAACAGCATTATTTTTAAACATTTATTTATCATCTATAAAAATTATTAAAAAATAAAAATTGAATTCTGCCAAACCTAATTACAATATTGTAGTTGCACCCTAAGACTCCAGGAGAGGGATCCTGCCCTAAAGAATCTTATTTAAAAATTCGGGTTTTGTCCTGCCTTCTTTATCTGAAGACAGCATAAACCATTGGAAATTAGTAACTTAAAATAACATCAGTACAAAGACAGTGAAACTTGATATGTTGATTTTGGGGGGCAAGAAGTTTTAAGCAAGTTTGTTTGAAAACTTTACCTGTATCAGCTGCCACCTAACTCAAGTGCCCAGAAACATTTGTAACAAGGTTGGTATTAATAGAAGGGCAGGGGAGTTTGAAACTTTTTATAGACCAAGTTTCTGCTCTTGTTCAGTGGGTCCATATGGAACAACAGACTGCACTTTCGCATCTTTTGAAGACAGTGTTCAGCCATTTCTTTTTATTGTCAGGAAAAAGAGCAGGGGATTTAAATGGAAACCCTCTTTCCCCTTTTGCAACGTGTCTCCCACCTCTCCCCCCCCCGTGCAGAATAGTATACCTAGCTTCTGCAGATCTGGGGAGGCGCAGACTAGAGCTGAAAATCAAACCAGAGCAGTAGTGCAACTATGGTATGGTGATCAGGGCATCAGTCCTGAGCTCCAGCTTAGAGTGGGTACCAATTAAACCCCCTCCCCTGCAGGAGTCTTTGCCACAGCACAGCCCAACCTTATGCCCCACAGTATATCTGTGAGGGAGGGGATGAACAAGGCGAGTAGACTGCTGCCCTCCTTCCCCCAGGAGGGTTTGGCATGACAGGCACAGCCCTGTGCCCAGAAGCGTATCTTTGTGGGAAGGGGTGGGAATGGGACATCAGGAAGAGTCCTCAGGGAACCTGCACTATGGGCTGCTGCATTAGAGTCCAGCAAGCCTGTTCCTTAGGCCCCTGGCAGATGTACAAGTAAAAATGCGATAGGATATGATGTGCAGTTTGAACAACTGTGCTTCCTCCCATGCTGCATGTGCATGGCAGGAGGTGTGACAGATCGTGCATCAGATGCCATCACACATTGTTGCAGGCATAGAGGGAGCCTGGGATCATGATCTCAGACTCCCCTGCACTAGCAAGTAACAAGCTCTTGCAGCTGTGAGCTCCATCAGCCAACGGGGCTTCCGGGTGCCAGGGCACATCATGTTTCCCTGCATGTGGGAGCCATCAGCTGATCCAAGCTCCTGGCTGCCAGCAGACACCAGTCTGGCTATAGTCTGGCTACACATTCAATTAATAGCATAATAGAAACCAGGCACAAAGCTGCTACACTTTTATCATAACAAAACAACTTTGAGCATTTATACATGTGCTCTGGGAGTGGGGGGGTGGGGCTTTAATTACAGTGGCTCTGAGAGCCTCTGTAATTAAAGGGCCCAGAAAGCCATATGTGTCAATGTCCCCACACTGAAAAACTGGTGGTGGGAGTGCTTTAACTAAAAGTTTGTTGACTGAACTTTAGTTAAAGCACCACTGCTACCATTTTTCAGTGCAGGGACAAGGATACATGTGACTCTGGAATCTGCTGAAGCACAATAATTACCACTTGGGGTAATTACCGTGTCAGTGCAGCCTCCCTGCATGTATATTAGGCACTCTTTGTGGTTTATTTCCTGTTTTATCAGGCCATTAATTGTATTTATGTGTAGTCAGGTAACAACTTAAGACATGATTAACTGGTTAGTCATCTCTTAAATGTAACGTTTGCCAGGGGCCTTAGTTGCAGCAGCCCAAGCCTCCACTGCTATCTTAAGAGCTGCACCTGTAGCAGCTGCTGTCCAAGTGTAGAGAGCAGGGACAGGTAAGATTCTTCTCCCTGTCCCCTTCAGCCCAGCCTTCTGCTCTCCAGTGGTCAGCATAAGGTCGCCCTCCACATCTCTGCCCTGGGTATTGAAAGAGCTCACTGTACCTCTGGACCAGAGCTCTTTGTTCACACATGGGCTTGTTCCACTGAACTGAATTCTTGCTTTGTTGGTTTCATTTTAACTTGAATTAGTTGAGTTAAATTGAGTTTTTTCAGTTTGAGTGTCATCACTTTAGAAATAAGCTAGTGCCATACCAACCTAAACGTAAATAAGCCACTCTTAAAACAACCTTGTACGTTGAGTCTTGTATTAATATAACAAAATACTTTTGAGCTAAATGGATAACTTTCAAATGTAGACAAAAAACAGAATAACGCCTCTCTCTCTTTGATTAGAACATTAGTTCTCCTTTATATAATTATCCACCTACGCATTCACACTGATAGATGTGCACCCTGTAATTTGACCAGAGACTTTTTTTTTTGCCTTGGCAGTATACGTAGTGTAGTTTAACCCCACCTCGTCTCATGCCCCTATGTTGAGGGGATAGAAGATGGTGTGTGCTGCCTGTTCATCAGTTGTCCTTGGTTCCTGGCTAGACATGGAGCATTTCTTTGCAGTCCCAATAGCCTTTGAGTCTCAAATAATCCAAAGCTCTCACTTTTTTTTCTTTTTCAAAGCATCCTTTCTGGGGGAAATTTTTTTTTTCCAAGCCAGGAAGAGGGCTGAGAGTTGCATATTAACTTTGACCTTTGTTTAGGAGCAGCCCAAAGCCTTAAGCTTTTAATTGATGTTAAATAGCGCCTGTGTGGCCCCCACCTACATGTTTGACTCCACCACAGATAATGGGCTGTCTGTGGTCTCCCGCTCTAGCTTAGCTGAACCATTCCAGTCTTTGGTAGGTGGTCTTACACAGACCTGCTTAATCTCATAGGTCTTTGGCAGAGTAAAAAGTGAGGGGCAAGAAATGTGTGTTACCTTTTTATCTCCTAGGCTTGAGGGTAGCTTTATAATTGTATTTATAGTATACATGTATCTATCATTGGATGCTTGCCAAATAATATATTTCATTTAATGTAAGTGGTACATATCTGTGTTTGTCAGTGATCTTTTCTTCAGCCTGGAAAAGCACAGGCTCGGAATGATCTGGTGGCCACCTATAAATTTATCAGGGGTGCTCATCAGGATCTGGGGGAATGTCTGTTCACCAGAGCGCCCCAAGGGATGACAAGATGAAATGGTCACAAACTTCGCCGTGACCGATTCAGGCTGGACATGAGACAGAACTTCTTCACTGTCCAAGCCCCCAAGTTTTGGAACAGACTGCTGCCAGAGGTGGTTCAAGCACCCACTTTGAACGCCTTCAAGATACATTTGGATGCTTATCTTGCTGGGATCCTATGATCCCTGCTGACTTCCTGCCTTTGGGCTAGGGGGCTGGACTCAGTGATCCTCCAGGGTCCCTTCCAGCTCAAATGTCTATGAAATATATTAAATATATTCATGAATACACAGTTCTTATATCCCTAAAGGGACAGCTTCTGATACCTCTCACAGGTAAGTGTCTCGGATGTGTGTGTGTGTGTGTGTGTGTGTGTGTACACATATATACAAATCACTTGGGAAATCAGATGGCTATTTTGGTTCAGTTAAACAGCATGTAATTCCCTTAAAGCTATGCAATTCAATTTATTATGTAGTATTTTAGTTCACTTATTTTTGACCTTGTATCATAGCAAGTAAGGGGAAAAAAACATACATTTTAAACCAGGTTGTCTTGACCTTTGTTTTTTATGAAATACAATAGGATTTTTAGACTGTTGAAGAAGATTTACTCTTCAAATGCATTTTGGTTGAAGCTTGTTTTTTAATGTACATAGACATTTATCTTTGTCTTCTGTCTGATGTGATAGATTTTGTAAAGTTGTTTTGAGAAAATGTTTTCTGCAGAAACCACTTTCATCCTGTTGAGTGGGGGAATAAACGCTTTGCATTCTGTTGCTTTTCTGGGGCATCCATGTGTCCATTATATCCTTGCTCTTGGATCTCTTATTCTTTCATCACTTTTTTTTCTTTCGCTTTTTAGCCTCTGATACTTCTTCATCCTCTCTCTCAAGAACAGAGTCTCCTCTCCAACTGTTTGTATCTTCTCATCCTCATACCAAATCAGATACCTTTGTCTGGCCCCAGGCAACCCATCCACACTGTGACCACGTTTCTGGGCCCTGCACATCGTCTCACTGTAAACTGTTTTTCTCTTCCTGATAGGAGTGTTAATTTGCTTTCTGCTTTTTCTGTTAATCTTCATAACTGATAAATAGGGTTTACACTGAAAGAATTTTAAACCTCCAAAACATTTGGTGTACATTGAATTCTAGCTATTCATATGCCTTTGAAAGAAGTATCTAAAAATGCAATAAAGTATCTTTTGGGGTAAGTAATTAGGAGCCCAGAGATCACCAGTTATTGAATTGATTGAATCCCAAATTCATGGCTATGATCCAACATAAGATATAAGGTAGGAGGAAGTAGTTGTAGCTCAGTGTCACTAGAGAGCACCAACTTTATTATGTGCACTTGCAGTAGTTGAAACTGGAACAGTCATTTCATTTATTGGCCACCTCCTGCCTTGAAGGACGTTAACTTCCTACGGGTTTGTCTTTTTCTCATCCTTAGTTTTAAATTTTGACTTAGTAATTCCTTGATTAAAATAGCATTTAGTGACTGTGAATTACAGCAACTATATATCTTTTATCTGAAACTTTATACCAAAGAGGAAAATATATTTAATAAGTCATAGGGTATAATGTAGTTATAACAGGTTGTTTGTTTATTTAAAAAAGATGATGTCTACCAGCTGCATGATGCTGCTGCTGCCCAAATGAAATCTTGTAATGATACTGTAACAACTTCTTTAAACGGGGTTTTTTTTGTTTTTCCACATTTGTCTCCTTTTTCTTAATGTTGATATCAGTGTCCCCACACTGTCAGCTTTAGGTATAATACTATTTGGCTTCACAACTGTACTACTGTAATCCATTTTTCTGATGTTTAATCGTGATCTGACCACTGTCCTTAGGAACTTTTTCTGTAGTTAAATATTCCCATGGGTGAGTACAGTTCCACCTAATTTCCTTGTTAAAGTAGTTGATAGGACTGTAGGTTTTTGTCCCCTAGTTGTTAGATCAGTGATTGTTAACAATGGTGCCATGACACCATGAGGTGCCTTGAGATCCTTTCAGGGGTGCTGCAGGGTGTCATGCAGTATTAGCCTTGTTAGGTGTGAAAACATTCATAAGACACACCTAGAGATTTCAAATAGGAATCCATAATGTTAAAAATATTTTGATCTTTTGTTCTTCACAACAGAAGAATTGCTTTGTCAATTTTAACTCTTTTTTGCCTACAAAAAAATAAGAGCTTTTCTGAGGGGTCCCTTGGGTCTAAAAAGGTTGAGAAACTTTGTGTTAAATAATAACGTGATCATAAATATTTAAATTTGTGAAAAATGAATGTTCATTTTAAAAGGAAGCTTTGTTTTACGGGGCCTTAGGAAGTTGAAGGTTTGGGATACTTGAACACCTGATTAATAAAGCACTGAAGTTTTTGTATTGAGCCTGCGCAAGCATAGCGCATACTAACCTGAGCTAGATTGGTTTTTTTAGAGCTGAGTTGTTAGAGGCCACACAGAGATGTCTGATAAATAAGAGAATCCGGAAGTGCAGGCACAGATTCTACCTGCACCTTCTACCTTTAATCGAAGCAAAAGCCACTGTATTCATGAGGAAATGCTTGTGCATTGAGGTAGGAAGGTCGTCCTCAAATGCTGACTGGGCATAAAAGCAGAAGAGCACCTTCTTGCATATAGTCTAAGCACATGATGAAGATTTTGAATGTTCCTTTATTTCGAATAAGTAAAAATTAGTCAAGATACTTTCAGCTTTTTTATATACATTTATCAGGACTAGAGCTAAAGTTGTTTATTTTATTCAATTTTCCTTTTTATAACAGAAACAAAATGCATGTTCTAAGTGTTTGAGTTTGTATTCCAATATTGGCCAAATAGCAGTGTAAATTAGATGCACCCGTTTGAAAATAGTTCATGTGAACTGTCTACTCCTTACTTAAAATCTTCATTGCCTCTTAAAAATAGTAAACCTGATTTACAGTTGGAAGATTATCAGAATTTTTGCTTTCTTGGAATTTTTTCTTTCTATATATATATTTTCTCCTTTTTGAATTAAGATTTTAATTTTTGGTTTAATCTGTTGTTCAAAGGCAATCCACCAGATGTTTACTTTCATGGTTTTTACTCCCTTTTTTCAGTTTGTAAGTAGTATGTACTTATACAACCCTAGTATTAATTTCTAAAGTCATTTACATCACACCTCCCTGCATCACATAATGTATGTGCTTTGTCTATCAATAGTGAGCTTGAAACTGTGCGTAAAGCAAGGCTGGTGCTGTTTACCCATTCAGTCACCCCAAGGCCTGTAATCTTACAAGATCTGAATGTGCTCAATCAACACTTGAATTTAATTATTAAAGAGACAGTATTCATCTTCTAAAGGGCTGCAAATAAAGGTGTTCCAGGAAGGCTTTTTATAGTCACCAGTTTCTCTTATTATTAAAGCTCTTAAGTCACCACAATTACTAAATATCACAGTGGTTTAGCATGTAATGTTACTAATCCTGGGTCAGCTTCCAGAGTACTTTACAGTGGGCAACTGTTTTTTCTTTACACGTGTGTGGTGTATTCACTGGAATAGTAATCATAAGAAAAGCTGGGAAAACCCTACTCCTTTAAAAGGTAAAAATAAATAAGGGAGACTAAATAGCATAGGTCAGTAAAATAAAATAAAGTTACCTTTAGTCAGAAATGATCCAAGGTACAAAAACAGTTTCTGCACTCCTGTTTTATCCATCCTTGTTTGAAATGGCTACAGTGAAATAAAGGTTATGGTTATTTTATGTCTAGTTTTGAACAGTAAACAGATGTTAATGGGATATATTGGAGATAAGGAGGATTTGTACATCTCTAACAAGAATGGTAGTGGACCACTGATGATGATCACAGAACAAAGGGGAGGGTTCTCTACATTTTGTTAGCCATATCTGACTTCCTAGTCTGTCTTTTTAGGTATGGGAAGATTTAAAAAAGCTAAAATTACCGTTTTTTCATATAGGAGAAGCGTCTTATACCTCATGAATTTTCGGTAGGAGTAATAAAATTGTAGTTGCAAGTCCTTTATTTAGTCCTAGAGAAAAGGTACTGTCTCTTTGAACACAATGTGTTTGCTTATATTAGCACAGAATCCTCTGCATGTCCATACCACTGGCATTTTTCAGTGCTGCCGCGGCTATCTTTTATGCATGTGATGTTGGAAGTGTTCTTTACCCTGCATGAGCATTTCTTCTGTTGAATTCAGATATTTCTCTCCTTGTATAAGACACTATTTCATTAAACACTGATTAAAGGGAACAAGAGTAAATGATAGTTCCTAGTTCTTTGGAAAGGAAGTCGGTATCGCCATTCCCATTTTACAGATGAAGACATCGTTGGAGAGAGGGGAAGTTACTTGCCCAAGATTGCCCAGTGGCCAAGCTTTGAATAGTCCAAGTCTGAGACTTCAGCACTGATCCAGTCCATTTTCCATAAAGCAATGATACCACACTAAGCCTAGTATTTTAGGTTGAGATTTCATTAGAATGACCAAGAAAATTACTAGTAAAGTTATGCTTATCAAACTGAAATATGTCATGAATTTTATCCAATGCTACTGCAGTAGTGGTGTTTATGGACAGCATAAAAAATGTTGATTTTATGTAGACTTTGTGATGAGAGAGATCTTAAAGATCTTAGAGGGAACCTTATGGAAACAACTCAGAGTAAATGCCAGTAAAAATGCAAACTGTTTTCTTGAGTGTAGGTTGTAGCTGTTTTGGTCTGAGAACATATCAGATTTACCTTGTCTGCCTATCTTTTATTAGACCAATCTTTGGGTAAATCTGATATCTTTTATTAGACCAACTCAAATAGTTGGAAACTGCACCAAATGCCCTGATGGAAAATACGTAGGAGAGAGCAGACAACAGCTGGGCACTGGAATGAATGTACACCTGAAATCTGTTAAAGACAAAAATACCCAGCTACCATGGGGGCACACTATGTCTCCAGTCTCTCAGTTTTAATCCTCAAAGGGAATTTACAAAAGACTTTTTTTCACAGATGAGCCAAATTCCTGGATATAAAAAATCATGGACTAAATATAGGCATTGGATTTATGACACACTATAACGGGTAAACAACCCCCAGGACAGGTGCCAGAGTGCATCACGCAAAGGCATTTGTCTTGGCATGTGCACCTTGGGGCAGATGGCAGGGAAGGGGCCAGGGCTGCATGGCCACAACAAGGATTAGGCCCCTTGCAGCTCCCCTGACATCTGCCCCTGGCTCACCAACATCTTACAAGCCAAGTTTGCAGGTGTTTTCAGCACGCTGTCCAAAAATGTTGCCAACCCCTGCACTATAACCTGCCTGACATCTGACTACCCTGGTACCTCTCCACTAGTTACCTGCTACATTCATCCCCCTTCTTTCCTCCCCTGCAATCTGTCTTACCCACTGACTCCTCAATTTACATCTTCCTTGACTGGCTTTCTTGTATGCATACCAGCCTCTGGTTTCTTTAATATTTATGCCATCCAGGAAGAGTGCACACCAACTGCAGATGCTTCTTCAGCCTGAGAAAGGACACTTAAATCTGAAAGCTTGCTAAGAAGAATTTTCCAACTATTTGAGTCGGTCTAATAAAAGATGCCAGATTTACCCAAATAACTGTTTAGTTATCCCCTTGTCATGGTGTCAGGCTTCCTTGCTCATTTGTTAAATTTGTGGCACTCAAGGCCGCCTATAAAACTAAAAGGTTACTGTGTTGTGTCAAACAAGTATAAGCTGGTTTTAAGCAGATAAAAGGTTTCTCTTTCTCCATATATCATGGACAGATAACAATTGGAAACAGAATGAAAGGTAACAAAATATTTCTAAATGAAATAGAGCAGTGTAATACAAAATAAATGCATTATTAATGATCTCAAAAAGCATTTAACAGTGTGGAGGGCATTTTTCAGGCAAAACTTGTATAAATTATATGGATTCTAGATGTTCCAAAAATAGTTATGGTATAATTTTTTTTTATAGTAAAAGTTTGACTACCAAATGATAGCCTTAGTCAAGTCAAATGATCTAAAGGCATAGATAGCGGAGTTCTGGTTTGCTCATGAATTACTACTAATACTTTTCCAAGACCTCATAACTCTTTCATAGCTTAGTTTTCCAGAAAATTTGTTTCACCAAGAAAGAATTGGGGAAGGATTCAAGTCTATATAACATGTATGTTTAATAGGTCTGAGTGTGGAAGTTCAGTAACGGGAGGAATGCACGTGTTCATAGAGTGTTTCAAGGCTCATTCAACTGACCACAAACTTGCTTCCATAATGAATAATTATGGCCTAGATAGGATTAAAAAAATACAGACTACATATTTGTATAAGAACTGAACAACATTGCTGGAGAAAGCTAGGCAACGGAGAAAGGAATGTGATTGGTCAAGGGCTGGTGAATGCAAACCATGGAGTGAGACCTATGTGAGACTAAGAAGAACAGAGTTTGTGTTGAAGTGAAACAGGAAGCCAGAAGGCTGGTCATCAGACTTGTATATGTGAAATCGAGAGCAGATAACCTGTTTTTTCTTTTCTTTGAGAGGCAGGAATTTTTGTGAGTGATTGTTTGTTATTTATTAGACAGACTGTATAGTTGGGAGGGATATAGACAAGCTTCTGGTACCTATACAGACGGTCTAATAAATATGACCCACAAAAATCCCTGCTTTCACATTTGGCTCCCTCTACACATGTATTATACTATTAACTGATTACTTGTGCAGTTAGAATGGCTATATGTGCAGAGTAACTATCACACCATAAAAATGTTCATCCAGGTGTAAAGTTAGAACTTGAAAATGTGTAAGAACTTTTATAGTTGGTTTCTATCTAGCTTTAATTTGAATGTGTAGCAAGGATACCTCCGTGGCTGGGAGCTCCATCAGCTGCAGGGCTGCTGGCCACAGCAATGAGTGGGGGCTTGCTGGAGCAGTTAGTCCCATCAGCTGCACAGCTCCTTGCTGTGGCAACACATGGGGCACTGCCATGGCTGTGAGCCCCTCAGGTGTGGGACTTGCAGCTGCAGGAGTTTGCTACTTCCTGCTGCAGAAGGAGCTCAGGATTGCATCCCAGGTTTCCCCTGCACTGGCAATAAGGCATAATTGGATCCAATGCTGGATCCCACAGTCATGCCTCCTGTCATGAGGGGTGCCTAAAGCACTCAAAAGATTCCAAGTATTCAGAGAATTGTTCCAAGTAATAATTGGTTATCTAGAAACTGATAAAAGAAACTGACAGCATGCCATGTAACCAGAACTCCAAGAAATGGGCCAAATACAAACTAGTTGTGGTGAGACCAGAGAAGCACAAGGTATTCTGGAATCAGATTATGGGGGAAAATCGGGTAAATGTGACACATGGGCTATGTACTTGATATTGGAACAGGAAAGAGAAAATGTCAGCACTCCCACATTGTTTGAGAGCTTTAAAGTCTTTGAACAAACTGAAGCAGAGAGGACTGAAAAAAGAGACGTTACTGGAATAAGGTGCTCAAATTCCATTGAGTTTCTTTTCATCCTACTATGCCTTAAACTTTCAAATTCAAAAAAGTCAGTGTTAGTGCAGATGATTTTGAAAGAATTTGGTCACAGGTCACGATTAGCAGAGAGTGGTAAGGGAATTTTGGGTTACATGCATTTCATTTCTGATGTGAATGCTAGAATTTGTGATTATAGTTCTAAACGGAAATGATCTGAGCTGGTTAAGTAACATTAAGAGGCTACTGTTTAATCTCAATTGTTAAAACCCCAATTAATTTAGAATATTTATTGTGTGAGAGATGTATTAGTGCAGTAAAATAAGAGCAGGCAATTTTTTTTATTGGTTTAATTGGATACTCACAAATTGCTGTTTTGTGTAATGTTTTCATATTTTATTTAGAGGATGGAAATACTAAAATACTATTAAGGAAAGTTTTCATTATAAACTTTAATATTTTTGTTCATAATTGTTTTAAAATTGTGTGATTTTTGCCCTTTTCTAAGATAAAGATTATTAGAAATAAAATTAAAGGTGCAGCTGAGAATTTAAAGCAGAACTTCTGGGGGTAGAAGTTAATTTTCAGAGACCTGTGTAACAGGACTCTGATAAACTACCCTGTTTTTACTTGGTAATTGTTACGTAGTATTGTCTGCTGTTCAAACAAATTTCTGTGCTAAGCTACTGCTGTGTTGCATGGATTTACTTATTTAGAGAATTATAGGGACAATACCTTTGGGATTTTACATGACTTCAGATTTGGTCTCAATAGTACATTTCCTAAGTGGGTTAGAATTGTGGGCTATTTATCAAGCGCCAAAACATTTCCATAAAAAAATTAAAAACTGACTTGAAGTACATTGAATGATTTCCCCTTGTGATCCACACCTGGCCTCTGCCCCCAATTAATGTTTGGCTTCATAGAGGGGAAAGTTTGGAGAATGTTCTACAACGTCCCCTTCCATAAAGTCATCTTGCTTTGTTGATTGGTTACAACTCGTCCTTACTAGTCCTTCTGAGAGCAAGGTGTCAACTGCCATTTAATGGTAAACAGGTTGCAGTTGAGCTCCCGTATGCATGTGGTGTGTGTGTGTGTGTGTGTGTGTGTGTGTGTACACACACACATAATATATGTATGGCTTTCAAGTTGAGAAAAGACTAAAAGATGCATAACTAGAGCTGGTATGATTAATGGCATGACATTTTTCTTGGAATATTCCACTTCTATTTTTTTTCCTCGAAGACTTCTTGTAACTGGCTTTCCATACCCTTCTCTTTTATAGTCATTGAGAATATGAGCCAGATGGATGTGATGAATAAAAGCTTTTGTAAATGTTGAACCCTAGAGAGCTGTTTCACCAGTCAGGAAGAGAACACAAAACCCAACCTCTCAGGGCACAGTTGTTCAAAAGGACAAATAAAATGCAAAGTAAAACTCAGCTGAACAATGCTGGCCATAGTTCCCAGAGGCTTTTCTGTCTTCCAGCTGGCAAAAAGGACATGCCCATAGATCTAGCTGCTGCTTTCCTGTGTATTCAGCCCAGCTGTGCGATAGGTTTGGGTCCCTTACCTATTTCTAGGCTGCTACTTTGTTTTGTCATGCCTGGATATACACTTTATATGGGAGTTCCATATAAAGTTTGATTAAAAATGCTTAGGGAAATAAAATTCAGATTTATCAGTGTTCAGAGGAAATTTAGGTTTTAGGAATTCCATTAAGCTTTATGCTTTAAACCAGTATCTAAGTAGTAGAAATCAAAGTGATACCTATTGTGGGAAGGGACATATCCTCCTGTATCAGCCTATTGCAAAGTTCCTACAACTTTTCTTCCAAGACATGTGGACCTGGTCACTGTCAGGTGATTGGTCAAAGCAGATCTCTCATTGACCCTGCATAGTAACACCAATTTTCCTGTTTTGTATAACTAGTGTAAAATGCTATTTATTCAAAATGCTGTTTATTCAAATCCACTCACGTGGATTTGAAATTATGAAAGAAAGTTATGGTCGGTTCACAGGTATTTTAAAAGTTTATTGGCAGTTGGGATTTAAAATGCTTATGGCCCACACCAAAAAACAATTGAGATTAAAAATTATATCCATTTAATATCTAGTGCAGTATTTTAATTTTATAATTTATGTCATCCTACATACTGTACCTGTAGAAAATCAGCTTTTTTTGTAGTGTAAGGGGGGTGATATTTGCAGATGGGAGTTTAATATCCATTGTAATGTTTGTTTTTGAGAGAGTTGCCTGTTCTGTGCTGTGCATTTAGGATAGTCCTCCTGAAAGGAATTATTTGGCTGTCAAACACTTTAATTTAACGTTGTTGATTTAGCTAAAGTTTGCACCCAGCAGAGTTTATTTGTGTATTTATGCAAGGACACCGTTGTATGTTTTAATTCTGTCTATCTTGTACTTCTGTTATTAGCCTGAAACTAGTCATCTAATTGCACTCTATGAAAAGACACAGCAATTACTACCATTAAAGTGCATGCAGGAAACTGAAAGTTGCAGCATATAATGCCATCATAATCAGTTTCTGGATCATTTACGCTGTCATAACTGGAATGTTGAATTAAATTTTTAGCGTTCGTAGTAGTTACCTAAACACGTCACACAGCTGCTAAGACTAACATGATTTTTAGTGCAGATTCATTCGTGTGTGTGTGTGTGTGTGTGTGTGTGTGTGGATCAGAAAGAGACTGACTTAAAAACAAGTGTAAATCCAGGTTAGCTGCTTCTTAAAGCCTCTGTTATGGAAGGGGTTAAGACAAAGTATTTAACACAGCATGTGTGAACATTTCCCCTCACTCCTCCTTTTCCCTTTCCAACTGATGTGACTTTGTTTGTTTGTGTTTTAATTACCTCTCCAGGTTCAGTCCATGCAACATCAATAGCAGCCTCCAGAGTGGAACAGGCACTTTCAGAGGTTGCTTCATCTTTGCAGAGTAGTGCTCCTAAACAAGGTCCTCTGCATCCTTGGATGACTCTGGCTCAAATCTGGCTCCATGCAGGTACTGTAAACAAACTCTTTTGTCCTCCCTAGCCTATGCAATCGCAGAAATATGTACTTATTTTCATTCAGCAGATAGAATCTATTACTGTTTGTCAGCTGAAATTTGAGCTTCTAAAGATGCATTCAGAATGTGGTATCCTGGTTCAGTTAAAAACAGGAACCTTATTTTAATTTATGAAACAGTGGTCAATGAGGATGGTATTTAGCTTTTAATTTTATTATCTTGTCCAAAAGTTGATGCATTTTCTCACCATAACTTAATATAGTCTGTTACAGATTTATAAAATACCTCATTTGACATAGTTATCCTTGAATATTTTGCAATATTTTGTGGAACTTCTTAATGAACTTTAGGCAACAAAGGAATGTTTAATAGTCATGAGGTCCTAATGTTAAACCCAAAGCCTAGGAACGGTGAACTTAAAATTAAAAATATAAATTGTGTATTGTTCCTAGTGCTGGGAAAAAGGGATAAAATATGTAAAGCATTTTTTTTCTTCTCAACTGCATTAGTTGGGTTCACATGCTAAAAGAAGTGGTACTCCCCTCTCTATTCAGCATTGGTGAGGCCTCAGCTGGAGTACTGTGTCCTCTTCAGGGCACCGCACTTCAAGAAGGATGTGGATAAGCTTAAGAGGGTACAAAGAAGGGCCACCTGTATGATTAAGGGCATGGAGGATAGGCCCTATGAGGAGAGACTCTGGGAACTGGGTTTGTTCAGTCTGAGTAAGAGAAGGCTGAGGTAACTTGATAGCTGCCTACACATATGTCAAGGGTGAACATCAAGTACTAGGGGAGCAACTTTTCAGGAAGGCACCAACAGGCATAAATTAATAGAGGATAAATTCAGACTAAACCTAAAAAAAAAATCTTTCTCTGTAACGCTCCTTAAAGAGGTACTCAAAATGAGGCTGGACCAGGCGCCTTGTTGAGCTTGTGTGAGCCCAGTAACTTCCTGCCCATGGCATGGGACCGGACTTGATGATCTTACAGGTCCCTTCTGGTTCTATGGTTCTGATTCTGTAATTTTAAGAAGACCGCTTTTATTTTTAGGAGGGAAATGTATATGTTCCTTCTGCTTTTCCCCTGTGCCATAAGTTTGGGTAATTCTAATGTATAAAAGTATTTCAACTACAAGGGTGTCAGAACAATACTTATTAAACCTGCTGTTTTCATGTGAGTGAGTATAGATTGGACCTGAAAGGCATCTGTTTGAAGTAGCCTTGTGAACATTACATGCGGTGTTCCAGCTGTAAATTTAAAAGTTGAACATTTTCTTTGTTCTTTTCTGCATCTACCATGAAGGTAGATAGAGCCCGGTGGCAAAGCAAGCAAAAGCCTTGGCCCAAAATCTGGACTAGGCCTCTAGGCCAGCACTGTGAAGCATGGGTATTTGGCCAGTTGGCTGACTGGTAAAGTTTTATTACACCTAGCATGGCAAATCAGTTTCAGTGGGTATACTTTCTTCTTGTTACATATAATCAAGTCAGCATATCAGATTTTTTAATGATTTTTAATTCATTTTTAAATGGAAGGAAAACTTTGTATCTGGGGAGTGGGGTCAGTTGGTGGAGCATTTGTACGTATAAGATAAAGCAGCAGTTTTGTATGCAGTTTTTATCTGCTGGGTCATACCTTAGAGCAATGAAACAGTAGCACTCCTAGCTTCTTGAGAATTTTTAAATACTAACTAGTGTGAAAGGTAGAATACTTTGTTCCATTGAAAGGGTAAAACTGCTTATAGAAATATAAGGTAACCGAGCTAGAAAAAGCTACTATAACAAACATTCTTTCTGTAGGCCCACCTACCTAGTACAAAAATAATAGTGGGCTTCCTTGGCTTGCCTGTTGTCACACAATGATAGGTGGGACATTCAGTAACCTTTTCCTCAATGGTAAAAATCTTGGTGAGAAGATACAGAAGTGTTGCCTGCTGCGTCATACCAAAGTCAGAACTAGAGGGCTTCACTGGTAGATGCTGCATAACTATGTACAGTATGTAAACAAACAAACAAACAAACAAACAAAAAAAACAAGGTCCTCATCAATATTTTTTAAAGCCGGTAGAAAACCTACAGTTTTTAATGTACAGATCTCAGTCAAGTTAAACAGAGCAGTGGCAGTCATTAAGCCATTGCTGTTTTCAGTATCATTATGTTGGCTTTAAACATGTTTTTTTCTATATACTATATACCTTTTAGTATTAGTCATACAGTAAAGATGATAATATATCAAAGGTCTCTAAGATACTTGATTACTTAAGTCATTCTATTGCCTATTGGCATGTGTTTAGTATAACTTTTTCCCCTAAATGTTGGAGTTCTGCTCCTTAAGGAGTTCTTGTCATTGAGAAGTAATCCTGTCTGTATTTAGTATTGCTATATATTTTTATCATGTTTAATTTGACTTGTTTGAATTGTTATTTATATCAGTGTTCCCATCATTAATTCATCTGTTTGGGGGGGAAAAAAAAAAAGAAAGACCAAGACTAGTTTTGCTAGTGATAAATATGTTACTTTTTTTTAGATGAGGTGTCTTTGCGTTCCTACTAATAACACATGCTTAGAAAGGCAGCTTTTCTTTTTCGTACAAGGAAACCCACGAAATGATGTAGGAAGCCCCTCTAGGGGATAGTGTAGTCACCTTGCCTGCATCGTGGCAGCCTTAATTTACATATTCATAAGTCACCCTAAGCAGATGGATGTCTGGCTCAGCTTTGACTATCTCTACTGCTGGCCTCCCCTGGCAGTTCATTGCATTGTTTAATTCCCCTTGCAATTAACTTTTATGAATATACATTTTTAATTTGTCCTGCTGAAGCTTAACCCCTTCTGCCCACATTTGATCTTTACTAGTAAGAACAAGTGACTTGTTCACAGTGGGTGATACGAATATTGTGTTCCTGCCCCCAACTTGGTGGATCACTTTGGTCATTTATGCCAGCAGAAGGAGAAGCTTGTAATGTGGGCTTGGTCACTTCCTGACAACCTACAGTTTGACCTAGTTTCCTTCCTCTCCTTTTAGAACACAGGTGCAGGGGCAGATCCAGAGGTTCTCCATGCAGGATCTGTCTGGAGCCCCTGTTTTTGAATAGCTCTGGAGCCCAGGGGATGAACATGGCCACAGCTGCTCATTCCCTCCTGTCTCCCTGCCACTAAATTCACTGGGAAAAGGAAAGGGCAAACAACAGCAACACTTATTCCCAAGGCTCTGGAGCCACAAAAGCAGGGGAACTGACCCTGCCCTAGTCAGCAGATTTGTTTCGGAGCCTAGTGCTCATGTGGAATTAGCTCTACCAGGAGCCCACCCTGAGCAGGCAGTGAGATCAGCCTTTGTGCATACTGCCTAAGTCAAGGGGTTGGACCCCACCTTGCCCTGTTCCTGAATCTGCTACTGCACAAGTGTACAGTCTGTTTCCTTCTTTTGTAAGTTCTGTAATAGTAAGCAAAACTGCTTGTGGGCTGTATTCCTGCCTGTTGAATACTTGCAGAACTAAGGAAGAAACAACTGGGGAGGCTAGAGCCACCTAGTGAGGGGAAAAATGAGGAAGAAGTTGCTCTTCTAGTGTATGGAAGGGAAGGATATAACCTGGAGCACAAATAAATAAGGGAGAAGTTTGTAGGAAAACCTTTCCTGAGAAGGACTGCTATCATCTGAGGTCTTTCCAATTTATCTCCTTGTTTATAAATGTTAACTAATTCAGCACCTCAAGGCCCTAGTCAGTAGAATGGTTTATAGTAACTTCTCTCAAGCATCCAGTTACCTTTCCTACTGCAGAACATTGGATGAGTCTACATGAGACGTTTAATGTGGAGTAGACTAATTAGTTCCACAGTAAACATCTTGGCACCTACATGTACAGCCCTGTTAGGCCCCAGGAAACTAATAAACTCCTCAGCAGGGTAGTAATTGTAAAAATAAGTACTACCCTGCTGCAGAAGGGTTTTTTTGTGCACAGCAGCACATGTGTAGATGTTGCCCCAGCTGCCTGGGACATGGGGGTGCTTCAGTGCAGGGGCTGCCTGCCAGCTAGCTCCACACTGTAGCACCCATGTGCCCCTGCCAGCCCCTCTGCAACATGTTGAGCCAGGTCAGAGGAGCCCTGTGCTGGCAGGCTGACCCCCTCCTCCTGCCAGCTGGGACTGCTTTGGCCTGGCTGAATGTGCTGCGGCCCTGGGCACATGTGTAAATGTAGTAACCAGGAACAATAAACTCTGCTGCAGTTTATTGCATTGCATTAATATACACATGTAGATACAGACATTGTAGCATAGATTTAGTTCTGAATTTCAAGGGCCTTTCTACTTCTTCCATGTACTGAAGGTCTCAATGGCAGCTCACCAGGGGGTTATCTCAAAGATTAAACAGTAGAATTTTTTTTATCAGATGTTGCTGCTTTTTGCCCTCCCGTTTGTCCCAGCTAAAGAGAACAGAAAATGGCTCTTCTTAATTGATACTTTCTGCTATCATTCACTTGAGAGATGCGTGAAGACTGAAATGAACGCTGGCAAATACTTATTACACAGGAGCTTGAGATATCAGTCTTAGGGTAAAGTTATGCATTTGAATTAAGCCACTTGAAGGGCTCTAAAAATGTGAATGATCACAACTTCAGGTTCATTAATAAATGGATAATGTAGGTGTCTTGAAGTTATGCTACTTCAGGCGAGGATTCTCTGAGTCCTGCTATCCTGAACAAATTACCTGAACTGGCTGTTCCACAGAGATGAAACAACCATGTTGCAGCCCTCCAGTATCACAAGAGGCACTGTTCCCAGATGGACCAGTTGTCCCCCTGGATTTCACAGCCCTTGCCTGACCGCTGCGAGTAGAAGCTGAAAGGGGTGAAGGAGAACAGCAGGGTGGGGGGTGGTGGAACATAAGGAAAGGTGGGGGGAACAGAAGGAAGGAGGAGTAGGGGAGCAGGACTGAAATGGGAAGGAGGGGACAGGAGGGCAAGGGGAGGAGTGTGAGTGGGCCTTGCAGTTCCCCATGGGGGAGAGGCAGTGAGGGATAAGGAACTGGTGGAGCCAGCACAGGCTCAATCTGGGAGCTGCATGGACCATCCATGCCTGTCCCATGGCTGCTTGGCCATCCCTCTTCCCCTCTGCCCTTCCCCTGGCGGAGGGCAATTCCACGCAGCTGGGGTAAGCTGCTCCAAATGGGGACCAGTGGGACCTGATGCTGGAGCCTATACTGTGGCTACAGAGCTGAGGAGCAGGGCAGGCAAAGGACAGACTGCAGCTCCTAGCTGCACCCCGGCTTACCAGTCCTCTTACCACAGGTCACAGCAGTGCATATTAGGGAAAGTATTAACCCCAAACATGAAGCTGCTCACAGTGGGTGCATCTACACATGTGCCTGGCTGTGCAGTTGTTACTGCTCAGTCATTTAGTACTTGCTTTAGCAATTACTAAATGATTGTACAGTAACCACCATTGCTGCACAGTCCCGACGGCACACAAGTTGTTTCTGACCCTATTGCGCAGTACCAATGAACTATTGTGAAGTCACTTGGTGCTACTGCTCAGTAGCAGCAACATCACAGTTTGTGCCTGCAGACACTACATCACCATAGTGTCTTGTGTAGACATGCCCAGTGTGTGCTAACTTTTAATACTGCCTGACATTCCTTGGCATTAGCACATGCTAATTGGAATGTGTAACCTCACCCTTAGTAAAAACTTAATATCTATTTTTGAAGGTCTTGGGGGATTCAGGGCATTCTCTGTGCTGGGGTGCAAAGAAACAGCACATGTTTTATGTTCAGATGCCTTCAACCTGATGGTTCTGAATTTCTTCTTTGCAAAACTTCTGCCAAATTGAGTGACATATGTCAATTTGTTATAAATGTTTTTTTGATTTAACTTGTCTTGCTGACTTTATTTGTTTAACCCATTCACTTTTTAGTTGGACCTTCTGTTGCTAATGGGTCCAAATGCATGTGGACTGCAGAAATTAATCAGAATGAACTCGGGTGCTAAAATTAGACTGTTCCCTTTAGTTTCATGTATTTGCCTTGAATGAACTGTTGTATTTAGTAAAATTTTAAGAATGTCATCTATAGCCATTCACAGATATATTTCCAGTCTCTTCTGGTGTTTAGTTTTATTAATAGTTCTCTGAAGGGGGGAGGAGAGAGAATGTGTGTATTGCCAAAGTATATCTGTCCCTTTAGGTTTGCTAATTTGGGG
>NW_017728947.1:87875917-87896306 GCF_001723895.1 Crocodylus porosus | reverse complement strand
TGAGAAGATACAGAAGTGTTGCCTGCTGCGTCATACCAAAGTCAGAACTAGAGGGCTTCACTGGTAGATGCTGCATAACTATGTACAGTATGTAAACAAACAAACAAACAAACAAACAAAAAAAACAAGGTCCTCATCAATATTTTTTAAAGCCGGTAGAAAACCTACAGTTTTTAATGTACAGATCTCAGTCAAGTTAAACAGAGCAGTGGCAGTCATTAAGCCATTGCTGTTTTCAGTATCATTATGTTGGCTTTAAACATGTTTTTTTCTATATACTATATACCTTTTAGTATTAGTCATACAGTAAAGATGATAATATATCAAAGGTCTCTAAGATACTTGATTACTTAAGTCATTCTATTGCCTATTGGCATGTGTTTAGTATAACTTTTTCCCCTAAATGTTGGAGTTCTGCTCCTTAAGGAGTTCTTGTCATTGAGAAGTAATCCTGTCTGTATTTAGTATTGCTATATATTTTTATCATGTTTAATTTGACTTGTTTGAATTGTTATTTATATCAGTGTTCCCATCATTAATTCATCTGTTTGGGGGGGAAAAAAAAAAAGAAAGACCAAGACTAGTTTTGCTAGTGATAAATATGTTACTTTTTTTTAGATGAGGTGTCTTTGCGTTCCTACTAATAACACATGCTTAGAAAGGCAGCTTTTCTTTTTCGTACAAGGAAACCCACGAAATGATGTAGGAAGCCCCTCTAGGGGATAGTGTAGTCACCTTGCCTGCATCGTGGCAGCCTTAATTTACATATTCATAAGTCACCCTAAGCAGATGGATGTCTGGCTCAGCTTTGACTATCTCTACTGCTGGCCTCCCCTGGCAGTTCATTGCATTGTTTAATTCCCCTTGCAATTAACTTTTATGAATATACATTTTTAATTTGTCCTGCTGAAGCTTAACCCCTTCTGCCCACATTTGATCTTTACTAGTAAGAACAAGTGACTTGTTCACAGTGGGTGATACGAATATTGTGTTCCTGCCCCCAACTTGGTGGATCACTTTGGTCATTTATGCCAGCAGAAGGAGAAGCTTGTAATGTGGGCTTGGTCACTTCCTGACAACCTACAGTTTGACCTAGTTTCCTTCCTCTCCTTTTAGAACACAGGTGCAGGGGCAGATCCAGAGGTTCTCCATGCAGGATCTGTCTGGAGCCCCTGTTTTTGAATAGCTCTGGAGCCCAGGGGATGAACATGGCCACAGCTGCTCATTCCCTCCTGTCTCCCTGCCACTAAATTCACTGGGAAAAGGAAAGGGCAAACAACAGCAACACTTATTCCCAAGGCTCTGGAGCCACAAAAGCAGGGGAACTGACCCTGCCCTAGTCAGCAGATTTGTTTCGGAGCCTAGTGCTCATGTGGAATTAGCTCTACCAGGAGCCCACCCTGAGCAGGCAGTGAGATCAGCCTTTGTGCATACTGCCTAAGTCAAGGGGTTGGACCCCACCTTGCCCTGTTCCTGAATCTGCTACTGCACAAGTGTACAGTCTGTTTCCTTCTTTTGTAAGTTCTGTAATAGTAAGCAAAACTGCTTGTGGGCTGTATTCCTGCCTGTTGAATACTTGCAGAACTAAGGAAGAAACAACTGGGGAGGCTAGAGCCACCTAGTGAGGGGAAAAATGAGGAAGAAGTTGCTCTTCTAGTGTATGGAAGGGAAGGATATAACCTGGAGCACAAATAAATAAGGGAGAAGTTTGTAGGAAAACCTTTCCTGAGAAGGACTGCTATCATCTGAGGTCTTTCCAATTTATCTCCTTGTTTATAAATGTTAACTAATTCAGCACCTCAAGGCCCTAGTCAGTAGAATGGTTTATAGTAACTTCTCTCAAGCATCCAGTTACCTTTCCTACTGCAGAACATTGGATGAGTCTACATGAGACGTTTAATGTGGAGTAGACTAATTAGTTCCACAGTAAACATCTTGGCACCTACATGTACAGCCCTGTTAGGCCCCAGGAAACTAATAAACTCCTCAGCAGGGTAGTAATTGTAAAAATAAGTACTACCCTGCTGCAGAAGGGTTTTTTTGTGCACAGCAGCACATGTGTAGATGTTGCCCCAGCTGCCTGGGACATGGGGGTGCTTCAGTGCAGGGGCTGCCTGCCAGCTAGCTCCACACTGTAGCACCCATGTGCCCCTGCCAGCCCCTCTGCAACATGTTGAGCCAGGTCAGAGGAGCCCTGTGCTGGCAGGCTGACCCCCTCCTCCTGCCAGCTGGGACTGCTTTGGCCTGGCTGAATGTGCTGCGGCCCTGGGCACATGTGTAAATGTAGTAACCAGGAACAATAAACTCTGCTGCAGTTTATTGCATTGCATTAATATACACATGTAGATACAGACATTGTAGCATAGATTTAGTTCTGAATTTCAAGGGCCTTTCTACTTCTTCCATGTACTGAAGGTCTCAATGGCAGCTCACCAGGGGGTTATCTCAAAGATTAAACAGTAGAATTTTTTTTATCAGATGTTGCTGCTTTTTGCCCTCCCGTTTGTCCCAGCTAAAGAGAACAGAAAATGGCTCTTCTTAATTGATACTTTCTGCTATCATTCACTTGAGAGATGCGTGAAGACTGAAATGAACGCTGGCAAATACTTATTACACAGGAGCTTGAGATATCAGTCTTAGGGTAAAGTTATGCATTTGAATTAAGCCACTTGAAGGGCTCTAAAAATGTGAATGATCACAACTTCAGGTTCATTAATAAATGGATAATGTAGGTGTCTTGAAGTTATGCTACTTCAGGCGAGGATTCTCTGAGTCCTGCTATCCTGAACAAATTACCTGAACTGGCTGTTCCACAGAGATGAAACAACCATGTTGCAGCCCTCCAGTATCACAAGAGGCACTGTTCCCAGATGGACCAGTTGTCCCCCTGGATTTCACAGCCCTTGCCTGACCGCTGCGAGTAGAAGCTGAAAGGGGTGAAGGAGAACAGCAGGGTGGGGGGTGGTGGAACATAAGGAAAGGTGGGGGGAACAGAAGGAAGGAGGAGTAGGGGAGCAGGACTGAAATGGGAAGGAGGGGACAGGAGGGCAAGGGGAGGAGTGTGAGTGGGCCTTGCAGTTCCCCATGGGGGAGAGGCAGTGAGGGATAAGGAACTGGTGGAGCCAGCACAGGCTCAATCTGGGAGCTGCATGGACCATCCATGCCTGTCCCATGGCTGCTTGGCCATCCCTCTTCCCCTCTGCCCTTCCCCTGGCGGAGGGCAATTCCACGCAGCTGGGGTAAGCTGCTCCAAATGGGGACCAGTGGGACCTGATGCTGGAGCCTATACTGTGGCTACAGAGCTGAGGAGCAGGGCAGGCAAAGGACAGACTGCAGCTCCTAGCTGCACCCCGGCTTACCAGTCCTCTTACCACAGGTCACAGCAGTGCATATTAGGGAAAGTATTAACCCCAAACATGAAGCTGCTCACAGTGGGTGCATCTACACATGTGCCTGGCTGTGCAGTTGTTACTGCTCAGTCATTTAGTACTTGCTTTAGCAATTACTAAATGATTGTACAGTAACCACCATTGCTGCACAGTCCCGACGGCACACAAGTTGTTTCTGACCCTATTGCGCAGTACCAATGAACTATTGTGAAGTCACTTGGTGCTACTGCTCAGTAGCAGCAACATCACAGTTTGTGCCTGCAGACACTACATCACCATAGTGTCTTGTGTAGACATGCCCAGTGTGTGCTAACTTTTAATACTGCCTGACATTCCTTGGCATTAGCACATGCTAATTGGAATGTGTAACCTCACCCTTAGTAAAAACTTAATATCTATTTTTGAAGGTCTTGGGGGATTCAGGGCATTCTCTGTGCTGGGGTGCAAAGAAACAGCACATGTTTTATGTTCAGATGCCTTCAACCTGATGGTTCTGAATTTCTTCTTTGCAAAACTTCTGCCAAATTGAGTGACATATGTCAATTTGTTATAAATGTTTTTTTGTTTTAACTTGTCTTGCTGACTTTATTCGTTTAACCCATTCACTTTTTAGTTGGACCTTCTGTTGCTAATGGGTCCAAATGCATGTGGACTGCAGAAATTAATCAGAATGAACTCGGGTGCTAAAATTAGACTGTTCCCTTTAGTTTCATGTATTTGCCTTGAATGAACTGTTGTATTTAGTAAAATTTTAAGAATGTCATCTATAGCCATTCACAGATATATTTCCAGTCTCTTCTGGTGTTTAGTTTTATTAATAGTTCTCTGAAGGGGGGGAGGAGAGAGAATGTGTGTATTGCCAAAGTATATCTGTCCCTTTAGGTTTGCTAATTTGGGGGGGTCTACAAAATTCTAATGGAGTTCAGTCAATTTTAGGATTATTTACTAGTTGTGTCAAGTTCTATGTAACAGTACCTAGCTGTTTATTCAATATTAATTTAGTATCTTTTACCTCAGTAAACCTATTTCCAGAAGCTACCCCATTGTCCCTTTCTGTCAGGTGTTAAAAACTCATTGCTGCTATAGCTGACTGTGGACAATAAGTCCAAGAAATGAACTATGAGGTGTCCTAAGTTAGCTTCTGCCTGCTTGTCTTCCAGTCTAGAATCATTGTGGTAGCAACTAAAAATGTGTTTTAGTAGGTGGTTAATTTCTGTATGTTAGTTGCTAATAATTATAACTTTAACTTAGCACCTGTCACAGTGTAAACCAGCAGCTATTCTTAGAGTATGCACCAACATATGTTTGTTTTCCCTCAAACTTTGCAATAGGAGTTGGGAGCCAAGTATTTCATGGAAGCATCAGATTGTGTGTAAAGGTGTGCCAGGTGACTCTTCAGTCAGTCACCAGGAGTATAAATGATGCATCTTCTTCCTGTCAGCTTATCACCAGTTTGAGAGTGTGCATTATTAAAGAATATTTGTCTTGAGACCTGATAACACTGGAAAAAAACAGATAAGACAGTGCAACTCTTGGCAGTGGAAATAACTTGGTATAAAGAACCTTTGTTTAATACAATCCAGAGCTTGTCATAGTGTTTTTTTTATTGCAGTCATTATAGAAAGAAGAGTGAAGGGAGCAAACCAGTACTGCCCTCTAAAATGTCTCTTAAAATAACCCTTTAGGATTTTTCTTTCTATACTGTACTATCAACCATCAAACTAGGAAAACAATACTCTTCAAATTCTACCAGCAGCTAGTTGAAGGTGAGTCTCAAAACCAGTTATGGACTTCTGTCTAATATTTTGCAGTCTATTAGTTTTCTCCGACTTGAATGGGAAATAGTGAAACAAGAAATCATCTACGTGCTGGATTGTGTTAAGTACGGTTGAAACGGGGTCTATGAATTTTTCTCATTACCTGGATTAGTTTGTATGACCCCTTTGTCCCTATGGGTGCTTTGCTTGTTTGCCTCCAGAACTGCCCTGCTCCCTTCTCTTTGTACCTTTTGTATTCAAATCCTTCTCTCTGGTTTATATACTGCTCTGTGCAGTCCTTTCATAGCATCTGATAAAGTGAGCTGTAGCTCAAAAATGCTTATACACCTCTAATGTTAGTCTGTAAGGTGCAAATCAACCCTGCCTTTACCTCCTTGTCCCTCAGGCTATGTTCCTCCTTCCATGCTGTTCTGTTCTAAAACCCTGCTGCCTTTCTTCACTCTCAGTATTGCCGTCTTCCTTTCTGTTAACTTGGGTTTCGTGGCATGTGTAGATGTACCAAGCTTGTTTTAATCTAGCTGCCTTGGGGCACCTATACACGTGCCCAACGCCTACTCTGATGCAGTCTAATAGAACGTGTCAGAGAAGACTCCGCTAATTAGTATGCTGCAGCAGCTTCAGCATCACATTTATTCAGTGTTCCCATGCTTCAAAATGGTGGCAGGGGCTTTTAACTAAAGCTTGTTGAATGAGCTTTTGAAGCACTGGATGAATACTATGGGCATTTTAATCGGAGTGACTCCTGAGAGCTGTTATAGTTAAGCACTCCCCACCCCACCCTGGAGCACATTTTAAAGATGCCCATCAGTACCAAAAAAGTGGAGCCATGGCAAGATAGTCCTCAACCTGAGTTGTATAAATCTACTCTGGGTACTTGCCCAGCAGGTGAAGTACATGGTCCTGAAGTTTCACCACTATTAGTACCCGAGTGTATCTGAGATTACAGCTGGCATTAGTATATCTACACATGCAGTCACAATTCCTGCTGCAGTTGTAGAGAGGACCTCTGCTTCTGTCCTACCAGTGCCTATCGCTCTGACTGATGCTAAGTCTATTCACTCTCCTGTTGCCTCAAATTTGAAGCTGTTGTTAAACAGTATACTTCAATCCCAACAGTCCCTTGGCAATCCATGCTATTACCACAAAAGGGGAAGTACTTTTATAAGCCAAGAGATAAAATTTACATTTAAAGTTCCTTGAATAACCAGGAATAGTGTAATGACTGTAAAACTTAAATGCGTGCTCACCCAGTTCTGTCCAGCCCTGGTTTTCCTGATTTGAGAAGCTAATCCAATTAATGTTTTGCCCTTCACAGTCCAAACACCCTTCAGTGTCCATGTCCTAAAATATCCACACATGAATTATAACCCTCTCTAATTTGCCAAGGCTCTATTTTATATAGGACTGTAGCAGTACCCTGGGTTACTGAGTCCAGTTTTCAGCCATTATAGGTAATATTTCATAATCTCTTTCATAAACTGATCGAGTTTCATCTTGAAAGTAGTTTGTCTCCATTACCCCTAGCCTAGCAGCTGAACAGCCAATTAAAGTAAGGACTTTAAAACTGATGAACACATTTTTCATACAAGATATAATTGGATTGTCAAACCTGTTGTCATTGGAGATAAACAAGGCCCAGAATTTAGCAAGATTCTAAAAGGGATTGGCCTTTTCAATGAACACAAATATCCCAAGTTGTGAAAAAATAATAGAAACGTTGGAAGAGATTAATCATGCATCTGGGTTTAAAGCAATTTAAAGTTTAGAAATCAGAACAGGACTGACCTCTTTCCCTCTCCCTCTTATCCCCCAACCCATCTATGCAATTTATAAGTCAGCTCTCAAGATAAGAGATTATTTTATAAAGGATGATTATACAGATGTGCTTTTTTTAAAAATTGTGATTCCCTTTAAGATCAGAAAAATACAACTTTTTAGTATTAATAGCTAATAATCATTTCTAAGTTGTGAGGCAGCTTTGTAAACGAACACCTTACAAGATCTTCTAAAAATTTTATTGCATATCAAGTTCATCCTTATGACTGATTCCTGAAAATTTAATTTCAGAAATCAGATTTAATATCAAACTCTAGTCAGCTTGACTTGTTTCTTGGCAAAATGAGTACTGTTAGATTAAATTATGTCACATAGGGCAACAACATAAATATGGTACTATAGTGATTACAGGGTGTTTACATTTTTTATGTAAAGAGAGAAAATGAAATGGAATAAGAAAATAATTATCTCAGCTCTGTTGGGAAAGTTGTTTTGGTGGGGTTTTTTTGTTTAAAATAAAAACAAAAAGCCTTGGCCTCTCTTATGCTGTATTGTTTTTACCACATTCATTAGTTTGGTGTCCAGATGATATCGTGGTGTTTTGTTATAAACTAGTAAACAGAAAAATGCTTACAAGAATTAGTAAATGACCTGTATCCATTAAATGAAGATTTATAATCTCCCTATCCCATTAAGTTGACTAGAGCCAAGTAATTTTAATAATTAAATTTAATCTGGCATAGTTCTTTGTAGCAAAAGAAAGTGCTTTAACCGTTATGATGGTTTCTCATTCTGCTAAATTTAAAGCTTTATCCAAAACCACTTAAAATTTGATGAAAACTGCCATTGCTTTCAGTAGAGCTGGTCAGACCCTGACCATCACTACCCTTTAGCACAAGATTGAATTATTTAGAGAACTCTATCAAAGAGAGCAAGACTGACTTTTTAAACATTTATAATGAGAATATTACAAACAGAAGGTGAAAGTACAAAAGTATGTGGTCTTCCCAAGGGCTGAGCATGAAACACTTCTTCTCAAAACAGAAATGCTTATCACCAGAGTTTGAAATCTCATCCCTACCCCACCCCAAAGACCCTTTTGTGAGATTACATATTCAGGACTAGCTGTTCATATTTTGTTAAAACCTTGCAGAGTGCCCACTTATTGGCCCAGGACTGGTCCACATTTTGTTGCAAGGTGAGTTGTCCAAACTCAAATATGACACATACCCAGGCCAAGAAGTGGAAGAATTGGACAATGTCATCAGAGCCAGCCCTAGTAAGCTGGTTTCTACTGTATTTTCAGGGTTGTTGTCCTGAGAGGGAATTTTAAAGAGAAGTGGACTATAATGTTTTGACTTTATTAAATCACAGCAAGCAAAGATTTATAAACTGTGAGATATAGTAGCACCTAGAGGTCACAGTCAGAATTTATGGCCCAATTGTTCTGGGTGCTAAATGAAGACAAAAGAAGCAGCCTGGCTTCTTGCTAATTCTTAATGGCTAAGGAAAGAAATTTATATGTAAACTGGTATAAACAATCAGAAATCAGTTCAAATATGCAACACAACAGAAGTTCAGTGCACATAAACCACTTTCAAAATGGCCAAAACAGGTTCAAGATAAACCTGGATGGATGTTTAGGTTAAATTGGTTTATGGAACTTCTATCCCAGATCCCCTCCAGATTCAAGTTTAACTCGCAGTCCCCCGAGCATCCCAGGGTACTTTGTACCTCCCCTACAATGCTGCCCTCCACCCCACAGGGTGGGCAAGCCAATCTTGGCCCAAGCTGTCTGCTCTAGGCAAGCAGGGAGGCATGCTCTAGCACCCCCCAGCTTCTGGCCTGGGCCACTGCAGGCATGTGGCTGCATTTCCAGAATCAGAAGTGAATGCTTGTTCATTTGCTTATCAGTTCAATCTATGTAGCTTAAACTAACCTGCAAAGATGGAATAGATTCAGGCTCAGGATTTTTGACTGTCTTTGCTTAGCCTATGTGCCCTGTTTGCCCATTTCTTTTTCCAAAGAAAAGACTGAGCTAAATGAGCAATATAATGACAATGTAAAGATTAAGGAGTGCCTTGAAGGACTATTGAAATAAAATACTTTTATCATTTATTGTTAATTACTTACCTAGTTAATTTTAAGTAGTCAAAGCAGCTTAAAGACCTAGGCTAGGGACAAACGTTCCAGAAGCCGGAGCCTGAATTGATTCAGTCTTTGCAGGTTAGTCTAACCTGGCTAGGCTGAACTGGTTTGTAACCAGACAGAAATTCTCTCTGAACTGAGGAAATTCAGGCACGTGCGTACAGTGGCTCAGGCTAGAAGCTGGGGGGTGCTAGAGCAGCCCTCCCTTCCATTCTGCAAGGAGCTGAGCTGAGGTGGCATGGCCAGGCCCCACAGGACCTCTGATTAGGGAGGTCTACCTGCACCATCCCAGGCTTTTCCCCACTGGCTGCTCAAAGGGTGGGAGTGTTGCCAGACCCCCTTAGCACTCTGAGGCAAGGGGGGCAGAGTGTGTACAGTGCATGCATCTGTTAATGATACAGAACTTTTCAATCTCCCTCCCTGCGGTGGGGATATAGGGCAGGGGGAAGCCAGGCAGAACCTGCTGTACCTGCAGTCTCTGCTGGAGCTCCAGCCAGGGAGCAGAGGGGAGGGGCCAACTGTACTGTGGAGCAGAGAGCCCCACCCACCTCAGAGAGCATGCTGGGATTCTGGGGGAGTCTGGTTTATGTTAAACCAGCAAGGGGTCTGGGACAGACATTGCATAAACCGGTTTCAGCCAAATCAGTTGAGTGTGATACTATATTCAACCAGGTTAATCTCAAACCAGTTTCAGACATTTTCAGCCGGGTTTATGTGCAATGAATATCTGTTCTGTTACAGGTTTAAACCAGTTTCTGATCACTTAAACTGGTTTTTATGTAAGTTTTGTCCCTAGCCTTAGGATGCTTGCAGATGTTAAAAAAACAACCCAAAAAAACCCCTGGAGCTTTACTTTAAACTCGGTGTATTCCCACTCTGAGTCCTGTGCATGTCCAGAAGAGGCACCGCGTTATTTCAGTCAGGCTCTGCAGCGTTTGTAAAGATCAGGTGGTTTAGTGGGGGTTTTGGTGCTTTTATCTAATAGCTGATTGAATCAGCTATTACAGATGTTGCAGAACTGCGTTGAAGTAACACACTGCTGCTTCTGGTAAAACATGGGTTTTTTAAACATCTGCAAGCAGCCTTATTTCTCAAGATTACCAGTTACCGATATTGACAGCAGTCTGTTAGATTAAGTGTTGCTGTTCTAAAATGGCAGTTTTTAATGTTTCTCTGAAATTACTGAAAGCCTCAGTTAATGTGTTTGTTTCTCAGCAAATCAGAATGCTGAATAAGCCTTTCAGACTTTTTTTAAGGTCTAACTCCTAACGTGTGCAACAGGAGATTTTTAGATCAGGGTTGCCACTTAGTGGTTGGGAACATGAGCAGTTGATACTTCACTCTGCTTTTAACTTGTAAAATCATGGCAATGTAAGACAGAAGTTTTACGGTCAGATTTAATTGGTATTTTCCTCTCCCAGGATGTTTTTCATTGAGAAGTACTAGGATGTACACTGCCGTATTTGTTAAGTCCCCAGTACTTCCCTTTAATAAGACACTTTTGGTTATAAAAATATCTCAGCTGGGTTATACATCCAGGGCAAAAATTCAGAAGTATATTATAGACAGAAAAGCTACTTATTATCTAAATATTATTATAATAAATCATATTATGATTAACCAGAGAAAATATATGAATGTGTACCCTGTCTGACCACAGCTGAAGTCTACATAGTGTTTAATTTTGGGTACAGTTTGTGACTTTTTTGGTAAGCCTTTGTTCCATCCCTTTCTCAGTAAAATGGCTCTCACATGAAAGATCAGTGGTCTCAATAAAATGTGACACTTGTTGTGATGTTTTGTCATGTTATGATTAACCAGAGAAAATATATTCAGTGTGTACTCTGTCTGCCCACAGCTGAAGTCTACATAGGAATCGGGAAGCCTGCTGAAGCCACAGCATGTACCCAGGAAGCAGCTAATCTCTTTCCAATGTCGCATAATGTCCTTTACATGAGAGGTCAAGTGGCTGAACTTCGTGGAAATATTGATGAAGCCAAACGGTGGTATGAAGAGGCCTTATCGATTAGTCCTACCCATGTAAAAAGCATGCAGAGACTGGTAAGTTTTTAATCCAAATGGAAAAACATTGTATCCTTAGCTGTGCAGTTGTTTGGGGGTCCTACGGTGTTTATATAGTGGTACTCCGTTCCTAAGCTGTCTGTAATTTGTATATTTTACTCTTTTGGTATTTTTTACTTAAGTGCAGTTTTAATAACTATCTTTGCATTAAAACAAGTCTAGTAAGGAATAAGAAGGCAGAACTGTAGTCTTGCCACGTTAGGATGAATTGTGCACTGTAACAAAAAATGCTTAAATCTTCAGCTTTAGCTAGAGAGTAATGAAGAGGTCTGCATCTAAATAGATGCTTCTGTCCACATGTGGTATAGATGTAATTCATTCATTTTAAATACAGTTTTTTCCATACTACATATAACACTTCATTTGGACCTACGTTATCATACTAATTGGGGAAAATTGCGTGGTACGTGGCAGTTTAAAGCCAATATAAAGTGTTCACAGAGATTTGCAAATAAAAGGTAAGGTACAAATTCCATAAAAAGTCAGGTGTTTTGCTTTCTTTAAAAGAGGCTTTATTTTTTTAACGATTGGAGCTATGATGATGCCATTCATGTCATTGTATTGATAAGTTGGATTTCATTTTTTAATAAAAGATACATAAACAGGTGTAACTAAAATTATCAATACTCAGTGAGGGATGAAATTCATTTCCACAGAAATGAACAGTGCTAAACAGTAAAGTTACATAATTGAAATGGTTACGTGGCTTCAGCATCTTCTGTGTCCTTTGGAAAGTAAGTCGGTATCTGCAGTAAAACTGAGTGTTTCAGCATGAGGAGTTTTATAGGAGTGGGATAGAAGAGTCACAGGATCTGCATACAAACAGAATCAAATATCTCTGCAAAGAGAGGCTATAGAGTGAGTTCAATTCATAGACTAGAATAGCAATCCTGCTTCTAGGGTAAGGGTTGAATTCTGCTCATTGTTTAAATACCCACATAATCCCTGGGTTCTTGGATTTTATGCAGGGCATGGAATGAATTTCACTGTCAGAGAAAAATGTGGTGTTTAAATAAATACAGGAGCACATTTCTTTAACTAAACTGAAATTTAGTTTTCCCCTGGCTGCTGAGTTCTAATTACATTGTTTCCCTGTAATAACTGATAATGTCTATATCATCTAAAACGTTTCTGGAAAATGCTTTTGGATCAATTTTAGGTGCTTGGAATCTGAGTTCTTGCAGAGAAACAACTAGCAGACAAATGGGAGAATATTTTGTTTTAAAACACAAATGTTTTGTGTCTGCAAATTATAGTCTGTTAATTATGGTCCTTAATTTTTTCACAATGCTTGGTCTTCCCCTTTCACAGAGTTTACTAAAAGATAAAGATTTAATAAGACATTAGCACATTCATCTGTGTTAATAGATTTTTGGTTAACTGAAGTAGGTTGCTAAATTTTTATCTCCTTGTGCTAGGAAAATGCCTCTTAAAGGCTAAGATTCCCCTTGCTTGCTGAAAAACTTCAATTGGTTTCTCATACCCAACCTTTTTATTCAAAAGGATAAGGTAGTTTCTGCCTAGGTGCTCATGAATTATTCAGAAGTATTTCTCATACTTCCCTAAGGGGAGCATATGAGACAAAAGATCAAATAGGAAAACAACATAAGGAAAGTTTTATGTTTCACTTTCCATCTTTTCAAGATATTTGAGCCTATTGACAAATGGCAAAATGTTCCCTTTCTGAGGGAAGTGAGTGGTAGATATGAAACAGTATGGTTAATATCTTTCATTTTTACATTTTTTTTTCTTTTTTTTTTTTTTCTTTTGCAACCACTTTTAAATATATGGTTTTTACAGGCAGAGTGCTTCCCTGAGTGAATGAGGCAGTAGCTGCCTTACAGTGTTTGCAGAATGAAAAATTTCACGCTTGCTTTCATTTGTTTTTATAGTCAAGCTTTTTATTTTAAGCTTTGTGGTTGAACAGTGTGAAGTGCTGAGTGCTAGCTGGAAGACAGACCACTGCATTTTGATCTGGTTGCTAGTCCTTTAAGCATTTTTATATCAGAATATTATAGTAAACCTTGTTTTATTTCAACAAAATGGACTAAAAGGGATTAATAAGCAAAAGATGCCACATATATGTGATTTTATTTTTTAATCTTAATCTGTCACAAATGATTTAACAGAATGACTTATCTCCATGACTTTGATATGGAACAGCCAAAAAACTGCAGCCTGCAACACAATACGTTATTAGTTCCAAAAACTGTTATCAGGAAACTTGGAATATATAATTATATGTGTGTGCACACATTCATGTACATGTGCCCATCCTTTTTATTTTGGTTATATGTCTTCAGTAGAAAGAGGTACAGTCCTAAAAGCAATAACATAGGTGCCCTCTACACATTATGTTTATGTTGTGATTAATATTAATTGCATCATAAATGGGAAAGATGGTACACGTGTGCCCTTTAAGGCAGTGGTCTCCAAACTTTTGATCATGCACCCCTATCAATAAAAGATTTTTGAGCATGCACCCCAATATATGTATTTTTATATAGAAATAAATAAAAGTTCTAATATTTTATTCCTGCACCACAGTGGATCGTCTTGTGCACCCCACTTTGGAGACCACTGCTTTAGAGGCACCATAAAACAGCACGTGAGCCATAAATATGATTTGCATATAATGTAAAATGCGTTTGCATTTACTTGTTTGCATGGCACCTTAAATTTTAACTTGTGGCCTAGGCCAATAATCAACTGATTGTCCGTCCCAGGGCTGGGACTGAAAATGAGATAATTTACTGGTTCTAGCCCAAGGCTGGATTTGGCAAAGGGCTTCCTTGCTGGGTACTTTAACCCATGGCATGGCCAAGAACAGGAGATCAGAGGCTCCCAGCAGAGAAGCCTGCAAGTTTTTTTTTTAAGTCTCCAAATGAAGAAGGCTTTTGGCTCCTCATGCCAGGAGCTTCTGATCCCCGGGAGTCCAGCTAGAACTGCTGGGCACTGGGTTTTGACAGATAGTTGCCCCTGGTCCCTAGGTCTCAAACTGGATGTTCAGCCAATTGTCAGCCTCGTGTGGAAATACCTGGCTTCCAACTTGCTGGTGCAGGGGGAACCCAGGATAATGGTCCCAGGCTCCCACTGCACTGGCAAATAGTAACAGCATGATTAGAATGTGATCCCAAAGTTGTGCCTCTTGCCATGCATGTGTGGCACTGCAGAAAGTGATGTTGTTGGGATTAGGGAGCAGATCCCATCACATCTTTTTAAATGAATATGTGCCAGGGGCACATCAGCAGTTGAGCCCTAGCCATGGCATTGTGAAAGCACCAACATCCCTGCAAGAGCAATTGAAACATCTGTGTTGCAATTATGTTTTTAGATTTCTGAGCTGCCTAGGAATTATAATTCTGTGAAAGAGCATGAAGAGCATACCTCATACCTATAGATTATTTTCTTCCTAGATCTTGTATGTAAATTTTGAGCTTCTGAGTTGATGTGAATTTTTAGTGATTTCTAGAAACCAGTAGCAAGATGTACTTGTATTGAGCATACCTGTTACAGAGTCCATTAGAAGATCTTCGCTGGTAATGTTTTGGTGTAAATGCTCATTTTGGACGGAACTTATTAATCTTATTTTAAATAGAATGGTAATATGTACACTAAGACTGCATCCACAGAAGTGTGGACATTTGTTTCCCAGGGACAACTAGGTGTGGCATACCTTGTGCCACTGCTACTTATCCCCAGGGAACACCTCTGCCATGCACTCACTCTCTGGCACGTGGCAGGTTACCCTGATTAGGGTAGGGGAGACTGGGGCCAGCATTGGACCTGGCAACCTTATCTGGGGTCCTGGAGGCCTCCTAGGGCTACAGCAGCAAGTCTCCTGCCACTTGGAGCCTGGCCAGCAGCTAGAGTGTGGCTCCAGGTGGCCAGGCTCTGGTTTTGAGCACTATGCACTGCCCCCATGTGTACTGCTCCGCTTTTATTTGCACATATTTTCTTGGCCCCTGGATATCCAGTAGTATGGATATGGGGTTGAGAGTTAGACTGATGACCAATAAGACTATTCTGGTCACAACTCAAACTTTATTAGGATACACAGTAGCAAAAGACTTGTGTATTAAAGACAGTGCTTATGTAGCCTTGGATTCAAGGGAATTGCATAGTTTAACCATAGTATATACTTAACACAGAGTTTTCCATATATGGTTATTCTTTGTAGCTATGCCAGTTCTTTTCCACTTCTATATGTTATGTGAATGTACCTTATCAATTGCTGTTGACAGTGCATGCTTAACCTACGTCATTGCTACATAGGTCAAGCTTAGGTCAGGTTGTAGCATGACTCAGCCTGTTACCCATAGCCTATGGTGCATATATGGCCTACAGGTCCTTGTAAGAAATATAAATCGAGTTGCGTTCAGCATGACTGTCTTATCTGGTCAGGATCTGTACAAATGAACAAATTGGGGCAAATTAAAAGGGGGCATTGACTTGCTGGATAGCAGCTGAGATGTAGTCAGCTGTGTGCTCTCTATTTTATTACAGTAAATGAAACAAACTGTAGTACCTCAGTCCTATTTAGTGAGGGCTAAACTGTTATGGTTTAGGTTTTACTTACTACAGAGTAAGTTTTAAGCACATGGACCATTACTGTATGTCAGCCACTCACCAGTAACTTGAAGTTATCTGTTTATTTGGCGATATAGTGACTTTTGCTAAACGACGGCAAGTCCCATCTTGACTGATTTGGTGCTAAGCACCTACAGCTCTAATTCAGAATTGAGCAATGCATACCATACGTTTAAGCCATTTGGCATATGAATTATAAAAGAGTAGAATAAGAGTTACAGCAGATCTAATGGAAGTGAAATAACACACGTAGTAGTCTATTTGGCCTTAGTAAAAACCAAATACCTTAATTTCTGTCTCAAGCTTATTACTGATTGAATATATGAATATATATTTGACTTGCTTTGCTTAACATCTTGCTCAGTTTATCTCATTTTTCATAACATGAAATTTTGTTATAAAGTAAGTTCCAAATGCCATCAACTCCTTCACTGGTGTCACTGGGTGCTGAACATATTGCATATCTCACAAATAGGGCCCACAGTAATGTTTTTCCTGTTTGTGAGTTTTGCTTTAAATTGGGTCATTACAGATACATTGGTGTTATGTGTTGTTATTTTAGAACAATTACTATAGTTTTTCCTGAATTCAGACTGTTCTCATCTCCAATTAAATCAGATTTTTATTATTAGCTACAAGATGTAATTTCTAGTGTTCCCTGCTCTTTCCTGTTTGTTAGCAACTGGCCGATGACTTGTATATTTTGATATTTGTAGTAACTTCTTTTGGTCTTAGTCCTAAAATGTTTATTATGGTGTTTAAGTTATTCCTGCTTCTTGACATCTAGTATAATGGTTTTGAAATTTTTAACTTAAAGTAGGTTAAAGCAAACAAATTACTATAGTGATGATAATCTTTTATGTTCAGCTAATACTTTACTGCATCTACTTGGTCTTAAATTAATTTCATCCCTGGTCCTGACAACTTTCTTATTATTTAATAAGTCTTTAATAAGACAGGGCTAGTGACTAAAATATGTCCTTCTCTTCAAATTTACTTAGCAAGAATTCCTGCCAGTGTATAATAGCAGTACATAACCAACATTGTGAACCTTTCTGACAGCCAAGCCAACTGCAGTATGTTAATTACCTTGATTATAGACCCTGTTTATAGCGGGGGGGGGGGGAACAGTTTTTTATTTTGCACAACTTTTATTCAGTGCGGAGCTTTCCCATTTTTGGTGAGGAGAGGCAATCTGGCTAGAGCAGTTACTCTCCTTTGAGACTCGTGGTAGTTGGACACCTTCATGCTGTATTTACTCACATACCATGCACACCTTTCCAAAAACAATCAGTCTTCCAGATTTGGGGTGCATGTCTTTAAGCCGTGAAACTATTTTTTTTCTTTGCTAGAATAGCAGTGAAGAACAGAAATATGTAGACGCTGTCTCTAATGCTGCCAAGATGGCTACCACTTCTCTAAGGTGACAGAAAGCTGAAGGGGAAAGAGTTCTATGTTAACCATCTCACAGCTGCTGTAGCTACTGCTTGAGCAATGTAACTTGTGTCTGAATCAGCAGTAGAGCCCAGAGCAATGCATGCAGTCTGTAGTAACTTGATGAGGCTTGTGTTGTGGAAACGAGACTTTATTATTTACAGGAACTTTATATAAAAGAACTCTTTACAGTAAAGAAGTAACAGTTTTGCATCTGCCCTTGCAAGCATCCAGCCTTGTTGAAGTTCTGCTAGACCAGGAAGTTCCTACTACCTCACTCAGATTGTCTCCTGGGATACCACACTTCTTGGATGCAACACACTGTGTTTCCAGGACGACTTGCTCTATATCACTTAAGTCAGCCATGACCCTGAAAAAGCCTTTTTCTGCTTTCTCCCTCCCAAAAACAAGGTGTGCGCTTTATTTGAGGACACATGCTATGTGAGAGAATAGGGTATATTTATAGATAAGACAAGTTCTGGGGATTTGGGGGGGGGAGGGGGTTGTTTGCTTGGTTGTTTGGTTTTTTGTTTGTTTGTTTGTTTTTTTAAGTCTCCACCCATAGAAAATGCATTCATCCTGCAGGAGGAAAATGTGTTCTTCCCAGCTGCGCAAGTAAAGCACTGTGGTTAGTTTCCCCTACAGATGAATAGTATCTGTTTCCAGCCCTGCCAAGTTGCATTGGGCATCTGGTCTTGCATGCAACTACAACATGGTCTCCAGGCCATCAGAGTAGACTACAAAGTATATTAGTCACATAAAATGAAAGCAGACCTATCTCCTTCTACCTAAATAAAGGATTATTTGCTGTGCACGAATTTTGACAAGCTGCATGTGCTGCTACAGTTCTACCAAAAACTGCTTCAGTTTATTACTGGCTAATGTTTTTTGTTTGTTTTTGTTTCTAAGGCTTTTTGGTCCGGGTTTTTTTTTTAGAGAGATTTGTTTAGACTACATGCACTCTGGTAATTAAGTAATGCTTAACAAATTATTTGGAAAAAGAATACTAATGTAAAAATATTCCAAAGTCCTCATTTGAAACCTTTTCTAATATGGGGTAAAGATGTCCATGAATCAAAAGAGTGGGTATGAGTTTAGGGGAAACTCATATGAGGATCAGCATGTTCTTGTTGTACCCTTTTTGTCACAGACTAAACCAGAGTGCTGGAATTGAACACTCCTAAATATTGGATAAATTTGGCTCCGCATCTAAAGCAAATGATTTCGTCTGAAAACAGTTTGGAGTAAAGATTACATTTTTATTTTATAATTATAAAATTATGAAATAGTATGATTTATAAGCTCTCTGTGTCTGGAACCCTGCTGTCATTCATCATTCAGAGTACACCTTGATGCTATATTTAATATATAATAAAAAGCACACAGGCAGCAATATTAAGGCAACTGTATGACGGATAATATATTTATGCAAGATGAGTGGGCTAGGAAACAATAAAACATTAATTGTACATTGGAGTAGTGGTGATTGTAAAGTGATGGGTGACTTGAACTACGAAGATCAGTAAAAGAGTTAATTTTTTTAAGAAAGCAACACATGAATATCTTCAAACGTTCAGGATTTGTAAGTCACTTGAAATGTATTTTGAAGAAGGATGCGATGGAAGTGTGGTAAGTAAAGTTGCGAAGGGATTTCATGAGTAGGGATTTGTGTGAAAGAATGCCTAGAGCTGACAAGGAGAACACAAATAAGTAGTGTCATATTAGCAGTGTCTTTTTAGGCTAAGCTAAAGAAATCTCCCCATGCAGTTGCTAGCAGGCAACTACCAAATAATCTTTTAAGATTCTCTTGAATAAAGTATATAGATAGAACTTCTGAGGCCTCTCAGTGGGCAACTCCATATGAGACACTTAATGCACAATAGACTAATTCTACTTCACAGCAAAAGCTGTGCTAAATACAGTAGAATTAGTCTACTGTGCATTAAGCATCATGAAAAGACCGTACACTATTGCTACTGTTCATTAGTGCTGGCTACTGCGTGTTTATTTACTACTTGATATTAGAGGTACTAAACTCGATGCACAGTAGCAATGGCACATTAATGCATGTGTAAATGCCACCCAGTATGATGGTCTAAACCACCCAGTATGATGCATGCTTTCAAAACCTGAACCATTTTTGTAGTTTTTAAATTTTTAAAAATATTCAACCTCTTTTTTTCAAAGGTGTAGAGACCAGAATCAAAGCTGTAGAATCACAGGGTTGAAAGGAACTGTACAGGTAACATATATTCTAATCCCCTCACAAATAGAGGAAGTGCTATTCCTAAACATCCCAGACCAACGTCATCTTAAAATTTCTAATGAAGGAAATTGCAGAACTTTTAAGTACCTTGTTCCATTCCCTACTGTTCCTGCAGATAGGAAGTTTTTTCGTTTTGCGTTTTTCCTGAGATCTGCTCTAAATCTATTTTCCTGTAGTTTTAAGTGCACTGCTTCATGTTTTCATTTTGACAAGGGAGAACAGTTCTTTTTTTATGGCCGCCTTTCTAATACTTGAAAGCTGCAATCCTTAAAATATTTGAAATCCTCTAATATTTGAAAACTGCTCCATGTCTCTTTCTCCAACTTAAACATACCTAGTTCTCTCTACTTTTCCTTTTCACCCCCTTTATCATTTTTGTTACTTACCCTTTCAGTTTTTCTATAACTTATATTTAGAATACAGCATTTAGAACTACACATAATACTTTAGCTCAGTGGTACCCAACCTTTTGGACCTGTGATCTAGTAGAGTGGAACCAGGGTAGACCCATGGACCGGATCCAGTCCATGGGTTCAATCCAGCCTAGACAGGCATGGGCCCAATCCGATACATTATTTACACCAGTTTCACATAACCTCCCCAGTCATAGGGCATTATCATAATGTTTGTTTACCATTTCTCTGCATCACTGACATTCTTTGACAAGGCAAAGAAACTCCTTTTATGTTCTTACCTGTCTGTTCAGCTAGTATTAGCTATCCTCGTTTTCTTTTGTTGGCTCATTTTTGCTTCTCTCTCTGATGCTATAAGAATGATGTACATTTTGTGTTTCTCTTATACATTTTTCATTTGGAGATCCCTTTTCATTTCTCTCAGTATAACAGAACTGAATCTTAGCTTCCCAACTTTTATTAACACTTTTTTTTCCCAAGGTGGACAGTACCCCAGCTTTTCCTTGCTGAGTG
>NW_017728947.1:87860428-87875817 GCF_001723895.1 Crocodylus porosus | reverse complement strand
ACATAACCAACATTGTGAACCTTTCTGACAGCCAAGCCAACTGCAGTATGTTAATTACCTTGATTATAGACCCTGTTTATAGCGGGGGGGGGGGGAACAGTTTTTTATTTTGCACAACTTTTATTCAGTGCGGAGCTTTCCCATTTTTGGTGAGGAGAGGCAATCTGGCTAGAGCAGTTACTCTCCTTTGAGACTCGTGGTAGTTGGACACCTTCATGCTGTATTTACTCACATACCATGCACACCTTTCCAAAAACAATCAGTCTTCCAGATTTGGGGTGCATGTCTTTAAGCCGTGAAACTATTTTTTTTCTTTGCTAGAATAGCAGTGAAGAACAGAAATATGTAGACGCTGTCTCTAATGCTGCCAAGATGGCTACCACTTCTCTAAGGTGACAGAAAGCTGAAGGGGAAAGAGTTCTATGTTAACCATCTCACAGCTGCTGTAGCTACTGCTTGAGCAATGTAACTTGTGTCTGAATCAGCAGTAGAGCCCAGAGCAATGCATGCAGTCTGTAGTAACTTGATGAGGCTTGTGTTGTGGAAACGAGACTTTATTATTTACAGGAACTTTATATAAAAGAACTCTTTACAGTAAAGAAGTAACAGTTTTGCATCTGCCCTTGCAAGCATCCAGCCTTGTTGAAGTTCTGCTAGACCAGGAAGTTCCTACTACCTCACTCAGATTGTCTCCTGGGATACCACACTTCTTGGATGCAACACACTGTGTTTCCAGGACGACTTGCTCTATATCACTTAAGTCAGCCATGACCCTGAAAAAGCCTTTTTCTGCTTTCTCCCTCCCAAAAACAAGGTGTGCGCTTTATTTGAGGACACATGCTATGTGAGAGAATAGGGTATATTTATAGATAAGACAAGTTCTGGGGATTTGGGGGGGGGAGGGGGTTGTTTGCTTGGTTGTTTGGTTTTTTGTTTGTTTGTTTGTTTTTTTAAGTCTCCACCCATAGAAAATGCATTCATCCTGCAGGAGGAAAATGTGTTCTTCCCAGCTGCGCAAGTAAAGCACTGTGGTTAGTTTCCCCTACAGATGAATAGTATCTGTTTCCAGCCCTGCCAAGTTGCATTGGGCATCTGGTCTTGCATGCAACTACAACATGGTCTCCAGGCCATCAGAGTAGACTACAAAGTATATTAGTCACATAAAATGAAAGCAGACCTATCTCCTTCTACCTAAATAAAGGATTATTTGCTGTGCACGAATTTTGACAAGCTGCATGTGCTGCTACAGTTCTACCAAAAACTGCTTCAGTTTATTACTGGCTAATGTTTTTTGTTTGTTTTTGTTTCTAAGGCTTTTTGGTCCGGGTTTTTTTTTTAGAGAGATTTGTTTAGACTACATGCACTCTGGTAATTAAGTAATGCTTAACAAATTATTTGGAAAAAGAATACTAATGTAAAAATATTCCAAAGTCCTCATTTGAAACCTTTTCTAATATGGGGTAAAGATGTCCATGAATCAAAAGAGTGGGTATGAGTTTAGGGGAAACTCATATGAGGATCAGCATGTTCTTGTTGTACCCTTTTTGTCACAGACTAAACCAGAGTGCTGGAATTGAACACTCCTAAATATTGGATAAATTTGGCTCCGCATCTAAAGCAAATGATTTCGTCTGAAAACAGTTTGGAGTAAAGATTACATTTTTATTTTATAATTATAAAATTATGAAATAGTATGATTTATAAGCTCTCTGTGTCTGGAACCCTGCTGTCATTCATCATTCAGAGTACACCTTGATGCTATATTTAATATATAATAAAAAGCACACAGGCAGCAATATTAAGGCAACTGTATGACGGATAATATATTTATGCAAGATGAGTGGGCTAGGAAACAATAAAACATTAATTGTACATTGGAGTAGTGGTGATTGTAAAGTGATGGGTGACTTGAACTACGAAGATCAGTAAAAGAGTTAATTTTTTTAAGAAAGCAACACATGAATATCTTCAAACGTTCAGGATTTGTAAGTCACTTGAAATGTATTTTGAAGAAGGATGCGATGGAAGTGTGGTAAGTAAAGTTGCGAAGGGATTTCATGAGTAGGGATTTGTGTGAAAGAATGCCTAGAGCTGACAAGGAGAACACAAATAAGTAGTGTCATATTAGCAGTGTCTTTTTAGGCTAAGCTAAAGAAATCTCCCCATGCAGTTGCTAGCAGGCAACTACCAAATAATCTTTTAAGATTCTCTTGAATAAAGTATATAGATAGAACTTCTGAGGCCTCTCAGTGGGCAACTCCATATGAGACACTTAATGCACAATAGACTAATTCTACTTCACAGCAAAAGCTGTGCTAAATACAGTAGAATTAGTCTACTGTGCATTAAGCATCATGAAAAGACCGTACACTATTGCTACTGTTCATTAGTGCTGGCTACTGCGTGTTTATTTACTACTTGATATTAGAGGTACTAAACTCGATGCACAGTAGCAATGGCACATTAATGCATGTGTAAATGCCACCCAGTATGATGGTCTAAACCACCCAGTATGATGCATGCTTTCAAAACCTGAACCATTTTTGTAGTTTTTAAATTTTTAAAAATATTCAACCTCTTTTTTTCAAAGGTGTAGAGACCAGAATCAAAGCTGTAGAATCACAGGGTTGAAAGGAACTGTACAGGTAACATATATTCTAATCCCCTCACAAATAGAGGAAGTGCTATTCCTAAACATCCCAGACCAACGTCATCTTAAAATTTCTAATGAAGGAAATTGCAGAACTTTTAAGTACCTTGTTCCATTCCCTACTGTTCCTGCAGATAGGAAGTTTTTTCGTTTTGCGTTTTTCCTGAGATCTGCTCTAAATCTATTTTCCTGTAGTTTTAAGTGCACTGCTTCATGTTTTCATTTTGACAAGGGAGAACAGTTCTTTTTTTATGGCCGCCTTTCTAATACTTGAAAGCTGCAATCCTTAAAATATTTGAAATCCTCTAATATTTGAAAACTGCTCCATGTCTCTTTCTCCAACTTAAACATACCTAGTTCTCTCTACTTTTCCTTTTCACCCCCTTTATCATTTTTGTTACTTACCCTTTCAGTTTTTCTATAACTTATATTTAGAATACAGCATTTAGAACTACACATAATACTTTAGCTCAGTGGTACCCAACCTTTTGGACCTGTGATCTAGTAGAGTGGAACCAGGGTAGACCCATGGACCGGATCCAGTCCATGGGTTCAATCCAGCCTAGACAGGCATGGGCCCAATCCGATACATTATTTACACCAGTTTCACATAACCTCCCCAGTCATAGGGCATTATCATAATGTTTGTTTACCATTTCTCTGCATCACTGACATTCTTTGACAAGGCAAAGAAACTCCTTTTATGTTCTTACCTGTCTGTTCAGCTAGTATTAGCTATCCTCGTTTTCTTTTGTTGGCTCATTTTTGCTTCTCTCTCTGATGCTATAAGAATGATGTACATTTTGTGTTTCTCTTATACATTTTTCATTTGGAGATCCCTTTTCATTTTTCTCAGTATAACAGAACTGAATCTTAGCTTCCCAACTTTTATTAACACTTTTTTTTCCCAAGGTGGACAGTACCCCAGCTTTTCCTTGCTGAGTGGATGAGACTGCAAAGCTTAAGCAATAGAGTATCAAAAAGCAATTAAATGGGCATTGATAAATTGCCCGAAGTGCTGACAGTACTAGAAGGCAAGTACAGTAGGTTTTTTAAAAGAATTATGTCATAAACCTTGGATGTCACGGCTCAGTCACTCTCTGTGCTGTAGTTGTAAGAGTATTTAAATAAGGCTTGAGTAAATTAACTGAAATCTATTTATTTACTAAAAGTCTGACAGCAATGCGTTGAGTCGCACTTTCTTAAATGTTATGTGCACATATTACCTGGTTGTCACCCTATCTTTTTGTTTGGAATAGTTTCCTATGAATAATTTCCTTTATCCCTGCTCTTTATCATTGCCTCCAGATTTCTGCATCACTGCTGCCTTCCTGTTTTTGTAACTTTGCTCCCGTGAGGAGGGAGACTCGGGTTTTTATCTTTCAAAATCAGGAGCAGCTCCATGGAAAAGTAGCAGTCACTTTCCCAGCTCTGTCGTTTAGGTAGATGACCACTGTATGGTGATTGCGCGGAACCTTTCACCCTGCTTTCCAGAAGATAACATCCTGGGCATCCTTTCTATGGGTGGGAAACCTTTTAGCCAGAATCACCACCTATCCCTGATTTTTTGGCTGGTAGTGCTCATAGAAATGCACTTGGAGGTTTTCTTCTACCCAAGGTTCATAAAATATTTTGCAAATACTCACTAGTTAATCCTTTCAGTGATTTGGTTTTGAAAACAAGGAAACTGAAGGAGTTTGAAATGACTTGCTCAAGATCACTGGCTTCTTTGAAAAAGTCTAACATCCTTAAAGCTGGTAACTTTTTTTTTCCGCACTACTCTAGGCCTGTTATACATGTTTATAAGTAATGCTTGGCTTCTGTAACTAAATAACATAACTTCTAAGGCATTTGTATATTCTATAAACCGGTTTCCAGATAGCACTTTTTGTTTCCCACTAAGTTGGCTTGTGTATTGTTTCAAAGCCCCAAAGTCTGAGGCTGGAGATGAGACTGAGAGTGTGTGTCAGTAGTGGGAAGGAACGGGCTGGTAAAGAACCTTGTTGAATGTTGAAGTTATGAAAAAGAGGGAGAGCATTTGATCATTAAAAATCTAAGAAGTTCAGAGTAAAGACTGTGAGTGTAAAGGAAAAATTAAGCATATGGAAAGGCTATGTGAGGCACCCAAACAATTTTAGCTTTATCCCTGACATGATGCTAATTGCCAGTCTCAATTCCTTTTTATAGCAGTGACTTAATTCTGAAATTTATTGGGCAAATAAGGGTTTTCATGATCATTGTGAGATGCTATTCTAGGACCAGGAGACCTTTCCTAAGCATATTATGCTATTTCCTGCAGCATACGCTGTAGTAATCACTGGAGAGGTAAATACCACGGATACATCTGCAAGATTCATTTAGCTTCTTCTCTGAGGAGCTTGGTATCTTGAGAGAGAGAGAATGGAAAATAACTGTAGTTTGTTTTAGTTAGATTTATAATAAAGATTGCTGATTTCTTTTTTAATGTTGCCTTTTGGAAAGATTAAGAGTGCTGGTGGGGGGGAAAAAGAGCAAAAGCAAAATACCCTTTAAGCCAAAAAATGCACAGTGAAATACCTTTATCTTCATGAATGGTATTTTCCCCATTGTCAGGTCTAAACGCATGAATAATATCATTCTTATGTTACAAATAAAGAAATCTCAGTGGAACTCGTCTCTTGGAATCGGATTGGGCAGATTCCAGTCATTTGATCATTCTTTCTGTGTGATAACTCTGGATCTGATACAAAGCACACTGAAATCAGCAGGAGCACTTCTATTGACTTAGTGGACTTTTGATCATGCTTGCTATGGACAACCCTGAAACTGCAGACTTCTCAAATTTAGACACGTGCCCATAAGCAAATCCTCTATTTTGGAAGAAGAATAGCAATTCTACCATGCATTTTTTTAAAATCAGGAGTAGTTAATTGAATTCATGCGACTAGCACTATCCCCCTCCTCAAACCACAGATTATTTAAAGACAACACTTGCCACATGTTACTTGAGAGGTTTTCTTTTTTTTTGTCCTTGGAAATCTTAAATGCTGTTTTTGCATTTGAGTCTTATACCTGAAAACCATCACTGGTCAGTGCAGTAAGTAGTGAAGGAAAAGAAGTTTTTTATCCATGCAGTCAAATGAACAGTCAAGCCAGTTCTGCTGAGTTTTGGTTTAAACTAGTCATCTCTTTTATCTTTTAATGCTAAAATGGTCTAATTTTGCTACCAAAGTTTTAGACATAATATGTTAACACAGTAAAGGTGTGATTCACCTTATTCCTGAAGACTTTCACCAGTCTCTTTAAAAATATTGTTTTAATATCAAATCCTGCTGGTGTGAAGTCTCATGTAATCTTTTTATTTAAGCGTGGTCACTGTATGTGCTAGGGCTTTTTGGGCAGTGAAACTTAATTGCTACTTGGGAAATAAGAGTTAAAGAATTTATTGGGTTTTCTTGTATTGTACATTAGAAGAAACTCATGGCACCAAAAATACTTAAGTGTGTGTATCCACTGAATAGAAATTCTGACTCCTGAATGGATCTTAATTACACAGATCCTTCTCCCTCTTCCCCCTCCCCACCCCCCCCCACCCCCATTGGCTGCTTCTCAAACTTCTCATCTGTAGCACAAAAAATATGGCCACCCCAGTTTTGACTCCTTACCTACCATGTCACACTCCTTTTTATACCCAGTTATTTACACTTTAGGTGAAGTGGACCTAAACCACCTTCAAAGACCATCTAGAAGCAACGTAAGACAAGAAATTTCGGAGCTATGGGGCAGTGAAAATTGAAAGAGAATTGAAGATTGATTCAGGCTTGATTTTATTTTAATAAATCATAGAAAATTAGGGTTGGAAGGGACCTCAGGTGGTCATCTAGTTCAACCCTCTGCTCAAACCAGGACCATCCCCAACTAGATCATTCCAGCCCAAGCTTTGTCTAGGAGAGGCTTAAAAACCTCCAAGGATGGAGATTCCACAAACTCTCTGGTTAGCCTGTTCCAGTGTTTTACTACCCTCCTAGTGAGAAGGTTTTTCCTAATATCTAAGCCCGATGATCCAGCTAGTTTTCTATCCACTTTACTGTCCATTCATCCAACCCATACTTCCTTAGCTTGCCTGTGAGAATGTTGTGGGAGTCTGTGCTTAGAAATAGATTCCTTGAGGACTTGCTCCATGACTGAGGTGAGGCTGACTAATCTTTTTCCCTTTCTTAAATATGGGCACTATGTTTGCCCATTTCCAATCATCTGGGACCTCTTCCAATTTGCCATGAATCTTCAAAGAAGATGGCTAGTGGCTCTGCAGTCGCATCGGCCAACTCCCAGGTGCATCCTGTCTGGTCCCATGGATTTGTATATGTTCAGCTTTTTTTAAATAGTCCCTAACCTGTTCTTTTGCCACTTGGCTGCTCACCTGCTCCCCAAACTGTGCTGCCAAAAACAGGAATCTGGGAGCTGACTTTGCCTATGGAGACTGAGGCGAAGAAGGCATTAAGTACTTAAGCTATTTCTGCAGTCTCTGTCACTAGTTTGCCTCCCCCATTCAGTAAGGAACCCACACTTTCCCTGATCCTCCTCTTGCCACCAGCATACTTGTAGAAACCCTTCTTGTTACCCTTCATATCCTTTACTAGCTGCAACTCCAGTAATACTTTGGCCTTCCTGATTTCATCCTTGCATGCCTGAGTAATACTTTTATACTCCTCTCTAGTAGTTTATTCAAGTTTGCAGTTCTTGTAAGCTTCCTTTTTGTGTTTCAGCTCACTGAAGAGTTCCCTGCCAAGCCAAGCTGGTCTTTTGCCATACTTGCTAGTCTTCCTGTACATCAAGATGATTTGTTCCTGCACTCTCAGTAAGCTTTCATTAAAGTACAGCCAGCTCTCCTGAATTTCTCTCCCTCTTAGACTGACTTCTCATGGGAACCTACCTATAAGTTCCCTGAGCAAGTTAAAGTCTACCTTTCTGAAGTCCAGGGTCCTTACTCTGCTACTCTCCTTCCTTCCTTTCCTCAGGATCGGCCCCGTCTTCCTGGCCAACTTTGTACTGGGTCAGGCCAAGTTGGCCGTCCTCAAGAGCTGCCAGAACCGGCTTGCCAGGACTGGCTCAGATGATGCCCTGCGGCTTTTTTGCCTCCTGGTGCAGGCGCGCCTCTCGCTGGAGTTTGAGCACGCTGTGCTCCAGCGGGCGGTGCCCGCTTTTGAGACACGCTGTGCCCTTGAGGGAGCGCTGTGCCAGGTGGAGGACGGCCGTCTCAAATACGCGCTCTGATGTCATGACCAGTCTGGGTGACCGGGCTGGCTCGGTGTCGAACTGCGACTTCCAGCTCTGCCGCGTCCTGGGCCCTCACCAGGCTGCTTTTTTGCTCTCTTTTGTGTGGAAGTTGAAGGTTTTGTTATGTGTATGATGGGATGGAGCAGGGTCTGAATTGTTTATGACTGTGTGGCTGGCACACCGACCGCGTAGCATGTGAGACACGACGTGAAATGCAGCGAAGATGTCTGACGGTGTGATGCGTTGGTTGTTTGGTTTGGTTTGGTAGTAAGTTGTTTTTATTTTTGCTTTGCAAGCGGCCACCATTGTTGTATACCTGAACCCCTGAATAAAGTAATTAAAAGTCAAAAGTCCTTTCCTCAGGATCCTGAACTCAGTCATCTCGTGGTCACTGCTGCCCAGGTTGCCACCCACTACTACATTTCCCCACCAATTCTTCCCTGTTTGTGAGCAGCAGGGCAAGACGAGCATTGCCCCTAGTTGGCTGCTCCAGCACTTGCACCAGGAAGATGCCCCCAGCGTGCTCCAAAAACTTCCTGGATTGCCTGCATACTGCTGTATTGTCCTCCCAGCAGATGTCAGTGACCTAAGTTCCCCATGAGAAGCAGGGCCTGTGATCAGGAAACTTCTGCTAGCTGTTTGAAGAAAACCTCATCTACCACTTCCCCTTGGTCTGGTGGTCTACAGCAGACCCCCACCACAGCATTACCCTTGTTGCTCTCCCCTCTGACCCTAACCCAGAGACTCTCAAGCCTATCTCCAGTTTCATACTGGGGCTCTGAGCAGTCATATGGCTCTCCTACATACAGTGCAACTCCTCATCTCTCCTGCCTGTCTTTCCTGAACAGTTTATACCCATCCATGCTCCAGTCATGCGAGCTCCCACCAAGTCTCTGTTATTCCAGTCACATCACAGTTCCATGACTCTGCAAGGACTTCAAATTCTTCCCGTGTGTTTCCCAGGCTTCATGCACTCATGTAGATCAGCTTGAGTTTTTTGCTTTATATTTTGTTGAAGTAAAATATTTTTATTTTTTGGTCTCCATTTGCAGTATTTGACAGTCTTTTAGGATTTTTTTTTTTATTTTTACCTGTGTTTATTTTTACATTTAGAATAGCCTTATACCAAAAATATTTTGTTAGGCTGAATATTACACTTTGCCCACATACAGACATTCAGTTTCTCTTGGGAGAGTCACTGCTCTCCCAAGAGAAACCACAGGTGTACATATGTTAAGGACTTTGTTCTCTTTACTAAAAATGGTATGTCTGGGAGAGAAATAACTAAGGACAAGTACATTTAAATCAGGCTTAAATTTCTCTTGGGAAGGTGAATGTCTGTGTGTATTCTTCTGAGAGGCTGCAGCACAGTCTTCCAGCATCCCAGGGTGCTTTGCCTTCCCCTCCTTCCCTCACAGCATGTCTCTCACTGGACTCAAGTAAACCAGCTGAGCAGGAAGCAAAACATGCTGCCCTTTTTGTGATCCTTATATTGTGAAGCAAGGAGACATAGGGTGACCCTGAGCAGTCTGGGTCAGGCAAACACTGCTACCTTGTAAACTGCTGCCATCTGTCTCCAGGTAGATTGGGGGAGCCTGCAAAGCATGCTGAGGTGTGTGCACAGGGGCCCCCTGGTTGTGCAGCATCAGCACTGCAAGCTCCTTGCCCTTCAGGGGCTCATCATTCAAATATTTTTCTGCCAGGAAAACAAACCTGAGATAATTCTCCCAGATTATTTGAACTTGTATACAGAGCTTTTGTTTTGCCTCTTATCAAATGCTAAGCTAACAAACTGTTTCAATTTCAGCTTCACTGTATTCTTTACAAAGACATTTACCCTGCAAAAGGGCAGTCACTACATGTATGCCTTCTTGTTCAGTTCAGCAAGACTTTGCATGCCCAGATCCCCTTGTGAGGTTGGTTCCTAAGTAGTTAAATGAAAAGTTTGCCTTTTAGAGAGAATGAAAATATAGGTGTTACCTTGCCACACAGCCTTCCTAAATGGCTTTAAAAAACTGTACAGGAAATGTATTTTCTCCATCAGGGAATATCTGTATGTCTCAGACAGCATAAAGCTGTCTGATAGCTACACAGCTTGTTTTTTAGTCTTCAGCTTGGCTGCTATGTTTGCTATTCTGAGCTTACACATCAACTCCTAAGGGATTGTTGCTGCGGTATGGTAGGTTAGACCCCAGACTGCCTTTATAATATCTTGAGGTACAGGGCAAATCCACTTTTGACTGTTGTGCATTGTTCTTGCACTGAATTGAGCTCTGGTAGTGTAGAAAATCCAGGTCTTTGGGCTGTGTTATCTGATAACAATCAGGAGCCCTCTACTTTAAGACTGTAGTTAGAACCAAATTTCAATGGACTCTTGACTTCCTCAGGCAGCCATTATGCTAACTGCATGGATCCCAAGTATCCACAAGTTGGACATGTGTTTGGGCAGTCTTCCTATAACAAGTTTCCCTTCAGTGATTTTTACGTGTACTGTACAATTAGCTCCACTGAAATATCCAGTTTAATGAGAACTTGCTACTTTGAGGACTTATAAAAACAGCTTTTGATGCTGAGACGTTGCACGGTAGATTCAGCTGGGCCTTTCCGTTCATTGTTTGTGTTCACACTATCTGCAGGAAAGATTTTTTTTTCCCCACAGCTTATCTGTTCCTGTGGTCACCTTGCCAGAAACTGGTTTATCACTTCTGTTTGTTCCTGTTTTAAAAAATGGAAAATTAATTAGTGATACACTCTGGCTGGAGAAAGTGATGTTCTGGCCAGAATAACTGCTCTTGATTTGGCAGGTCACAAATCAGTCCAGTGTTTGGTTTGCATTGGATTGGATTGGATTGAACTGATATATGTCCAGCCCTCTGATACAGCATCACTTAAATTGCTGCTGGTATAGGTCAGTCTGTAATGTGTAGTTTTATGCTCCACTTACCTTGTTCTAGATTTGGATTTTGGTTAGTTGGTTGGGGTTTTGTTGTTGTTGTTGTTGCTGTTGTTTTGTTTTTTTAAGTATCTTTCAATATATTTTGAATTTTAGAAAGAAACGGAGACCACAAACTTATTTCACGTACAGTAAGTCACCATCAAATGGTGACTTTCACCTCACATCGTTAATTGTATCATCTCTTATAGGCATTTCACTAACCAAAACTAAATGACTGGTGTTGTTATATGGGATAGTTATTAACTAAATTACATATTTTTTTTGAAAATACGCACTCCAGAATAAGATACAGTTTGTTTTTGAAAGGCAGAATGAAGAACAAAAGTCTTTCTTTGCCATAAGTACCTGAGTTAGCAGCAGAAGGGGAATCAAGCCTGCTCATTGTTCTGCTCCATATAGATCACCTGCAGACTTTACTTTCAGTTTTTCCAGTAAGTGGCAGAAAATGTTCTTACCATATTTCTTGCATATGGTTTGTGTGGCACTTATTTCAGGTGTATGTGCTTAGTTTTAGTCAGGCAGAGTAAGAGTACAAGTACTCTGCTCAGGAAGTGCATAGGTGTGATAGGAAGCGAGATTCTATTGAAATAATAATGATCTTGGGACATTTTAAAGGTATAATAGGTCTCCACATGTACCTGATCCTCTAGGGAAGGTGATTATCTTGGAACTTGGTGTTAGTAATAACAAATACACAAATCATTATCAGTTGGAAGGTGTCAGTATCCATAGCCATTTTTGTTCTTCATTCCATGATTGTTGCTGGGGAACTTACCACTTCACTTAACTTTTTAATTATTATTGTATCTGTAATTGTGTCTGTGATTGGATTGTACCAAAGTAAAAGTACTAAGGTGAGAGACCATGGCATAGCACAATTAAAATGTAAGCTGTCTTTAGACTCATTACTTCAAGCCACAACCAGAAGGGAGGGTGACATGTAAAGTGGTATGTACTATTAATACTTAGGCTGTGGACTTAGGCTAGGTATTCGTATGAAGTGCTAAGAATTATTGTGGAATTTGTAACACCATGAACACAGTGAGAAATGCAGTGCAGGTGTTCAAGTGCTTAGTCATCCAAGTCAAAACCACAAGTTACTGATGGGTGACTTTTGGTTTCTGTAGTTTTACCTGCTATTGTGTTTGCCTTACAAAGGTTCCCGGCTCAAAACTGGACAGAAACAGCCCCTTGCTCAGTGCTCTTCTAGAGATGCTGATGCAGTGGGAACAGATGTTCTTGCATGGCAGGAGGTTCCTCTTTTTCCAGGAAGAAAGACCAAGCTGAGAAGTGTGACCATGTGGTGATCTGTGAGCCTGGCTCTGTCTCCCTGGGATAGTAGAGGTCAGGGTGGCAGACAGACACCATGGAGCAGTAAGGGGAAGGGAAAGTGTGAGGCATGCAGCCTCCTGAGATGCTGGAGGACCAAAACATGTCCTGTGGCACTCCATGCATCTGGATAGGCATTACACATGGCACTGGAAGTTGTCAAGCTGCCAAGAAGTTTCTGCTGAAAAGAACTAAAATTTCTTCACAGAATCGCCATGGTTTTTTTTTCTGTGAAAAGCCACTTAAACACCTGTGCACTCACTTTGGTGTTTATAAAGGCGCTTCATTTAAAATGAAACTCTTCTCCATGTCCTTAATTTAAGATTTACAGTTTTTCCTCATTTGAGCAAAAAAAACATAATTCAGAAAATGGTAGGATCTCTTGGCTCATCTGAGTTTATGCACTGCATCCTAACATTTGACAATTAGCCTCCCTGTACCTCTTTTCAGTGTCGTTCACTCGTAGTTTTGTTTGCATGGACCTTGGAGGTACAACTTTGCAGTTTGCTCTTTGATATTGAAGAGAATTGCTTTTTGTTAAATTAGGGCAGTCCACTATACTGTGCACTGGACTAACTGAGATTATTTTGCTTTCGTGGGCCTTTTGATCTCATTGAATTTTATTAAAGCATTGATTCGTAACTTGAGCTGAGAACTTACCACAGAACTTCGATTGTCATGTACTTAGCAGGCACTGGCCATCTTGCCTGGATCTACTATCCAAGGGCTGTTGTTTGTAGGCAGCATCTGGCACCTAATAATTTGTGATTATATTTTAGCATTATTAATAAAAATGCTCTGTTTTTAAAAGGGTTTATTTTTAGACTCTGTTACTTGTAGAAACAGTGCTACTGAGAGCATCTTACCTCACCTAGCTTTCAAAAGAGGCAGAAGTTACAGCTTTGTGCTAAGAAAAATGTTGTCTTGGGATTTCCTTCATACAGATTAACAGCAAAAATATTTGTTGACATGAAGTCTCCCACCCGTGTTGTCTGTCTTCTGTTGGAGCTCACGTCTCTGGATAGTTTCACAAGTTGGTGTCCACAGTCTTCCTCGACTCCTCCAGGGGGCACTGGCCAGTGTGTTGTGCTCGGTGTCCCCTTCCAAATCCCTTGTTATTAACCTGTGACCTCAATCCCACTCCTTTTTTTTTTCTTTTTTGTTATCCCAAGTAATTAGTTGATGAGACCCCAGTGGCTTCCCTTATTAAGGCAGGGTTATAGTTTTTGTGATGGGGTACAGCCCATGAGCTTTGGCATATCAAATAAGTCTGTTGCAGACCTGCTTACAAATGTATATTATATTTCCTCCCATAAAATTTGAGCTAATTAATGGAATGGACTGATCCTTTAGTCCTGGCCTGTTTAAAATGTATTCTTGTAGGGTACATCCAAACAAATTATTTGAGGCACTGCAGACTACATGTAGCGCACATGTAAGCTTTGCTTCACTGGTTATTTGCAGTGCAGTGCCAAAATTTGACACTGAGAGATCCCAGTATCAAAAAAAGAAGTGTGGCATATGCAGCAGCAGTGTCCATTGCCAGAAATAGAGCCTGGCCCTCTGGCCAGGCTCTGAGTGGCTGAATTAGCATCACTGCTGCTGTGGTAATCCCCCAGGACCCCAGGTGAGGGTGCTGGAGCTAGCAGAGGTGTTGACCTCAGCCTCTCCTATCCCACCCAGGACAATTTGCCCTGTACCAAACCTCACGTACAGAGACGTGCACACACCCTTGCATGTGGGGAAATGTCTGTAGAGTTGTTCAGGGTTCATGTGTTTTAAAAGTGAGGTTGGTTGTGGGACTTTTATTTTTAAATAAATCTGCTGCATGTCTAAGCTATAATGACACTGCTCAGCTTTCTGTTCTTTTAGGTGACATCAATATAAAATTAATTTCTAGCAGACAGGCCTAAGGATTTTTGGCTTGTGGTTTGCCAGTGTGAGAGTTCGGGACAATGCAGTTTTTTTCCAGGACAGCAGGCTGTCCTGAAAGGAGTAGCAGTAACATCATTATTGGTAATAATTCCTTATTGCTGACTAGATTAGATGCTGTGTCAGCTTAAAGCAGGCGGAAAGCAGCATCATACAAAAGCTTGTGCCTTTCTGAATTAGCTGGTCTCTAAGGCAATGGTCTCTGACCTTTTTAAGCACAAGATCACTTTTTGAATTGAAGTGCAACCCAGGATCTACCGCTGCAAGGAGCCAGGGCAGAGCTGCGATTCCCTGCTTGTATGCCCCTGCCCAGAGCGTGCAGGCTACAGATCACAGCTCTGCCCTGGCTGTGGATCAATTTGCCCCATCCCAAGTTCCCAGTGGAGCCCCCTGTGCTGCTTCCAGAGAAGCCCCCGTGCTGCTCTACTGCGTGCACTGCCAGCATGGCTCAGGCTGGTCTCTATGGCAACCCCAGCCTGAGCTTTCCCACAGAGGTGTGGTTGGGGTCTTCCTGGAGACTGACCCAAGCCATGAGGGTAGGGGCTGCTGGGAAATGGAGTCTGGCTGCTGGTTGGATCAGCCATTTTGCCCATGCCTGTTTTATGCCTAACTTTAGCTTGGGGGAAAAAAAATGAGATGGGGAGCTGAGACTCAGATCAACTGTTAGAGGCTCCACAATCAACCAGTCAATCATAATGTACTGGTTGGTGACTACTGCCCTGCCTTCTGTCTTATTGCTGACTAACAGTTATGACCGCTTACTCCACAGAGGGGGGCCCCACCGAGGAGAGTAGATCACCCTAATCGACAATTAGAAGATAATTCAAGCAGAGGCAATTTTTCCTTTAGAAACTCCCTTTTTGACTGGTTTCCATGGCTGATTTATATCAAATGGAGGCAACAAAGATAAGGTCTTCACTTTGGCACAGGAGTCTTCTCTGGAAGTATTAGCAGTCTGGAGCAGCTTTCTTGGTTTTGTGTTGTTTGTTTGTTTTTTGTCCTCACCAGTTCTCCAAGACTGAAAGAAAGCCAATGTGGTGCCTATCCTCAAGAAAAGGAGGAAAGTGGATCTGGCAAATTACAGGCCCATCAGCCTGACCTCTATGCCAGGGAAGGAAAGTTTATTAAAGAGGCCATCCTTAATGGACTGGCTGACACCAACATCCTGAGGGATAGCCAGCACGGGCTTATTGCAGGTAGGTCTTGCTTGACCAATCTCATTTCCTTTTACGACCAGGTGACCTATCATCTGGACAAGGGAGAAGA
>NW_017728947.1:87833440-87860328 GCF_001723895.1 Crocodylus porosus | reverse complement strand
TACCACATTACCCTCTCAAAATTATAGTCCTTACTTTTTCATTAGAGACTGATTCTTCTGAGAAATTGGGAACCAAATTAAAGTTAAAGAATGGGTCCATTTAAAATTTAGCATCTTCTGTTAGGCTATTCTTTCTTTAATGCTGGAGTAATACAAACATTTCCAACTTGTTATATAGGAAGTTCATATAAGTATGATGTACAGACTGCTTTTGAACACTTGGGATTTCATAGACATTAGGGGCTAGGAGGGACCTTGCCTCCTGTCAAATGATCCCAGCAAAATAAGCATCCAAGCACTTTTTGAAAGAGTCGAGAGTAGGTGCTTACATCACCTCTGTGGGGAGTCTGTTCCAGACCCTGAACACTTGGACTGTAAAGACGTTTTTCCTTATGTCTAGTCTAATTCAGCCTTCTAGAAGTTTGTGGCTATTAGACCTTATTATCCCATGGGGACGCCTGGTGAACACCTGTTCTCCCAGATCCTGGTGTACCCCCCTTATAGGCTGCCACCAAGTCCCCCCCGAGCCTTCTTTTCTCCAGGCTCAAGAGTCCCATGTCCCTCAGCCTCTCCTTGTAAGGCTTGCTTTCTTGGCCTTTGATCATGCAAGTGGCTCTCCTTTGGACTCTCAAGTTGATCCACATCCCTCCTGAAGTGGAGGACCCAAAACTGGATGCAGTACACCAGCTGTGGCCTCAGTAAGGCCGAGTAAAGTGGGAGGATGACATCCCTGGTTTTGCTCGAGATGAATTGGTGGATGCATGCCAGAGTTTGTTTTGCTTTTCCGGCTGCGATATTGCATTGGTGGCTCATAGTCATCTTGTGGTTAGTCGGGACCCCCTTTCCCCAAGTCTCAGTTGTGGTGCTAGTGAGCATAGCAGTGTCCTCCAGTGTGACCTCCTTCCCCCATAGTTTAGTGTCATCCACGAACTTTGCTTGACTGCATCTGATGCCCAAATCAAGATTGTTAATGAAGATGTTGAAGAGTACTGGCCTAAGTACTGAGCCCCAAGGGACACCAATGGTCGCCTTGCGCCATGTTGACCTGCTTCTGTCAACTAATACTCTTTAAGTCTGACCCTGGAGCCAGTTCCCCAGCCATCGGGCCATGAGAAGGTTGAGGCCACCATTCCCCAGCTTAACCATGAGAACATCAAGGGAGACGAAGTCAGAGGCTTTCCTGAACTCCAGATATATGACATCAACCTCATCTCCCTTGTCCAGGCAGTGTGTCACCTGGTCATAGAAGCGACGAGGTTGGTCAGGCAAGACCTTCTAGCAACAAAAAAGCCATGTTGGCTGGCACTCAAAGTTGCTTTCTGTTAGCCTGTTGCTGATGGAACCTTTGATTTTTCTCCAGGATCTTCCCAGGGATGGGTGTCAGATCGATTGGCCTGTAATTCCCTGGATCTTCCTTGTTTCCTTTCTTGCAGATTGGGACCATGTTGGCTCATAGGTCACCATTATCCCTACTAGATCATAATATTTGTTGCTCAGGAGAAGGGCCAGTTCCTCTTGCTTGTTTCCCAGACTCCTGGAATTTGTGTACAGCAGCTGAGCCTACCATGGGAAGTCTTGGGCTTTCCTGTGCACTGGGACCTTTCCTTGGGCTGTCATCAGAGTAGGTTCCCTTGGGCTACCTCACCTGTTAATACTATGGTTGACATGACCTTGGCTTGAACTGTTAATTGACCACCTGTCCCCCAGCGATCCTAGTTTTAAAGCCCTGTCAAGTAGATCAGCCATTCTGGCTGAGAAGAGCTTCTTCCCTTTTAGGGTGAGGCAGAGTCCATTCCTTCTCAACAAGCTGCTGTCCCTCTCTCTGAAGCGTGGACCGTGGTCAAAGAAGCTGAACCTCTCGCAATAGTACCATCACCAAAGTCTTCTGTTAACCTGTTCAGGGCACCTTTCCTTCCAATGCCCATGACTGGGAGGATCAAGGAAAAAACTACCTGTGCCCCCAGACCCTTGAGTCCAGCCCCCAGAACCCTGTAGTCTCTTGTGACCTGGCTGGGATTGTTCCAAACCATGTCATTCATACCCACATGAATGAGTAGCATGGGGTGGTGGTCAGAGGGCTTGATGAGTTTGGGGATCCTCTCAGTTACATCCTGGACATAAGCCCCTGGGAGGCAGCAGACCTCACAGGCTAAGGGGTCAGGGCAACAGATTGTAACCTCTGTCTTCCAAATGCCATGTTCTGTTCATCTGATATATGTGGTTCTACTGTTTCTGTTAATTCAGAGAGTCTTAAAAAAGCAAGATTGAATAAAGCTTGATTCAGTTTATAGCTTCTGTTTGGCCATGGTAGTTCCAGTTTTTTAACATATTATGCATATTTCAGTCACCCTTTTAGGGCATTGCTGCTTCAAGTGGACAATCTCAGATAGCAAACTAATATTTCACCCAGATTTATTAACCCTACATACAATTTCACAGAGGATATGTGGATAATGTGAGGAGGCAGATGTTGCTTGTTAGATATTCACAATATATTACTGTAGAAGAGCTAAAACATGGTTTCCTATACATAGTGCAATAAATGGACATACCTTCTTTATAGATATTTCACTGTTGTTCTACTCTTGCAGGCTTTCATTTGGGGGCTGAAGTCCATGCATTTTATCTTTGGGGAAGTCAAGTTTATCAGTTAGTTCCATTAAAGTCCAATTGGCAATAATTTTTTTTCCATAAACTTCATAGATCCCAGAATGTGTTAGCCCCTTCCTAACCTTTCATAACAAGCCACTAGATAAGGATAAAATGTTATGTATATCTGACTTTAATACAAACTTGAGAGATGTTTGTAATAGAAATACTGACTTTTTCTTTATGGTGCTTCAGTGCTTTAAGAGCCTTGGCTTTCAGGGAATAGTCTACAATTTACAATTCAAAGCCCTGAAGTGAAGTTGCCTTTTAAAAGACATCTTTGCTTCATTGTTAGGAACTGACTTACAAAATTAAAGGGTTGAAGGAAAAAAAGCTCTTTAGTAAAGAGCTGGGAAGCTACAGGGAAGTTTTCATACCCAAGAGTCACATCTCTTCACATAAATCATTTGACCTGGAAGAGGGGCTGATTCATATACAATCATGTACTCTCGGTCTGATATTAAAACTGAGCAAAGCATTCCATTAGTGAACCACTTACTTGGCAGCAACGTGAACACCAATGCACTGTTCTCACAAGTGTTAAGAGCTTAAGTGAAGGTCTGTAGTCTCCTTTTATAGAGACTTATGCAGTTCGGTGTCTTCTGGGTGGGCCTCATTTGGATGTGTGTATTGGTGGCACTTCTTATTTTCTTAAATACTTTACATTTAATTCATTTATAAAGTGGGCATCCCAGTGTAGTTTGGGTTTTTCCCCTCTTTCCCCAGGACCCAAAGAGCCATTCGTTTTGGTGGTTATGTGGAGACCTGGAAATCATGTGGATTCTCTTCTAGGTTCTGTGCCATTAATTAATACTAGCCAATTGCCTGTCAAGAATGACCGGGGGAGGTGGGCGCTGGGATGGAGTGCCACCAGCTAACACCTCATGCTGCCACTGTTCTGCCTCTGACAGAGAGTGAGGTGGGGGAGCTGAGGCCAGTGCTGCTGGCCCCAGTTCCCCCACCTCCTGTCCAGTCCTCAGCACGACTTCAGAAGCATGGCAGCACTCCCCCACACTTGGAACACTCTGACTGGCTGTTTCTGGCAGCCAATCAAAGTGCGAATAAAGTGTTATGGACAGACTGACAGACTTAGGCTTTTATAATATTAGAATTTAACAGTTCTATAACTTTTGTATTTAAAGTGAAAAAACTTTATTAGTGCTGACCCGGCAAAAATTTATTACAGCCATCTTTGGACCTACAGATAAGAGAATCAGGCATGGATATAATGTTGTGAACTGCAGCAGGGAGGAAACTATCCAAATTTGGGGAAAAAACATTGATGGCTGATGGACAGAGACGCATACATGTCTCATCCACCATACGTTCTTCCCCATGGCAAAAATGAGCTCTTGCTATTGACATGGTCAGAGCCCTCCAGTAAAGGCTGCTGGAACTTGAATTTGAGCTCTCATGTTATGTGGACACCAGCTAATATCTCAGTTTGATGGGGTTCCTGGGAATATTTAGCATCATTCTTGTATTCTCCCTGCCAGCTCTGCTCTGCTGAAGTGGAAAAGTGATTTAAATGGACATGCTTCTAAGTCTAACCTTGAAAGCCGGATTCCAATGCCTTCCGGTCATCTGCCAGCAAGCAATAAAGAGAAGAAACAATGAAAGCATGACAGGCTTTTAGCACTACCACTAGCTCTCAGTTGGGTATCCTAGCTTATATGGCTGGTTTTTTGGTTTTTGTTTTTTGTTTTTTTTTCAGATGAGACCTTACCAGTTCAGGAAGCAGAATTTTTAAGCATGTGAAAGAGCTCATTGTGGAACATCAGATGATGAAATATTAATCAGTACCACGTATTGAAATGCATAATTTTTTTTGAGAGGCAGTGTATCACCATTTTGTGACCTAAAAGCTCAACAAATGTTTAGACTGTTCTCAATAAGCAGGGTAAGCATACCTGGAACAGGAGGATGAATAATGACAACGAAAGTGTGGAAATAGACATTACAGCAAAGCTGGAAGCAAAAACTGAAACTTTAATACGCTCAAGTTGAAAAGACTAGATCATCTCCATCCCAGAGTTCAGGAAAAACTTGCAAACAAAATGTATGGATTCATAGATGTTTGGGTGGGAAGGGAACTTAGCAGATCATCGAGTCTGATCTCCTGTCCTGGGCAGGAAAGAGCGCTGGGGTCAGATGACTCAAGTCGGGTGCTTGTTAAGCCTCCTCTTAAAGACCTCCACGGTAAGAGAGAGCACTGCCTCCATTGGAAGCCCATTCCTGATTCTGGCAACCCTTACCACAGAAGTTCTTCCTGATGTGAAATCTAAATCTATTCTCTGTCAGTTTGTGGCCATTGTTCCTAGTTACTCCAAGGGGTGCCCTGGTAAACAGAGCATCTCCTATTCCTTGCTGCCCCCCTCCCTCTCTCCTCACCCCCCTACTGAATTGGTTGACAGCCACAAGATCACCTCCTCAGCCTTATTTTGGAGAAGCTGAAGAGATCCAGGGCCCTCAATCTCTCCTCATAGGGCTTTGCCTGAAGGCCCCTAACCATATGAGTAGCCCTCCTCTGAACCCTCTAGAGGTTGTCCATGTAACTCCTGAAATATGGTGCCCACAACTGGATGCAGTATCTAGAAGCATAGAAAATTAGGGTTGGAAGGGGCTGGAAGAGGTCATTTAGTCCACCTGCTCAAACCAGGAACCATCCCAAACAAGATCATCCCAGCCAAGGCTTTCTCTACCCCTGTCTTTAAAAATCTCCACAAACAGAGATTTCACCACCTGTCTGGATAACCTGTTCCAGTGTTTTACTAGCCTCCTAATGAGGTAATTCTTCCTAATATCTAAATTAAACTTTGCTCATTCCAACTTGAGACCATTGCTCCTTGTTCACCATCTGCCACCACCAAGTCTAGCTCCATCCTCTTTAGAAACCCCTTTAGATAGTTGAAGGCTGCTATTAAATCCTCTCTCGGCCTTCTTTTCTCCAGACTAAATAAGCCCAGTTCCCTCAGCCTCTTCTCATAAGTCGTGTGCCCCAGCCCCTTCACCATTTTGTTTTCCTCCGCTGGACTCTCTCCATTTTGTCCACATCCTATCTGTAGTGGGGAGCCCAAACTCAGACCCAGTACTCCAGATGTGGCATCAACAGTGCTGAATAGAGGGGAAGAACCACTTCACTTGATCTGCTAGCAACTCACCTACCAATGCAACCCAGTATGCCATTAGCCTTCTTGGCTACAAGGGCACACTACTGGCTCATACTCAGCTTATTGTCCACTGTAACCCCCAGGGCCTTTTTCTGCAGAGGTGCTGCCCAGCCAGTCAGCCCCAGCCTGTACTGATGCATGGGATTGTTTCATCCTCAATGCAGGACTTTGCGCTTGTCTTTGTTGAACCTCTTGAGATTTCCTTTTGGCCCAATCCTCCAATTTGTCTAGGCCATGCTAAACCCTAGTCCCACCCTCCAGCATATCAACTACTCCTCCCAGCTTGGTGTCATCTGCAGACTTGCTGCAGGTGCACTCTATGCCATCTTTCAGGTCATTGACAAAGATATTGAACAAAACTGGCCCCAGAACTGACCCCTGGGGCACTCCACGTGATACTAGCTGCCAACTAGCTATCGAGCCATTGTTTATTACCCTTTGAGCCTGATGCTCCAGCCAGTTTTCTGTCCACCTTCAGGTCCATTCATCCAGCCTGTACTTCTTTAGCTTGCCTGCAAGAATGTTGTGGGAGACTCTATCAAAAGCTTTTCTAAAGATAAAGGTACACTGTATCCACATGTCTTCCTTCACCCACAGAGCCAGCCACCTCATCATAGAAGGCAGTTGGGTTGGTCAGGCATAACTTGCCCTTGGAATCCATGCTGACTGTTCCTAATCGCCATGTTCTCCAAGTGCTTAGAAATGGATTCCTCGAGGACCTGCTCCATGATTTTTTTTCCAGGGACTGAGGTGAGGCTGGCTGGTCTATAGTTCCCTGGATCCTCATTTTTCCCTTTCTTAATATGGGCACTGTTTTGCCCTTTTCCAATCATCTGGGACCTCTCCTGATCGCCATGAGTTTTCAAGGATGTTGGCCAATGGCTCTGCAATCACATCAGCCAACAAGGTGCATCCTGTCCACTTCTATTTTCCCCACTAATTCTTCCCTGTTTGTGAGCAACAGGTCAAGAGCATTGCCCCTAGTTGGCCTCTCCCCCCACTTGCACCAGGAAGTTGTTCCCAACGTTCTCCCAGAACTTCGTGGATTGCCTGTGTATTGCCCTCCCAGCGGATGTCAGGGTGATTTGAAGTTGCCCATGAGGACAAGGGCCTGTGATAGGCCATCTTCCACTAGCTGTTTGAAAGCCTCATTCAGCTCAGTTCTTCCTGTTTGTTTCCCAGGCTCCATGCATTCATGTTTAGACACCTTTATGTATGCTTAATATCTGAAGTAGAGCAGTCTAAAGAAAAACCTCACTATATGCCTGCAACTGCATATGTGGGATGGTCTGTTCTCCCTAAAAGCACAATACTCTCAGACCTTCATGTACACAAAGCTCTTCCCTGGAAGGCCCTAGAGGGTACGCACGGGCAGGTGGGGATGGAGCACTGCCATGCACTATCCCGTGCTGCCCACCCAGCTGGACGCAGGGGGTGGGGAAAGCTTGCACGCAACAGCAGCCACCACTCCACATCCAGCCGTGTGCCACCCCTCACCCCCCCAATCCTGCTTGGCGGCCAGTGGTACATTGTTCCAAAAAGGTTGCAAACCCCTGGTTTATAACTTGGCTATTAATAACCAATAGCTCTGCTTTTAACAATTTACATTGTTAAACTTTTTTCTGGAACAACATTAGCTCTCCATTTTTGTGGAAGTTGTGAAAGTTAAATTTATTTACAATGCTTATGCATTTAAATACAGACATTAAAGAGTTGAGAATAGGCTCTGATGTGTTGCAGGATAGCTTTCTGGTCATTTGGAGTATGTAAACCAAACTGTGGAGAATCAGTATAATTATGCAAAGTCCACAGGGATGATTTAGTCTAATGGCTTCAGCACAAGCCTGGGGGACAACCTCTTGAATTCCAGCCCTGGTTTTGCCTCTGACTCATTGCATGTCCTCAAGCAAGTCACTTGCTCTTTTCCCCCCATCTTTCTTCATATATGAAAATGGAGTAATGTATTATTTGCTTACTTTACAAGTGTAGTGTGAGAAGTAGTTAGTTTCTGTAAAGCCTGATGCAAGTTCAAACGTACTTATCATCATAACACAATTACTGGATTGTTTTTTGACACTCCCATAGTGAGGTGGACTTTGGGGAGAATGATCTTAGGCAACAGGGATCTAAAACTGTTTTGCACTTTTCTTTCCCATCAGTCTTACTTAGCATCTTTCACTATTTTTTCTTCAACTCTGAGAAACATTAGGAAATTCACTTTCTGTTTTCAATGCAAATAAGCAAGGATTTTGACTGAGCTAGAAGTTTTTTCACAGCAGCCTTAAAATTAGGTCTCAGAGCCCACATTTAGGCACTTTTTTTGTAGGTAGCCTGATGTTCAGATGCATAGAGGGACCTGGTGAGTGTTTTTGATGCTTTCAAAAATCAGGCTGCTTACCTAGGAGCTTGTTTTCATGCTCCTGTTCTTGATAATCTTGGACTGAGGTTTTTTTCTCTGATCAGTTCTGTGCTTTGAATAACTGTAATATGTGTCTCCATTTTGACCTCTTCATTCATTGCCTGAAAGTGAGCGAAAACAATAGCAAAGCTGTCAAGTCTCCAGGGGCCTCAGCAGGAAAATACTGTGGTACAGTCGTCCGTATGCCAACTGTTCTGAAACCTTCCGGTTGCTTACAAAGGCTGTTTGCTGCTCTGTCAGATGTTTAAGGAAACAATCTCTGTGTGGGGACTTGTAGTAGAAATCTATACTTGGCCAAATTAACTGCACATGACTTTGTCACTAAAATTAGTTATGACAGCTCTTGTGCTGCATCTTAAACAGTAAATAAGGCAGTGTGCCATGTCTGTGTGAAATACAGTGAAATAGAGATGGGCAAAGGTAAGTCCTCCTTGCAGCCTTTCTTCGAAAAGGGAGATAATTTGAGAGATGGTATAAGCCAGAAAAGGATTTACCAGGCATTCTGTGTAGAGGCAGCACCATCTACCATCGGCTTTATTTCTATCTGTGCTTGAAGGGTTACCATGAGACATGGCCTGCATTGTTTCACCCAAGTGGAAGAAGAACAACTACTTTTATGCTGCAAAAAAAAAGAAGCAAAAAGGCAACAACTAAAACACACAAACATAAAAAAACCAGGGGGGGAACCCAACACCACAGATCACGTGGTCTGTACTGCTCCCTTGTGGAATAACAACCAAAAGGAAATGAAAAAGATCTGCAGCAGATGGCACATGCTCCAAATCTAAACATAGGTGTGGCCCCCACCTGACCTTAACTCTGCCCAGTAGCAGCAAAGCTAGCGATCCTGCATAGGCAGTAGCAGAGTGTGTGTTACTGGGTGCATCTACATGAGACTTAAAACATCAACGTCTACGTGTGTGGCCCTCTTGGGCCACAGTAAACTAACTCCACCACAGGTTAGTACTGGTCAACTTAAGTACTACCCTATGGTGACGGTATTTAGTGTGCCGCAACGCACGTGTAGATGCTGATGGGGCTTGCTGGGCCACAAGGGTGCTTCAGTGCGGGCACTGCCTGTTGGCTAGCCTTGCACTGTAGCACCCTCATGCCCCAGCCAGCCCCTCCACAGCATGTTGAGCCAGGTTGGAGCAGCCCTGTCCTGGCAGGCTAAGCCCCGGGCCCCCTGCTGGCTGGGGCTGCTCTGCCCTAGCTCAATGGGCTGTGGTCCCAGGCATATGTTGAAACGGCACACCTGGGAGCCACAAACTCCAATGTGAACTGTGGCAGAGTTTATTCAGTCAAATTATTTGCATATGTAGACATGCCCATTGTGCTAATCAGTACAACCTAGGTACAAAAAAGACTTCCTCAATGTAATTTCCAGATGGAATTTTAAAATTAAGTCACCTTTAAAATAACTGTCCTATTTCTCACAGCAGGAGGGGTTTTGTTTGCTTGCAAACCATTTATTATATTCAACTTAATTCCTGACTGTGTTTTCTTTTCCTTAATCCTATTCACATCAGTTGTAGGTGTGAATTATGACAGAGTATCACATGGAATTTAAAACTGAGTTTAAAAAAAACCAAAAGAAAATTTTGAAAAATCTTTGGTTTTGGTAAGAGCCCATGATCAGCAATAATAAAATCAACTTTCTATTTTGAAATGCTTTCTTCATTATCAGCTGTGAACAGTAAGGAACTAAAGGCAAGCACATTCTTGTTGGAAGAAGGGGTCAGTCATTTCCACCGGGTCTATAATTACACAGATGCGCTAGCAACCACACATGTTCATTATTTCAAACCAGCAGCATAAAGTTCAGAAAGTAACAAAGTGAAAGTTGTTGTTTTAAAATCTGTTGCTAAGCAGGAGGTTTTTTCCTAGCAGCAAGTGTTTTGCAGCATGGGAAGCAATTGGATACCTTGGGGGTATAGTTGGGCTGGGGAAGGATGAGAGACTAGCAAGCTAGGATTGGGAGCTTGCTTTACATCTGACACACTAGGCAGTGAAATTTGTCCATGTACTATGGACCGAATAATACAAATGAGGCAGGAATGGGCATGCAAAGCAAATATAATTTTAAGATGGGCAATGAACAAATAAAATGGTGGCTACAAGCATTATTTGAAGTTTGCAAAGAAATTGTGTGCTTTGCTCTGTGAATGGTGACATGCCATATACAACATACTTGAACATATTTTCTTCATAAAAATCAGTGGGCAACATGCTTAACTTAAGCAGTTTCCTCGTGAATGCTTTTAAGTGGAAAAAATATTTTTGTTCCACAATTATTTCTTTGTTAGAAAAAATGAGAAACAAACATTTAAAAGCTGTGCTTTGGGAAATATTCATATTCTGACATGGCTCTTTACTGCGAATACTGTATGTTGAAACATCTTACACCAAAACTAAAGGCTGATTTAGCTCTTTTAAATAAATAAATAATGTACCTGTAATTTAAAATCTCACTTTCTAGGCTATTTATTCTGTTTCAAAAGGTAAGTACTCGAATGACCAACCAAATTGCCAGTAAGTATCAGAAAAGATTTTGAGATAATGCTCAAAGCCACTGTAAGCATATAAGGCTGTGCCTTTTGAGTGCAATAAAAATATGACAAAACAAACATACCTTAAATGATTTAAAAAATCTTCCTTTAATCCTACTTAATTTTTAAGGGAAAAAATTCAATTTAAATATAGGTGAGTAAGTTCGATGTTGTGTTATGTGGATGGTAACTACAAAATAATCCAAGTCCAGTTTCCTGTGTGATTCCTGATTTGTTTTTACTTAACCCTTCATTTCCAAACTCATGTACCTCTTTGTATATCTCACTTATTCAAGGCACCTGATCATAACTATAAAACAGTTCAAGCATTTCATTTGTGCACGTCTCCAAAGGACAGAATGAATAAATTGTTTCTTGTATAATTTCATATTTCCCTTAAAGAAGAAGGCATATATCTTTCATTACAAATTAGTCTGACATATTTAAAAATATACACATAGTTGGGAGGAAATTCATAGAAATGCCTTACTATTTTATTATTCATGTGTTTGTAAAATATGTGAAGGAAAAGCAAAATACTTATCTTGACCACAGTATAGTTTTAAAATATGTATGTTTCTGTCCTAATATATGGCAAATGTCACAATCAGATTGGTCGTTATAGGAAAAATATAAAGATGTCAAAAAATCTTTCAGGCAAAGATTTTCATGGGTGATTTTATATTTTATTGGACCACCTGCATAGTTGGGATAGATTTAGACAAGCTTTTGGCAAAGGTATGGGGTATCCAAAAGCTTGTCTAGATATCTACCCCAACCATGCAGTTGATGCAACAAAAGATATCACCCACAAAAATCCTTGCTTCTTGCATATTTCCTGGACCCTCATGGCTACAACATCACTCCCAAGACAACACTACCAAAAAATCTTTTGTCCTTCAGGATGTATGCTACCCATGTCTTTGTTTTGTAATTGTAATATACTACTGACAAGTTTGTGGTAGCCTTCAAGTTTGATAGATTTGCCTGAAAATAGCAGCCACATTAATAACAGATGCAAACTAGACTGAAAAGGCAGTGGTAAGGGCAGTTTTTTCTGATGCTAAATTTACTGTGCATATGAATTTGCTATGCCTGTGTTGCATATTAAGTGATGTTTTATAACTGAAACTGGCTATAGTCAGTAATTCTTAGTTGTCATATTTCTGACGGAATTTTTTTGTGGTGGTGATCTGCGTGCAAATATAGTTGGTCAAGTATCTCAGCTTTACGTTTCAAGGAGAGGTGTCAGGAATATTAAAGAAGCAAAAAATCTAGTGGCTTGGGTTTAATTAAACCTAGTTATGGTCTTTTTATTTTAATTTTTCATAATGCTTACTCTGAATTTCTTTATTCCTTCCATCCTGTGGTTTTACTGTCCTTTCTAGCCACAGCATCCCTATGTTGCCTCTGAAAGCTTACATCTCTGTGAAGGAGTTAGTCTCCAAGGTGCCACCCTGTCCTGCCTTCTGCCTAACATCCCTATGTATTAATTAGGCAAGTATTCTGCACATTTTCTTGATGTGAGAACAGGTGCACAGCATGTCATATGGCAAGGCAGTAGCATAGCTGAGAAGACAGCCCAAGCTGCCTGCTACCCATTCCTAGTTTAGGAACATATTCACTCTGCTTTGAGTTTCACAAAATATTTTTCCCACTAAGCTATTGTTTTTCAAGGGAAATGAACGTTAAGAGCTGCATTTATGACTAAACAAATTCTTGGTTACACAAGTGTAAAGGCTCTTTAGAGAGTAATTCTTACCATTATCACCATGCTTTTAGGAGACTGAAAAATCAACATTTAAAAATACAATAAATAGAGTTCATGTTTTATCTCATGGAATTCAAACCTTGGTAGTTCAGAGGTCTTTTCCAAGTTTAAGGTCTGCAGCTTTTTAAGGTTGCCTGGATGGGTGTTTCCCAATCCTTTTCTGCAACTTTGCTTGCACAAAAGACAATTTGACCCATGCCTTATCTTTCTAGAGGGAAGTTCCTTTCTCCACAGCCTTCAGAAGCAGTTCAGAGCATCTTTGGAGCAGACTCTGGCAAGGTATTTCCTCAAGGTATTACCTCTAGTTCAGTAGTAACAACCAGCTGTCAGTGCTACTATCTTGACTACTCTACTTCTGAACTCACTTTCTGAGAAATGCAAAATGTTTCCTTCCATTACAGATTCCTTTTTCATCTCCTTCTTGTGTCTCCTGCTCCATCCTTATCCCTGTCTTGAATTTTGCAGGACTTAAAGAAAACGCCACTGGTCCAGATTATGGGCACCTATACACATGCAGCAAGGCTGCTCCAACACACTAATTATAGTGTGTCTTAGCAGGCTCAATTAATCGAGTCTGCTGGAGTGTGGTAATTACCACGCTGCAGTAGAGCATCTTCACACTAAGAAATGGCAGCAGGGGCAGTCTAACTAAAATCTGTTTGAGTGTAGGGACACTGATACACGTGACACTATGGGTCCTTTACTTAGAGCAGCTATCAGAGCCACTGTTATTAAGGTGCCCCTCTCCCCACCCCTGGAGCATGTCTATAAATGCCTGATAGTACCAGCCAAACACAGAAGGAACTGAAATAGTCCTCCTATTGAGAACTGCTCCTTGGTCAGACAAGGTGAGTGGTCAATCCCTAGGAAAGCTGTGAGCTCTCCTTAGTTTGGCCATTTAAGAGAGAAGGAGGCCTCAGTGCAGCAAGGTTCTGTGGCAAGTGTTGTGAGGTCTCATGAAGCCGTTGTTTTTGGAGACATGCACTTGTGATAATTTCAGCTTTCACCAAAGTCTTTGTAGTTGCAGTGAGAACCTAACGGGATTCACGTTTGCCAGAGGCATCCTAGGTAGAGTGATGGAACTTTTCAGTTATTTTCTTAGAGGTTCACTCTCATTTTTTGCTTAAAAAATAGATCTGCAAACAAATGCAAACTTTGTGTTAAATATGGTATTGTCTGTTAATTAGATGCATACACTTCACTTACACATGCCTATTTTAAGCAATCATGTAGCTTAATCTAAATTCAGTTTCTTAATTTTTACATTTTATTACGGTGTAAAATGGTGAACAGTGCATTTCCTTATTCAATAATAGTTTGGTTTGGGGAGGAAGGGGGCTTTTTCCCACTTGATTTCTCAATTTTGAATGACAGAGTTGAATAAAAATAAAGGGAAAAATCTTTTCTGCACAGCAGAAACTGGAAACATGGTTGCTTATAAAAACGTACCAGCAAATACCAGCATTTGCTTCACTGCAAGTACTAAAAATAGTATAGATACTTAATGCAGGACATTTTGTTACAATGTATTTATAAAGCATGAATTGACCTCAAAATAGGCGTCAATCCCACCCTGATTTAGAATATATATTTTTTTAAAAGCACTCTTTAGTCATTCAATCTGAGACGCTTACTGATGCATTATTTTATTTAAATAATTATAATAAATTATGATAAAATTAGGACTTAACATGGATTGTCATTCAAATATAAAGTTTAACTTTTTTTACAAAAAAAAATTTAAACTATAAAAATCTGATTATTTTAAAAACAGATTTTATCATCTGTTCAGAATGCTTTGTTTTTCCCTTACATGGGTTTTAAGATGAGGATAAGCAGATATAGTATTCTTTAAAGGGTGCAAGTCACAGCAATCATGAATCTGTTCTCACAACCTTCAAAACCATGATGACATTTCCGAAGTGTTTAAATGGTTTGGGCTCAATAGGGGAATTGCTAAATATTATCCTTTCTGGGTCCAAGGAAATAGCCTTCTGAAAAGCAAGCATATTGCAAAACTTTGAAACCCACTCCTTTGTATTTCTGGAAAGAAGGAAGTTGATACTTGTTAATTTTTAATAATAGCACTATTAAGTTTCCTAGGCATCTCTTAAAATAAAGAAGTAATGATTCTGCCTCAGGGTCTTACCCTTATTTTTGTTCCCTCTTAATATAAGACAAAATCACTCATTGTGGTCTTGTATGTGCTGTTGTTCAGGATGTTTTTATTTATACTGAATAAAGTGTGTTGGTCAGGACTACATTTATGAAATTGCAGAAGGGTTTATAGGAAAAGACTAGACTCGGAACTATACCGCAGCTGTGTCTAGAGGCCACATTCGAGGACTTCACTGTTAGACACTGTACTGTAAATTCCCGCTCCAAACCTGCAGGTATTGAGAAGCAGCTTAAAAAATGAAAGTGAACTTGCACAAATTAGAGACAAGCTTGATTGGGGCCTTAAAGTAAATTCAGTTCATTCAGTTAATATCTGTGAGAGCACATTACTAGCAGGAAAGCAAGGCCTACAGGTCACATGTGGCTAGAGTGGCCACTAACGCATCCCCGGAATACAGGAAATTCCCTCGGGGGTGGGGGGACCCCATCAGTTTCCTCAGCCAGTCTTGAGTGGGGGGAGGCTGCTGCTGCCTCCTCAGCCAATCAGCAGCAACAGGTGGGGCCACTGGGCCCCTTGGCCAATTAGCAGCAAGTGGCAGGGCCACCACAAAAAGGCCACCTCCCTTTCTCCCTCCCTCCCTGCCTGGCTTGGAACCCTGCTTCTCCTGGCTGTGCAGAGCCAATAGAATCACAAGGACAAATGATTGACATGTATTTCCACCAATGAACTGAAAAACAGGACTTTTTGCAGTCTGCTCCTCATTTAGGAATGGATGGGGACAAAGGGTTTAAAAACAGGATAGCCTGATATAAAACAGGACCAACTGCTACCCTGCTTGTGGCCCATGTGGAGTTTAAATTGCAGCTGCCAGGCTCCCACCCAGCTGCCGATCCCCCTATTGCTCTGGGTGAAGCAGCAGCTGAGATTTCCAGGCTCTTCTGCCCCATGGGGCAGGGCAGTGGAGAACAGTACAGCCACCAGGGTTGGGAGAGCCCATCCTGAGGTGTCCGAGTGAAGCAGTGCAGCAAGGGAGCTTGGGCTTGGAGGGGGAAGAGGGGCATCCCAGGCACATGGTGCAATGGGGAAGCACCCTACATGCAGTGCAGGGAGTGCAGCATGGTGTAGCTGGGGATGGATGTGCCGGTTGTCGGGGAAACGGCGGCCCCAAGGTCACAGTGGACCAAGCGGTTCGGAACTAACAGGCGGGATTAGCGGCGAGGAGTCTGAGCGCTACGCGGACTCGTGCGGTTGCAAAGTAGATTAGATTTATTGACTTACGCTTTGGAGCGTAGGCAGAGACGCTTGCTTCGGTTACAGTTACAAAACAAATGAACAACGAAGGGGTCTGTTGGCCCATGGGGTTCCTGAGTGAGCCCTTGCTTTCTACCCCATAGGATAGGTGCGGCTTCCCACTCATTAGTCCCAGGGCTGGTAAACAGCTCATTAACTGGATACAAACGACAGAACTGTAACTCAATGAACGGTGTGATGCCTGTCCAAGATGGACGAAAACGGGTGGTCGATGGTATTGCTGAGGCCGAGGTCAATGCCAGAGGATGTCACAATATCGTCGCCAAGGTAAGTCGGGTTGATCAAAATTGGAGTCGGGGTCGGTGCCAAAATCAGTCCGGTTCGCCAGTCAAGCGGGTCTCCCCTCACACACCCACCACCACACTGACAGAGAGGACAAAAAAATCAAAGGTGGGGGCTCACAAGCCCTTTATAGCAACCAAGTGGCCAATTAGGTTGCTTGCTCTGAAGAATTTTCTAGTTCTATGAAGTCATGCTCTTAGCCAAACTGAGCACGCCTCTGATTAGATTCTGTATATGACTAAGCATGTGCATGTTGGAAAAGTAGGTCATGCTTGATTGACAAGCCAACAGGTCACCCAGGGGGCACATGCTGGGCACGCTGTAGAATTTTCCATAGGCCTTGCCTGCTTGTCTGCGCATGATCAAACTTAACTCTTGTGTTGCCAGCATACATTCAAAATTTGGTCCGGAAACCCGTGAGGTCCATGCAGCTGTGGTGGTGGCAGTGGCGATGTATAGGGGGGTGCACAAGTGGGCACATGCACCCCCTGACAGGCCACACTCCCTGCTTAGGCAATGGGCAGGTGGGAGCACCGGTGCGCCCCGCCACCCCCCCCCCCGCAAGCACTGCCCACTTCCAGGAGTGTTGTGGCCACTTCCCAGGCACCTTGATCGGCCGCAGGTGGTTCCCCCCCTCCCTGGTTGGTGATATCGGTTGCGTGGGGACTCCCCCTCCCCCAGTTACTGACTGGTTGCTGGGGGGGGCGTGTGCCCCTCCTCAGTAAGGTGGCACCAGGCCCATAACCCCTGCTGATATAACCCCTACTAGTGTGGCTTGAAGGGCATGTGGCCCCTGGCCACTGAGAAGCCAGACAGCCCTGAGCTGGAGAGAAGCCTTGTTGGCCTCAAAAGTACCTTTAGACTGCAGCAGCAGTTAAAAACCTACCGAGGAAGACATCAGCTTAGCTTAGCACAACTTGTGAAGAATTCCCATGCTGTGTTACTAGTGTGAAACAGAGTTTGCTCCTGCTACATAATTAACTTTGTACTTACAAATGTAGACAGAGCAGTGGCCATGATTACAGTTCCTGGCCCAGAATTACTTGTATGAGCCACCTGTTTGCTCAGTGTTTGTTTTGAAAGAAGCTTTTACTCCATGGTTTGATAAGGACACAGAGAGGCTTCAGTCTGTCTGTGTACTGTGTTGATTAACGTGCTAAGATGAGAAGCAGGGCCTGTGTACCATTTGGGCACACTTCTGAACCCTCACAGAGCTCGGGTGTTTTGTGAGCTGGTGCCCATCTTTAGTAATTTAGTAAGAAACATGGAGATGCTTGGGAGGCAGCTGTCCTCTGTGCCTCTGCTTCTACCTGGGTGAAAGCCAGAAGCCCAGTGTTTGAGCATCCAGTTGAGCTGTGCTAATCTTAAACATGCAAAACCTAGACACTTCAGACAGCAAATGTGGAGGTTATTTTGCCATCAAGGAGTGTTGGGTAGGGGCTATTACTGGAAACAGCTGGCGGGGAAGCTTGATAGTGGGGAGGAAGCGGGGTCAGCCTGATGACTCTGCTAACATCAGCCCCTGGGGCTGGTGCGACAGAATTATACTGACCACTGAAGAGATGGTCAGGGGAGAGAAGTCTTACTTGCCCAGGTTCTCCTCACTTAAGAGGCAGCATGAGCTGAACTGCTGCCACTGAGGGATGTGGCAGTGCAAGCTCCCCAGGGGTCTCTCCTTGTGCTGCATTTGCCTGGCATGATGAGCTTGGCCCTCCAGCCAACAAAGGGTGGTGCAGGGTCAGCGTAGCCCTGAGCCTGCAGGCCTCCCTTCTTGTGGAAAGGACCCAGCTCCCACCAGGGCTGTTCCAAGGTGCTGGAGGCTTGGGGCTGGTATCCCCACAATGGAGGGAGGAACCTGTGCCACAAGGTTGTTGCAGCTGGTGTCCCCCAGGCAGTGTAGCAATGGCCAGAATGAAAGGATCCCAGGGACCCAGCAGGTAAAAGTGTTTCCCACCTTCTCTTAGAGTGGGCACAGTATCCTCCTTTCACCCAACTTCTGCTCTGCCCAGGATGCTGCAGAAGCACTTTCTCTGCCTTACCACTACCGCTCTTGCTGCACCCCCAATTCAAAATCCTAGATCTGCCCATGTTTGCTGGTAAATGCTATTTGCTAGTTTTGTTGATGAATATATTTCATTGAATCTTCCCTGGGATCACAGGATTTAAGATGTTTATGTGTTCTCCCAATATGAAAGCTGAACCCTCTTAACAAGGACAGAATTGCAATCCACACATTTTGAGTAGCAACCTCAGTTGGTCTGATCCACAATGCATGTAATGAGGAGGCAGCTTGTTCGAAGTCATCTCTAGGTTTGACTTCATCCATGCCTCAACCTTAATTTCATGTATATATTATCTTCTTATGAATTAAACTGTGATAGGGATAGGTTGTTAAATTTTGTAACCACTATTCCTAAGAGTGCTGCCTCAACATAAGTGGCACGAAAAAATGAAAAGAAAAGAAGCAAGAATTGCAGCTGTCTGCAAAATGACTGAAAACAAGCATGTTTCTTCAATGTGTTGACATCCATAATTGTGACTGCAACAAGAAGAGTCATGACTGAGTTTACAGGAGTACAGGGTGATAATATACTGAGTACCAGTTCTCAGATAACAAAATAATGTAAAAAAATTTGGTGGTGGTGCAGAAAGAAATACTGACAGTGTGCTATTACTGTATTTACCAGAATCTAAGATGCCTTCAAATTTTAAGATGACTGCCCCCCCCCCCGCAATAATTAAATTCTGTGCATGGAAAATGTTATTCATTTGTTATAATTCTCTATGCATAGATTCTAATTATTGGAAAGTCATCTTAAATTAACTTCCCCCCACTACTACAGCAGTAGGGAGGCAGGCATGGGTTGGGGGGCAAGTCATGCAGGAGTCAAGTAACCCACATTGTTCCCTGGTACCTGCTCACCCTGTGCCTATACCCCTCCATCCCTGTGCCATCTGAGGCCTGACTGCACTGCTGCAATGCCTGTACCCCATAACACCTGCACCCTCCCCTCAACTGCCCCCCTTCTGTCTGCCCTACTTGCACTGTTGCTTACCCTCCAGTGCCCACACAGCAGCAGTGGCAGCTCTCACCCTTAGTACAGTCAGGCACGAAGGGGCTGGAGTCAGCATGTGCTCTAGGCCAGCATGGGGCCAGTGCTAGATGATAAATGCTGGTGGGGTGTGGGCAGTGGTGCAAGGGGGGGGAGGGGCATAGAAGCAAGGTTGCAGTGGCTGCAGCCCTGAGCCTGGGTCAACACTGAAGTAAGAACTGCAGCAGCCACCTGCCCCCCTCTTGTACTTAAATCCAAGATGAGGGGCTTTTTCTCCTATGTTAAATGAAGGTGGGGAATGTCATCTTGGTTTTAAGTAAATGAGGATGAAGAAACCATTTTCACAGGATGAAAAACAAATTGACTATTTTTCAGAATTGGTATTACACCATGGGCACACCTACATTTTCATTAATGCACGTGTAGATGCACATCATAGTAATAACAGGTACTAACAATGCATTGTAATTGCGCTGCAGTACATTAGCACAGACTGAAGCTTTTCAGGTGATGCTTAATGCCCATTGGACTAATCTACCAGCTGTGTTAATGCACAGTCAAATTAGACAAATGGGCATAAAGTGTCGTGTGTGTGTATGTGCCCCATGAGAACAAAGGCTGAAGTAATCATGCCCCTTACATGCCTGTGTTATTCACTGAATTTGGTCTGTGCATACTGCAAGTCATGTTGGCTTTTGCCTGGCCATAATTCTTCCCCATATAATGTGACATGGATCAGAGGCGTTGGAGACTGGCATCGTTTAACTGAAAGGCTAGATAGTAATGAAGCTCCATGTTTGAACCTAAAAAAAAACCACAACATTTTTAATGACATGATTGAAAAAGTTTACACTTTCTTTGGACAGAGTGTAAAGATATGGACCATGTTATCTGAATTAGCTTCTGTCTCAGAGCTCATCAGTATCATTATTTTGAAAAGAGCATGTTCAACACATTGGTTGTCAAGAAAAGAATCAGTCATTGCTTTGAGGTTCCACTATGTTGATGTAATGAAGGTGCTTTCCAGAATAATACTCCTGAACGAAAAGGCTGATGAACATAGTGAAACTTCAAATTTAAAGAAAACTTTAGGAACTTTGTGTTTTGTTGTACATGCCCACACGCATGTGTGCATGCGCACGCGTGTGTATGTGCACATGCGTTTTGTATCACTTTATTGTGGCCCCAAAAATTATGCTTGCACAGGGCCCATACCATACAGTTCTGCTAATGTACGGGACCATAAGCAAAAGTCTTCTGGGAAGATTCAACTGAGGCTATGGACATCACGTTTCTTTTAGTAGAAAGCCACTGTTTGCCCCAGGTTCATACAGATGGACATGTCCACTCTCCTACTTCAAGTCCCTCTGAAGTGTGCAGGTTATGTACCCTCATTTTTTCCTGGGACATCCTGATATACGTCTGTGTGGTTACAGTGGTTCATTCCAAGGACAAGCTTGTCAGGCTGTGTGGTCTTGCCGGCCACCTAGACTAAATACAGACAGTCAAAAAGCCTGAGAGTGAATCAATGCAATCTTTGTAGGTTAGTCTAAGCTGCATAGATACCAATAAGCAAGTGAACAGACATTCACTTTTGATTACGGAAATGCAGCCACATGCCTGCAGTGGCCAGCCCAGAAGCCAGGGGTGCTAGAGCACACCTCCCTGCTCAGCTGAGGCAGACTGCTTTGGCCAAGCTAATCTGCCCACCCCATAAGGGAGGGTTTGTGGGGGGCAGAGCAAAGCATCCTGGGATGCTGAGGGACTGTGAGTTAATTTGAATCTGGAGGGGATCTGGGGCAAAAGTTCAATAAACCCAATTTAACCTAAATCAGCTAAGTCTGATATTATATCCATCCAGGTTTATCTTAAACCAGTTTCGTCCATCTTGAAAGTGGTTTATGTACACTCAAGTTCTGTTGTGACAGATTTGAACCAGTTCCAATTGTTTATATTAGTTTACATGTAATTTCTGTCCCTACCCTTACTGACAAAGGAGCAGCAGTGCAGCTTGGAGGGGTGATATGGATGAATGACTTTGCACCTCTTTTGATTCAAATCAAATCATGGGGCAGTCAGTCCTGGGTCAAAGATAGCTGTTTACAGCCTAACAGGTCCAAAAGTGAATAGGTCTGGAGAGACTGTGCTCTTTACTTTAGCCTCTGTCGTGACAATACCCTCCATTTTAAACATGCATTGGTAGGATTGTGAGAAGATTGTATTCTTGTTACTACTGCCTGCCCATGTGGTAGTGGTTCTCTGGATAAACAGTTAGCTGCAATATCTTTCAGCAGTTTTAAATGTCTAACATTTTTATTAAGCAGCAGCAGCAGAGGAAAATGTCCACCAGAATTTCATCAGTATTGTTCTTCCTTAGAAGGTTAAAAATGAATGGATACTTTTAGAAAGTAATGTCAGATTAAATAAATTAAGTTTGTTTTCGTCTGTAACCCTTTGATTGCAGGGCAAAATCTGCAAGATCAGGTTGATTTCTTTGAACTTGAAAAATTTAATTGCTAATATTCTAATGAATCAACCTTGAACAAACATAAAATAACATTCAGGAAGTTGTCTGTCAACCAGACAAGTACACTTTATTCTTTGACTTTGGTTTCAGGATACTCAAAGGTTACATTAAACAAACTCTAGTCCACAGAGCTCCATATCCTCCTCCCTGCCCCATTTCTTCTAAATTAATTTGACTGTCTTACCTGCCAGTTACACAATTACTTTCAAATACCCCACCATTCCAGAGCAACTGCCTGCATTGTGTTAAGTCACGGCATTGTTCATTTCTGACAGTGCTGACTCACTTGACACCTGAAAAAACGTGGATCTGCAGCAGTTCTTTGACAGAAGATCCATTAGGCTATTAGAAATTAGCCCTCTTTGCAGTTACGACTTAACCTATTGCCAAAATTGTACTCTTTGCTTTCTTCATAAATTTGATCTTCAGAGTGTTCATAGGCTGTATTATCTAGCACGGTTAATAGTCTGCTTACAGTAGAATTTAATGTAGTTGCCAACAAAGTAATTCAGACTGCAGGGATTCATGATGGATAGTTAAACAGTTGAACAGTGCAAAGATTCTGTGCAGCTACGTCCCATGAAGGTGAGAAATTAGGAGTGAGATAAAAAATCCTTCAGCTTCTAAAGTCTGCCTCAGGCCAAGTTTAGGTGCTTAAGTCCAGAACTGGGAAGCAAATACCCCCTGGTCAATGACTACCTAACCTCGGAGGCACCTGTTTCTTTTTAAAATCTTCTTGATTTGGTCAGACAGCGGTCGGAGTACTGCATCCAGTTTTGGGCGTCCTACTCTAAGAAGGAAGTGGATAACCTTGAGAGGGTCCAGAGGAGGGCCACTCATATGGTTAAGGGTTTGCAAACCAAACCCTATGAGGAGATACTAAGGGACCTAGATCTCTTCAGCCTCTGCAAGAAAAGGCTGAGAGGGGATCTTGTAGCCACCTACACATTCATTAGGGGGACACAGCAAGAGATCAGAGATACTTTGTTCACCAGGGTGCCTCTTGGGGCAACAAGGAACAATGATCACAAACTGACAGAGAGCAGATTTAGGCTAGACATCAGGAACAACTTATTCACAGTAAGGGTGGCCAGAATCTGGAACGGGCTTGCAAGGGAGGTGGTGCTCTCCCCAACCTTGGGGTTCTTTAAGAGAAGGCTGGATAGGCATCTGGCTGAGGTCATCTGACCCCAGCACTCTTTCCTGCCCAGGGTAGGGGGTCAGACTCAATGATCTGTTGAGGTTCCTTCCAACCCTAGCATCTGTGAATCTGTGATGTCAACAACATGCCTAGAACTACTCCAGCCTGAGCAGAACAGCATCTAGCTCTAACCCGGATCCAAAATATTTGTGGAGCAGTGTCCAAGGCCTCGTTTGTGCTGCAATGTACACGAGCTTCCTGCAACAAATACAGTAACATGTCAGACATTAAAGGAATTTCTACTGTGAGAGAAATGGCCTATACGCCACAAAAATGGTGGGTCCACAACATGTTGGGATATTTTTAATGTCTGGCTACTTCTTAGATCCCCTTCTTTCCCACAGTGCCCTGTGAGAGCAGGTAGCACCCTGACAGCTTGCCTTGCAAACCCAGGAAGCAGAGCTGTCTTCCACCCTGGAAATAGCCCTGGTTGGGGGGGGGTCTGTGCTCCCCCCTGCAGTCAGTTCCTGTCACCCCTTGCAGGGATCCCCTCACTCTTACCTCTGTTTAAGTGACCAGGGCAGGGGCTGGTGGAACAGAGACTCGGATCAATCCCTGTCAGTGCAGGAGACTCACTTGGACCCATCACTCTTGCTGCCTGGCAGTAAGCATGGCAGGGCTGCCAGCATCACAGGAACTTTAAAAGGCTCCTGGGCAGCTCCAGCCAGGTCTCGGGCAGTCTGGCAGCCAGGCTCAAGTCTGTCAGTGAGCCTGTTCAATTGACAGGTTCCCCTGGGGCTGGGGGAGCCATGGAGCAGCCCCGTTACCCCCTGGTTGAAGAGTGTCTGTTGCACTCCAGCCCTGGGGCCTTCGGATGTGAGGACACCCAGAGCACTTGGGTTTGTAGTTCTACAAACTTCGTAGCTTCACGAAAATAAAAGGTTGAGAGGCTGGGTCTGGCACACGTGCTCTGGGCTCACCTAACGTACACCAACAGCACAGGGCCTCTTGGAGAATGTTGTTGTGGCAACTTGATTTTTTTAAAATACAGTTGGTGATGGTACCCACCTCCTTCTATTGTAGCTAGCAGTTAGAGCACTCACCCAGGAAATGGAAGTGGAATACTTTTGTTATTTCCTTACCTTGAGGGGTTCAACCCTTACATCCATCTCCCAAGAGAGTGTCCCCTCCTGCTAGATGTACAGGCTAGGCTGTATCACAGCACTCTTCATCCCTCCTGTTAAGTTGAGCCCTGGGATGAAACCTGGCTGGTCGTGCCAGGGGTTCAAAGCTGTGGATTTGAGTCCCCTCGGGCTGAAGAGAGCCTAGAACCTAGGTTCTCCCAGTGTGTGGCCAAAAGCTGTCTCTCGCTCTCTCTCCAGCTATGGTATAGGAGACAGGCAACTGACAGGACTATGTTTTAAAAAGAAAATAGTGAGCCCCACTCAGTTCTTTCAAAGCATAAATACTGCATCTACATGCAGGAACAGCTCCAGGGCTCAGGGGGAACCACTGTCCTGCCATTATGGGTCAGACACCTGAGCTCTGGGGGCGAGCAGGAGTTGACTCACTTCAGTGCTTGGCATTTCCTGTTGGCTTCCTTTAAATGGCTTCTTGTGGTTTCCTGGACTGCTCTTCTGAGGTGCCAAACTCTCCATGTGCTACATAGGGTGCTGGCATGCTTAACTCTGGATTCTGGATTTCTTTCTGGGTCTGGGGCTCAAAGAAAAGCATTGCAGCATCCAGCTTCTCAGTCACTTACTGGTTCTAGCCCTATTTGTGAAGAGCATGGGCTGCCTCTAGCGTAAGTCTTGTGGGGCACCCTTTTTCTCAATGACAGCTGTTTGTCTCCTTTTGAAGTTGTATGGAAGACAAAGGATTAAGATCAAACTACCAGGTTTTCATTTACAGTCAACCTAAGTTTTCAGCCCTTTTTGCCTTCTCTTTATTTTGTGACAGGCTCTGATACTTCATCAGGTAGGACGCTACAGTTTGGCGGAGAAGATTCTCAGAGATGCTGTGCAAGTGAATTCTACAGCCCATGAGGTTTGGAACGGTCTCGGGGAGGTTCTGCAAGCTCAGGGCAATGACGATGCTGCAACTGAGTGCTTCCTGACAGCACTGGAGCTTGAAGCCAGCAGCCCCATAGTCCCTTTTACCATCATTCCCAGAGTTCTCTAAGAGAAAATCATCTCAATGCCAGTTCATCATGGTTCAGCATCTAGACTTGGGGGTGAGGAAACACGACATCCTGGCGACATGTCTGATAATGCAGGTTGGTTTGAAAAACGTCAGGTAACAAACTCCACGCTCTGATTATTGTTGTGGGGAACCTGATGGAACAGTGAAGTGATATGCTGTATTAATTTAGAATGAAGGAAAAAATGACTAACCAGAAACAAATTGCTTGTATCACTTACCTTTTTGCCCCACAGTAGTTCTGAAACCTGCTTATTGTTCAACTGGATAACGTGCCATATTTTGTTAAGTGACATCTGAGTGTTACATAAAACTATAATGGAACCAACCACCAAATGTAAAATAATATTTTCAAGTTAAAATTCAGTGGCAAAGCAGCCTATTTTTAACAAGCCTGTTATGGAAACTTGTTCTCTCCTCCTCCTCCTCAACCTCTCTTGGCCCAAAGTCAAAATGTGAATTTTCTGTTTTCCATCTCTATTTTGGTCCGGGCCAGAAAATCTTTTGAGTTCCTGTTTTTAGTTGTTAATAACTGTGATGTGTGGCTAATTGTTATCTTTATTTAGAACAAAGAATGAAGACAAGAATATTTATATTTTACCAATGTATGCCTGTTTCGAAGGAGAAAATATTAGTTATTTAAGTTTAACTTTTTTATGTGAATTCAGAGTTTATTTATCGATGGAAATATGTAAAAAGAAGCTTCATATGGAATATCTACCGACATTCCTTATACATGACCCACACTTGGTTAAATGGGAAGATTATGTTAATAATAAAATGATTTTTAAATGGAATCCCTGCCTTTCTTTTCCGCTGAGCCCTATTTATTGCAGCGAGGTCATGTAACAGAAAACAGAAACTCCCACCTCTTTTTCACAACCTGTGTTATTGCCTAGATTATTAGTTTGTTTTTTAGAGCTTCACCCCTCTTGTATTCACTCCCTTCTATCCCCAGTGAACACTTGCAGAGTTCATCTGGATCAGTATAACATGTGAAAAGGTCTGTAACTTGGTCAACTTCCAAGATGTTCATGATAATTAAGTATTAAAAATTGGAGAGCTTGTTGTTCTATCCTCCATACACAATATTCCATTTAATTTATTTTAATAGGAATAATAGTTGAGACAAGAAAATAACTAGCTGAATACTTGCCCTAGGTCATAACTTGTACATGTAAACTAGTGAATAAGTCTTTTTCCAGCAGCATCTGGTGTGTAAATTGGTATCTTCATTAAGTACTCAGATTTTCTATTCCATGTCTCTTTGGAAGAGTTCAGAATTCCTCGTACGTGGTTACACAGGGTATTCCGAGCTGTGTCTCTGAAATGTCTCTTACTGGCACCTCTAGTGTATTTGAGAAGAGTTTAAATATTTCTTGCCAGCCTTCAGTATTTTTTTTAACTGTCCTTAGCAGCTAATTCAGAGATCACACATTCCACCCATCCTGAAAAAACAGTGTAAAATCATAAAATAGAATCATAGAATCAATGAGTGGGAAGGGACCTAGACAGATCATCTAGTCCAACCCCCTGCCGAGCACTGGGAGTGGCAGGGTCATAAGACCCCAGCCAGGTGCCTATCCAGTCTCCTCTTGAAGATTTCCAGGGAAGGTGAGAGCACCACCTCTCTGGGAAGCCTATTCCAGGCTCTGGCCACCCTTACCGTGAAGTAGTTCTTCCTAATATCTAACCTAA
>NW_017728947.1:87831527-87832780 GCF_001723895.1 Crocodylus porosus | reverse complement strand
AACTTGAACAGGGTGCTCTCCACACCCTCGTCCAGGTCGCTAATGAAGATGTTGAACAGCACCAGCCCAAGGACCGAGCCCTGGGGGACTCCACTGCCCACACCCTCCCAGGTCGACATCGACCCGTCCACCACCACCCTCTGGGTGCACCCCTGGAGCCAGTTTGCCACCCATATGACCGTACATTGGTCAATGCCGCAGTCCCTCAGCTTGCCCACCAGAACTGGGTGGGACACTGTGTTGAAGGCCTTCTGGATGTCCAGGAAGATGACATCAACTTCCTCCTTCACATCTAAGCTCTTTGTTACCTGGTCATAGAAAGAAACCAGGTTAGTCACGCAGGATCAGCCTGGCACAAACCCATGTTGGTTACCCCTCAACATCACAGTGGGCTGGTGCCATGTTACTGCCATGCCAACATCAATACTATGTGGCTAAGCAGACGCACAGGTTTTTGTCTGAGCTTTCTTCTGGTGAGTGGGTAAGACTTGTCCCTGATGAGGAGCAGGCATAGCAGAGATCAAGAGTTGTTCATATAGTCAGGCCTAGTGGACTTATCAGTTGCTTCCTTATCCTAAAAACAGGGCAGATATCTAACCTGGGAAAACATCCAGATTTTATTAAGTTGGGTGGTCAGTGGCAGTTTCAGAACTCATTCTTCTTTAGTGCATCACATCTGCCCGAGAAAGCTAGGGACAGACATTCAAAAAGTCTAATCCTGAATTAATTCAATCTCTGCAGGTTAGTCTAACCTGGCTAGGCTAAACCGATTTGTAACTGAACAGACATCCCTTCTGGACTGAGGAAATGCTAGCACATGCCTGTAGTGACTCAGGCTAGATGCCAGGGGGGTGCTAGAACAGACCCCTCCCTTAGTGCTGAGCTGAGGAGAAGCATGGCCTATCCCCAGCATGATGCTCCTGATTAGGAAGGGGTTCCCTCCCCCTGTCGATAACAGAGCATTGCATTATACAGCCAGGAGTTGCACAGGGAATTATTAGCATTTATCTCCCCATCAAACAAAACAAAGTTTCTCTCATTAATTCAAGCTCTTCTTAAACAACTTTTTCCAAGGAAGGAATGCAGGGACATTACCAGCTACCTGTTGATTAGCTCCAAAAAGCCTTAAGCCAAACAGTCCTGTCTGCCTTTGTCTCATCTCCCATAACACAGAGGTATCTGCATAAGATAGAGGGGAGGAGGGAATCCCTGCTTCAGCAGGGAGTGTTAACCGGTGGAGGGGTAGGGGGTTG
>NW_017728947.1:87827848-87831427 GCF_001723895.1 Crocodylus porosus | reverse complement strand
CAGGAAGAAGCTGGGCAGATCCCACTGTACCTGCCAGAGCTCCAGCCAGGGAGCAGAGGGGTGGAGCCAGGCCTGTTGGGCTGGAGCAGAGCCCTGCCCAGGGCTGCACTACATCTGAGATGCTGGAGGACGCTGATTTGATTTAAACCAGGAAGGCCTGACACAGACATCGCATAAACTGGTTTGACAGTTAAGTCTGATACTACATTCAACCAGGTTTATCTCAAACCTGTTTCAGCCATTTTCAAACTGGTTTTTGTACACCGAACATTTGTTCTGTTACAGGTTTAAAACAGTTTCTGATCACTTAAACCAGTTTATATGTAATGTCTGTCCCTAGCTGAAGTGACTCTACAGAGCTCATTATGTGCTTAAAGTACTGGACAACCAATGTTTTTTCCAAAGCTGCCCAGAGACCTTCTTGGCCCCAAATGCATAGAACCCCTGGCAGACACTACACTTAAGACATGATTCACCAATTAATCATGTCTTAAGTAGTAACTTTAGTAATATTATTGCAGTTAATAGGATGATAAGACAGGGAATAAGCCATAAAATTCTTACAAATTTTGTGCATTAATTTTGAGGCTGGTTCCCATTGCGCCTTAAACTGAATGCATGTCCAGTGCACTCCTGAGCAGCTGACTTGGTGCTGCCAGCCACAAGAGCACACCAGGCACCTGGCTTGCTACTTACTGGTGCAGTGGGAGCCCAAGAATCATGATAATCTGTCAGCAGCCTAAGTGTACATCTGTCAGAGGTCCAAGAGACAGGTGTGTCAGTTAGGATCCTCTAAGTTTTATAAGGGCAGGAGACTTAAGCTAGCCCTAAGCTCATGGTACTCCTCAGTTGTGTTACGGGGGTTTTCTGTCCCATTATCTCATCAGTCTTGAAGGGCTCTGATGTACTGCTGTGCCTGACAGCACTGATCAGCTGACTGGCACTCCCAGCCTTGAGAGCACCAGGCATCTAGTGGTACTTGCTACTTCAGCAGCTTGCCCTGCACTGGCTGTAGGGCATGCCTGTAATCTGATCCCACAGTTGTCTCCTGCTGTGCATGTGTGGTATAGCAGGAGGCATGATTGCTGGGACTGCAGATCAGTCCCATGTTGCCCTTAATAGGATGTCTGTCAGCAGCCTTAGGGTTGCAGCAGCGTTTAGATTCTATTTACCGAGCATGTGTTTTCTAAAGACTAAGCAAAGTGCACTGAGATAGTGAGATGGTGACACCTGCAGAACAACATTCACAAGCTGGTTACAATCCTTTCAATATCTGTCAGCACAGAAATGTGCCAGCATCTCCATTCCACCCTCTTTATTAGGCCCATTTACTGTCTTTTCCAGGTACACTCTGTGCACCTGTTTCATCCTCATCTCTTGCCTCCAATCCACTCCCCACTAAACTACTGAATCCTCCTGTTGTCATCGTGGCTCCTAACATGCTGTGTTTAACCCCAACATGTGTTTGATGTGGAGGCACCAGAAGAAAATGTAAAACTAAGATGAGATGTAGTTAAGCCACCATCAAGCCTTGGGGGGGTGTTCCCGTTACATTTTGGTTGTCTCCACTTAATGCCCATTGTGTGGGTCCCTTTTGCAGAGACTCCAGCCCAACAGCTCTTCAGCTTTCATTAATCCAGGGATGCTTTTCTGAGGAGACAAGATTTGAGTCCTGTTCCAGGAGCTCCACAGGCTACAAAATTCAGCTGGATTGTTTCGCTATATAAAGTAAAGCTTAGTCTGCTACAGTATAGAGTGAGGACCCCGTTAATCCCAAGCTTGTTCCCAGATCCTTCATTTCATTTCTTTGATAACTATCCCACACAGCAATTCGGTGGCCGTGTAATAGCTTCAGGTCCCTCTCCTCTTTTCTTGACTGGTCTGTCACTGCTGTCATGCATCACTGACAAAATAGTGTTTCTCACAGGGTTTAATTTTTCTCATCCTGGAGTCAATTTCACTTCATTCACTGCATGACTTTCCCTCTCAGGAGCTGCCTTGTCAAAACATGAAAACTCAGCAATGTGCTTTTAAAAATGGATTATCTATGAGCGGTCTTCAACCTAGGAGTTCTCGGGCAGAAGCAGAAGGCCCCATAGCATAATAATTAACCAACAAGACTTGTTCAAATATGGCTTTCCACTTGGCTCCTTACAAGGTGCCAGTATTAGTGATTAATGTTCATAAAGGAGTGTAAATGCCTAAAGAGGTTCTTTGATGTTTTAATTTCCCTATGGGAAATTTCAGCCAACGTCTTGTAGAAAAGGATGATTTCAGCACCTAGTTTGGGGTTGCAGGGACCTGAGACAGGACCTCAGGCACGCCTGTTTGGGATTTCCTGGTGGACTTGTTTACATATGAAATGGTATAAATCCTAGTCCTAGACATGTCACTTTCCCCTTTTAGAGTATGTGGAACTTAGGCGTCAATTCGGGTTTGTGAATTCCATGCCTGAAGCTGGGCACCTAACTTAGTTGGGGGAATACTTGATGGCACCATGCCTTGGTCTCCTTGTGACTCTTGTCCAGAACGTAGCTTTAAAGAGTCAGCAGGAAGAAAGCAAAGAGCATGCATTTGTGGCATGGCCTGTACTTTCTTTAGCTGCTTATGCAAAGGTCCTTTGTCATCTAGTCCAGTGGGTCTCATAGCCTGGCATTTGTTAGAACCACCCCATCTTAATAACCAGCCCTAGTAAAGTATAGTGTGGTCTTCTCTCTTTTGAAATGGCATGAGAGACCTAATTATACCCAAGTAGCTCCTGGACACTGAAACCTAAATGCCATAAAGTCCAAGAGAATGTTTCTTTTGTGCAAGAGTTTTCACCCTGTGTCCCTGTCCTGTCGTGTGTCCGTCCCCCCCCCCCGCCCAGTGCAATACAGAACAGCTCTTATTAAATCTAAGCCTGTGTACCATGCCATTGTTACCCAAACCTTCTGGTTTTCCAACATGAACAAAACTTGCATTCCTTTTAAAATGCATTTTTCTTTCATCCAAAATTAACTGTAGCCCAGCAGATTTCAATGAGGAAGAAAACCAAGTGCAGATTTCCTTTTCCAGCTGGGGTTTTGCTTTATATTACTCAAAATGAAAATAGCATCTCATGCTAGTATGTTTGGGTAAAATTCTTACAATAGTTGAATTTGCAGTGCTGAAATGAGCAACAGTGCTATTTAAGACAGTGGGGCAAATTCCTCACTAATGGTAGCGGAGTAAGAAGATTCAAGACAGGCATTAATTTAGCCTACATTTTCTTTCCTGTATGAGGATTGAGAACTTATAGGAAAGACAGAGGCAGACGCAGCTCATTGCATCTTCCAGACTTTATCATGCAACTATTGTGCAATGTGCCCATCAACTATTTTAGTTTAGAAACATGTGTTCTAAAAGTGCTGTTCTACTCTGCAAATAACAACAGGACTTGGGCGTTCCAAGCTACTTCCTTCGGACCTTGTCGCACACGATGCTGGCTATGTGTTAAATGTGTGGAATATGATGCAGTATTAAAATTGGAATGTGTTTAGAGCACTTAGGTTCATAGTTTCTAGGGTCGGAAGGGACCTGAGCAGATCATCTAGTCCG
>NW_017728947.1:87822230-87826852 GCF_001723895.1 Crocodylus porosus | reverse complement strand
CAGTCCCCTGCTGGCCCCTCCTGGATGTATGCCAGCATAATTTTCTTGAACAGCTTGCCTAGGATCGAGGTAAGACTAACCGGCCTATAGTTTCCCGGGTCCTCTTTCCTGCCTTTTTTGAAGATCGGACCACGTTGGCCCTCTTCCAGTCCTCCGGTACCTCACCAGAGCACCACGAGTGCTCGTAAAGTTGTGCCAGGGGACTTGCAATGACCACTTACACAATTATGTTTACTATGTGCACAGCTTATGCTCTGCCACTAGTGGGCTGGTGAGCAGGCTTCCTGGCATGCTATACTAAATTGAATTTCTCCCATATTTCTATCATCCTCTGAAAGCAGCCACATGCAGATGAAAGTACCAGTTGTCTGAAGTGAGACGATGCAAATTCTAATCCTTTCCTGACTAAATGTTCCAGCTGGCATTGGATCTCCAGGGGCTTCCTGGAAAAGACAAGAGGTAGGACTGAGCAAATGCTTGCCTGGGCCACTCTAAGCCAGAAACAAGCCATGGTTCAGCATCATGAGCACCTGGCCCTTTTGAGGAACTGCTTTGAGGCCTGTGGTGACACAAGATGACATCACACACGCCAGGTCACTGCAGTTCTGGTACAAGATACCACCTCATTGTTATTGGACCTAGCATCTGGGCTGTAATGTGCTTATAGACTGCCTAGTTTTGTTGTCTGCCCTTCCCGCCCTTGGTAGTGGTGGTGATGGTTCCCTCTTCACTTCCCCCTCCCCCTGACCACAATGAGGCCCAGCACCTCATCACGAGTCCAGTTTACAGCCGTTCTGCAGGGGTCCAAGAAGGACAGACTCTATTTCAGTTCAGTTCACAAAGCTTAAGTGTTCACTAGTCACACCAGAGCGCTTGAGCAGGAATAGCAGGTCTCAGCGAGCCTTGAGGCTTTCAGCGAGTGCTTGGGGTGATGACATGTAGGCCAGGGTCACAACTTTTCCCTCCTCCCCCTCTGCCTGGGAGGGCTGGGTGGTGTTGCCATGGGGTTGGTACCACCCCCCTGCAGCAGTAGAGTTTGGGAAGGTAGATAGGTGAGCCCACACAGCAGGAATGAGGGAGCTGCAAGCAGTGCATTCTAGGATACTGGAGGAGTGCAAATTGCTTATATCATCACTGTGAAGCAGGCCAATGGTTGCTGAATACATGTTATGTAATACAATCAGGAGCTACTCCTTGGCTAAAAAGTTGTAAATTTGCTATGCTATGAGTGCATGTGGCATATATGTTAATATGTGAGTGCCCAGGAGCTCAAACAGTAAGTGCATTTAACATGTACAAAGTGCCCCATGTGACATTGCCCCAGAGTTACCCCACTCAGCTGTTTTCTCCTAGCCAGCAGGCCTCGTGCTCAGATCCAACTGCAATAATTAGCTCATTCACCACCAGAACCAAAGACCCTGTGAGCCAAAATACACCTTCAGCAAACATGTATTTCAGCACTTCACCTCTGCACTGTTGTTACTGCCACATTATGTTTTTTCTTACCACAGTGCCACTGCACTGAAGGCCACAGGGGTCCTAAAATCTACATTATTCCTGTCCAAAAGGTAGAAACCTGTCTCTCAGACCCAGGACCTTCTTAGGATCAACTTAGATGAATGTGCACTGAGTTGAACCTTTGTTATCATCACATTAGTGACAGAATAAAAAAAGAAAATCCAGATGGACTCTTAGCACTAACTGAAGTAGCTAAGCTAGGAGTTAGGGTGAAGGGGAACCTATGTAGAAAATAAAAATCAGCTCCCAGCTACAGGTAATGTGAAAAAAAAAATCTGAAATGAAAGTCAGTGCTTTCTTAGTGTACCTATATCACAGAAAAGGGGTGGGAGGGCAGGGAATAGAAATGGGGCTGGGAAGTTGGTTGTGTTGTGTTTGGGCTTTTGTTGAGCTGCCAGGTTTCCAGCCAACTCATCCATCTAACCTGGAGGCAAGAACCAGGAAGTCTTGGTTCCTCAGCAGATAAAGCTTTTAGGGGTCCTTAATGTCTCCATGGGATGCGGCTCAAAAATATGAGGGTTTTCGTTGGATTCTGACTGAACCCAAGCTTTGGAGTCTCAACATGCCCTGCCAATGGGGGCCAGGCAGCCCCGCTGCCATGCAGGGCCACACACTAACTAGTGGTCTCCGTGAAAGACCCTATGAGGAGAGGTTAAGTGATCTGGATCTCTTCAGCCTATACAAAAGACAGCTGAGGAGTGACCTTGTAGCCACCTATAAATTTATGAGGGGAGGACAGCAGGGAATTGGGGATGCACTGTTTACCAGAGTGCCCCAAGGAGTAACTAGGAATAATGGGTGCAAACTAGTGGAGAGTAGATTTAGGTTAGACATTAGGAAGAAATTTTTTACAGTAAGGGTGGCCAGAGTCTGGAATGGGCTTTCAAGAGAGGTAGTACTGTCACCTAACTTGGAGGTCTTCAAGAGGAGGCTTGACAATCACATGGCTGGGGTTGTCTGACCTCAGTCCTCTTTCCTGCCGGGGCAGGGGGTTGGACACGATGATCCATTGGGTCCCTTCCGACTATAATCTATGAAAACTACCCCTTTGTGGTTTTTGTGTAGCCCTCAGATGGCAACAGCAACAGGCACTGGATATGTTTTCTGAACAAGGCGTGTGTGCAGCAAGGAATAGCGCTCTTTCAGGCAGTGGTGGGGGCATGTGGCATGCATTCTGCATCCTAGGGAATCGTGCATATAACTATGCCACATGTTACAGGGTCCGTATGCTTGAAGGAATCAAAAACTGATGTCATAGTGTTTCCTTACAGCTTTAGAAGAAATGCAGAGTTATGGCTTTCTTAGGGTGACAACTTTCATTGGATTAAATGCATAGCTGTATAGATTTCCTGCTGAAGCATGTCTTGCGTTGAAAATCTTGTGCAACTCTATCCCAGCTGTACAGTTGGTTCAATAAAAGATATCACTCTAGGAAATCCCTTCCTCTTGCATAATTCCTGGACCATCATAGCTACAGCATCACTCTTAACTACCTTACACAGGGCAGACTTAAAGCCAAATCTCTTGAAAGGCAAGGATGAAAAAAGGCATGAGCCTCCATCCAACTGGGAAGCTTTACCACCCTACTCCCACCCAAGTGCAGAGCTCTGCCCTCATGTTACAGATGGATAAACACAACTGTGCTGATTTCATGCAAGTAGGCCAGTATGGTGGCAGAGCTGGAGCTAACACGGAGTTCCAACGCCCGCTTGCTGCTCTAACACGGTCTGCACACTAAACTGACACTGCATGGTACAAAATCTCTGTTTTGTAAGGTCTCTGGGGCTCACGTGGAGCTAGAAGGAAGAATCTTTAGCAATTGCCACAGCAGGTGGTGATAATTGTTGGTTAAATGCTATAATGATGCATCCTTAAAAAGAAATAGGTTAGCTCAGTGGAGTGCTCTCAATCTCACTCCCATGGAGCCACATCCAGCTTGGATCTACGCCCATTTAGCAGCAAGGAGGATCAGTGTGGGTGCAAAAAAAAAAGTTGTTTTTTTTTTTTAAAGTCTAGCTACACCTTAGCTAACACTTCACGTTGAGACTATTCACTTCAGGGGCACTTTCACAGCAACGTTTTGTTCTGTGCAAAGTCCTTTCTGTGCTGATGAGCACAGGCACCTTCCCATAATGCATTCAGCAACCCCCAACTTTTGTGGGAGGTTGTTGAAGCCCCTCCCTAGGAGGAAAAGTATAGGCAGCAGTGTGTTTTTTGAATTTTATAAGCGCATGTGTGTGAATGGGCGCATGTGTGTGCAAATGCACTTGTGTGTGCATACACATGTGTGCACGCAGACTTGCACTCTCCCCTACCCCACAACTCCAAGAAGGTAAAGGTAATGAAAAGCACTTTCTAGACCTAAGCTTGGGTTGCCCTGCACTTGCTGGGGGCATTCATGCCATAATCTTGGGGGCAGCCCTGAGAAGCTTGTCCCCTCCCCCTCGGATGGCTCGGCTCTGCTCACATTGTGAAAGGTTGAATCATGTCTGAGTGGTGAAACTGTCAACCATTCTCTTCCTCCCATGTCCAGTACACTCTACCCTCGCCCTCACCCCCAATTAATTATACAGGCCTCCAGGGCCCTCAAAGCTGATACAGTATACAAGAGAGCAGTGAAGCTGCTGGCAGGTTTGTCTCCCTTTAAATTGTCCTGCAAATTAGTACGTCTGTCACAAAGCATTGCAGCAAAGCAGCCGTTCCACCAAAAAAGCCTTGTGTCAAGAGTGCCTGAAAACGGGTTTCTTCCCTCCCCTGCCGCCCCTACCTCCCGCAGTCCCTTTTTAATTTAAATTAACAGTTAAATACCCTATGCTGAGGGTTGGTATATTAGGCCATGGAGGGGAGAAACAGCTGGAGTAGGTGCTTTACCTGAAACAACACTTCTAGTACAAAACTGCCCTGTTCAGTGACTGACGGGCAAGTCCTGCTGAAGGCTCTTTTCAATCAGCAGTGAACTCAGGAGCTATATCTGCATCTTCCCACATTCAGACTTCAGTAATAATTTCCTCTTGTGTGATCATCCTACTGATGCATAAAGCGGTTCATTTCTCTGGAGGCCACAAAAATCACAGACACACACTCATTAGATGGCACAAAAGGTG
>NW_017728947.1:87767356-87821980 GCF_001723895.1 Crocodylus porosus | reverse complement strand
GGGGAGAGTCTGCGATTTAGTATAAGAAAAGCTGTGGCAAGGCTGGGAAAGGAAAAAAGTCCTTGGCAGTGTTTCTTTCTTATCGGGTGCAAGATGCAAGCTGTGCATTTCTAACAATACTCCATTTCTAACACTACCTCCCTGCTTCTGCTGTATGCAACAGTGCCAGCGGTCGGATGGCGTGAAAGGACGTCACACTTATAACCTTATCTTGCATCAGAGTTTCTCCAGTAAGAACAAGCTGCTCCTCAGAAGCAACTTCACTGTCCACCAGGTAAATACATTGTGCAATTTGACTCAACTCTGGGGAAAGGGGTTCTCATGACATGGTAATCAGGGTGGGTGAGTCAGTTAGCAACACCCAGGTGCTGTATCCCCGTGCAGCCAAAAGTGGCATGTACAAGATTAAAAATAAACAAAGGGGTCAAGTGCAGAAGTTGCTCATGCTGACTCTGACTGATAGGAAGCATTATAGAAAGCGCACCCCAGAATTCTGAACAGACTCTCCCTGTGCCTAAAGAAGGGTATTTGTGCCCAAAAGCTTGCAAAGAACATTTTTTTCCAACTATTTAGTTGTTCTAATAAAAGGTATTACATTTACCAAAGTAGCTTCCTACTGCATGTTCTACTTTCTACCAGAAATGGGGTCACTTGGCAGGACAAAATGCCCACAAAAGCAGGTATCAAATTCTGCGATTGCCTAAATCGCCTTAGTACATATTAAGCAAATGTGCATTAATTTTAGGCACACGTAAGAGCACGTGTTTAGGAGGATACAGTCAACATGCTCTGCAGGTGTGTCCAGATGACTGCAGATGTGCAGCATGTGCTGCTGCAGACCCATCTGTAGCACCACACATGCAGGTGTTCCCTGTGCTGCCACTTTGCAGGATGGGGGCTTTATTGACCCCATAAGATCCCAGGGTCAAAAAAAAAAACCCACCAAAAAAAGTGAGGTGGCCTCTTTTCCTTCCAGTTGAGATGCCTTTGCTCTATGTGTTGTCCCAAAGCATTATCCTGCTGCTTTCACCTGTTTCCAATTGGATAATTACCAGGGATCCTGGTTTTCTCTGATAAATTCTAAAAATGTAGATTCTCTGATTAAAAACCCAAATCCATGATTAAAATGAAATGCCAATGCCACTATATATACAGGTATCAGTTGAACACAATGTTTTATTGTTATAGTTACAAATTTAAAGCAATTTGGAAGCCCACCTGGCCTCAATCCCTATAATAAAATTAATTCTACATACCTATAGAATTTTATTTGGCTACCTCCCCCTGCCCGCTTAGCTCGCAGACCATAGGTCCAGGCTCCTCACTCCCCACCCACAGTCCCCTGGCCATGTTGGTGCCCCTCACCTGCCCCAACCCTTCCAACCCTGCCAATGCCTCTTACATTCCACCGCCTACCATAGCTCCCCAGCCCTGCTGGTCCCTCTCACTGCCCTCCACAGCCCCACTGGCCCTGCTGGTGCCCCTCACTCCCCAAGACCAGCTGATGCCCCTTGCCCACAGCCACAGCTCCCTTCCCCCCCAGCCCTACCAGAGGGGACCCCCAGCTGCCAAGGACCTGGGTTTGCTCTTTGCTCCCCAAAGCAGTGTCTGAGCCCTAGCTGCCACCCATGGCAGGTGATGACTGCTGCAGCCTAGCAGAGCATGGAGCCTGGCTCCCCCTCTCCCACAGGTGGCATGGCTGAAACAGAGTCTGGGGGGGAGGTTTTCAAGTACCCCTGGGGTTATGTGTACCCCCTAGCTGACAACCCCTGCTTAAAAAAAGAAATTCCTCCACTGTAACCTGGTTGTGGGTAGACAGGGAGTCTGTAGCAGGGCTGCAACAGCACAGTTGAGGGCCTGGAACAAAGGAGTTGTTTGCAGTGACCTGCATGATCTGTTAGCAGCTCTGCTTTTGGGAGGGCTATGGCCAAACTTAAGGCCCTGTAGTCATTATACTGCATCACTCCATTGTCACACCTTATTGCTGCAGAGTGGTACCAGCCACTCCCCCTGCAGAAGAGCCTGCCACTAACATAACCAGGGACTGCAGATGCCTGCCATCTTTGCCTCGTGCAGTAAGTTCTTTACTTACCATTAGCTGAACACTTCCAAAGGGCCAGCACTGAGTGGTTCTAGGCGCTAAACAACTGCTTTGGGGCAGTTTGTTTCCAGCCAAGGACTCTGCAGCAGCCAGGAATTGAAACCAGCATTAAAGTGATGACACCCCCCCCCCCCGATCTTCTGTACCATTAATATTCTGAAAGCATCTTCCTCTGAACTCTTGGGCACTGTTATCTTGAGCTCAGCACCTGCCCTGTGAGCTACATTTACATTCCTAGAATGGGCTTGTCGCCTGGTTCATCTTTGCACAGTGAAAACAGATGCTCCTCTTAGAGCCCCACAGGTTGTCTGAAGGGAGGGGGAGCTCTTAGGGGAACAAGCCTCCTTTCTTCTCTGCACTCCATCGGTGCCTGCATTTCTGGCTCCAATATGCTCTCTGCGTGCAGCCACTGCAGCTGTAAGCAAGCATAGCCAGACACTGCTGAACCTCTCTTCCTAGTTTTATGTGGACTTACAGTGCCTGCCCCCTCCCCTTTTTGTGGCTGCGTAAGCCTGCAAGAAGGATCATTTTTACTGCAGTTAGGGCCCCCTGGCTGCATATTCTAGTTGGCAGTCAGAATTTCCTCCATCTCAGAGAAGCTCATTTCTACCTCTGCAGCATTTGGAAAGAAGCTGCAGATTCTGGCTCTTGCTGCCTTCCCCCCACTCCCTCTTGTACAGATATAGATGCTTCTGTCACATTCTGACACCTTGGAGACCCTTCAGTGTAAAGGGCAACTTGGTACAATGCCACAAGCTGCCTCCATGCTTCCATCTGGCCCCTATTTCAAGTCATTGCGAGCTACTGAACAAAACGCTCTGACAGTTTTCATGTCCCGATTCCTAGAAGAAAGCATCCCCTTGAGAACAGCTTGCTAGGCCGAAGACATTCAGGCACAGCAGCAGCTGCAGCTTGCAGGAGGGGGTGGCATAAATAGCTTGCTAGGGTAGAGGCAAGAAAATTATATGTTGTGGAGCTCCCAAGTTGAGTTAAGATTCAACCAGGTTTTGTTATGGCTTTTTTTTTTTTTTTTTGTGCCAACCCCAGAAGAACTGTAGCTAGGCCTGAAAACTGCCAGATTTTTTTCTGATGATAAAAGCTCAGATTTTCTGAAACTTCTGCAGACAACTGTTTGCGTTACCAGGGATATAAATATTAGTCTCATCTAAAATGTTAACTAAGCCTAGTAATTCTTCGGGTGCCTTAGCTCAAATGCAGCTTGTTACAACGCCTTCGAACGTTCCATATGGTTCAAACTTCCTGACAACTAGTGAACAGGGGATACTTGAAGAAATGTGGCTCATGTAAGCAATGTTATTACCAACTGTTACATCTAATTACCATCATCATGTTATATAAATGAAATATGCTAGCAGGCTTCAAAACCTTGCATGGATGTAGAGGACTTTCTGCTGATTTGCTTGGGGAGCCAGACCAAATCTCTCTCTCAGCAATGTATGTATTTGCAGGAGAATGTAAAACTAAGCTGTTCTATTCTGCAGTAAAAGAGCTAATGGGAGGAATAGGACATCATGCAAGGTGAAATCCTAGGAATCAGGAAGCCTGCAAAAAAAAGGTTGGGAGAGGTTGGCAGAGAATGGTTTGTGCATAAAACCAGCCTCAGAGGCTCATAGTCCCTGTACATTTCTCAGTTACTGTCCCAGGAGGAGATGTGATCTTTATATAGAACTTTATCGAGCATTAGTAGAGTGCACATGCAAATAGCCCTGAGACCCAGGCATGAACAATTAAGAACGAAACCTCCCAGGACACTTAAGCATTAGCATATTTCACACACACACAGAGTCTCTCGCAAAGTCTGACAGAGGGGGCCCGATCATCAGCCCAGATTAAAAACTGCATGATGGGGAAGACCATGATTTTCCAACTACCTCACAAAGTGGGTATGCCTACTAAATTGGTTCAATTTGTCCATGCAATCCAATTGACCTGCTACCGCGTCAATGCACTGACAAGCTGATAGAACATTACAACTCTGGTAGATGTAGCAGTTGATGACGGCAGGAGCCTGTTTGGAGCACGCAGAAAGACTGTCTCACATGAAACACGCATCATAGAAGCAGAGGCATAACTGGCCAATTATGTGCCCTGGGCAGTGGCTATGCACAATGCCAGCAATTTGCTGCTACGAGGGGAAATGTCAACTCCCTTTTCGCTGCCAATATGTCTGTGAGCAGCCATTTAAAAACTGATTTTTGACAACAAAAAGGAGGTGAGGGTTAACCCTTTCTGAGACCTCCCTTTGAGTACCTTTCTTCTTTTGGCCACTCCCCCTGCACTGTGCGCTGCCACCACACAGGCACCACCAATCCTGTTGCTGCTGCTCTGCCCTCCTAGCTGCCAGAGTCAAAGCCAGAGCTGCTGCACGGGAAGTGCAGGATTTGTAGGGAAGGACAGTGAGACAGCTCCATTCTGGTGCCTTCTCACCCTCCCCCCTGGGTTAGGCACAGTTCCTGGGGCTTGGATGTCAGTTGTCCACCCATCATCACTCTACAGCCTGCTAGTGACACAGACTCACCCTGAATGCACTAGCACTGCAACAAAGGAGGTGCAGATATGCCTGCCTTAGCCTCCAGTCTGCAAGATGGCAACCAGCTATTCCAAAGCAGCAAAACACGTGCGCAATCCCGGCTACTTTACAAAGATATCAGAACCAACCACGGACCACAATAATGTGTTCTCAGCCTCCTTAGCAAGAAATACCCACCAAATACAGTGCTGCACTCACTGTAACAGAAAACACTGGCTGAACACAGAGCCATGCCCCTCCTGGCAGGAGAAAGCCAGCAAAGAAAAGCTGTGCCTGCTACAAACAGAAATGATGACTGCCTGCCTCTCTGAAATGAACCTGTTAATTGTGAGAAACCAATCCCAAAGGCACTAACACAATGCTGTGTACCTCTCTAGCCACCACCATAGCTAGGGACAGACATTCAAAAAACCTGAGCCTGAACGATAGATTCATAGACTGGACGGCCAGAAGGGACCTCGGAACATCATCAGGTCCAGCCCCCTCTGCCAAGCAGGAATGACAACTGGGGTCAGGTGACCCCAGCAAGGTGACGTCCAGTCTCCTGTTGAAGATTTCCAGAGTAAGCGATTGTCCTACCTCTGGAGGGAGCTTATTTCACAGTGTGGGCACCCTAGTTGTGAAGTAGTTTTTCCTAATGTTGAGCCTGAAACAGTCTTCCAGGAGTTTGTGACCATTACTCCTAGTTTTCCCCAAGCGTTGTTCACTGAGCCCTTGATGTACTCCCCTGATGTAGTGGTAAGCTGCTACCAAGTCCCCTCTCAGCCTTCTTTTTTTTCCGGCTGAAGAGTCCTAGATCCCTCAGCTTTTCCTCATATGGCTTGCCATGCAAGTCTCTGCTCATACAGATGACCTGGCCTCTCAAGCTTTACCACATCCTTGTTCAAGTGCGGCACCCAGAACTGGGTGCGGTACTCCAGCTGCAGTCTCACCAATGCCGGGTAGAGTGGGAGAATCAGTTCTTTGGTTTTGCTGGAGAAGCACTGCTTGATGCATGCCAGGGTATTGTTAGGTCTGCTGGATACAGGATTGCACTGATGGCTCATGTTCATACTCCAGTTTGTTATTACCCCGGGGTCCGTTTCACTTGTAGTGCTGGTCAGGTTGGCATTACCAAGACTGTAGGTGTGCAGGAGATTGTTCGTCCCAAGGTGGATCACTACATTTCTCAATGTTATACTTCATCTGGTTCTGATCCGCCCAACTTGCAAGCCTACCTACTTCCACCTGTATCTACAGCCTATCTTCAAGCGTGACCACGCTTCCCCATAACTTGGTGTTGTCTGTGCACTTGGCCAGTGAGCTCTTCACCCCCACATCCAAATCATTGATGAAGATGTTGAATAGCACTGGACCAAGCACCAACCCCTGCGGGACACCACTGGCCACTTTCCACCAAGAAGACACAGATTCATTCATTTGAACTGTCTGGGTCCTACACCACCTGTCTGACCTGACTGTCTCACAGTTAAAACCACAGTCTTTCAATTTTCTTGCAAGAACATCATGGGAGATCAGATCAAAAGCTTTTTGGAAGTTGAGGTATATAATGTCAAACTCCTCTCTCTTATCCAGGTGGTGAGTCACCTGGTGTAAAAGGAGATGAGGTTGGTAAGACAAGCCCTGCCTGCGATGAAGCCATGCTGGCTGTCATTCAGAATCCTACCTTCTTTAAGCCTATCACCCATAGACTCCTTAATGAATTTTTTCAGGATTTTCCCTGGGATAGAAGTTAGGCTAATTCGTCTATAGTTACCCAGGTCCTCCCTCCTCCCCTTCTTGAAGATGGACACAACATTGGCCCTCTTCCAGTCCTTGGAGACCTCCCCAGAGTGCCGCGAGTTTTGGAAGAGCTTCTTCAGGAGTTCCACAATGACTTTGGCCAACTCCTTCAGCACTCTCAGCTGAAGTTCATCTGGTCCTGCTGACTTGTACGCATCCAGTTTCTTTAATTGATCACACACCAGTTCTACGGCAATAGTAGGAAGGCAGTCATTTGAACCTTGTTCATTCTGTACCCTAGCTGGCATGATTTTCCCCTTGGCCTGGTGAAAGACCAAAGCAAAGTAGTCATTCAGGAGTTCAGTTTTCTCCTGAATGTTGGTGACTAGCAGTCCTGAATTGTTGAGCAATGGCCTCACACTCCCATTCATTTTCCTCCCATTCCCTACTTACCTAAAGAAGGATTTCTTGTTGTCCTTGATTCCCATTGCTAATTTTAGTTCCATTGCCACCTTAGCTTTTCTAATCTGATCCCTATAAGTGAGGGCCATTGCTATATAGTCCTATATATATTTTAGTCCATTGCTAATTGATTCACTCTTTGCAGGTTAGTCTAAGCTTCACAGATTAAACTGATTAATAACTGGCCAGACATTCTCTGTTATATCAGGAAATGTAGGCACATGCCTACAGTGGCTCAAGCCAAAAGCTGGGGGGGCGCTAGAGCATGCCTGCCAGCCACTACCAAAGGGGAAAGAAGAGAGAGACCCTCCAAAGCTCTCACTCCTCCCTGCTGGAGTGGAGGGGGTGTGACCTGGCACCAGCTGGGGCTAACAGGATACACAGGATGCCAGCTACCAGCCTAGGGATAGCAGGGCAGGGGCAGGAGAGGGAGCTGCTGCCAGACTGAGGAGGGGGGATGAGAAAAAGTCCGTTCTCTGAAGCAAGCATATATTGAATACAGCAATTTGCAAAGCATACAACAAGGAACTACCAAAAATCTTTGCCTAAGCTAAGACACAGCCCAGTAAAACACAGCATATACAACTTAGTCTAACTTAAAATGTAAAGCAGGAACTTGCATAAGCCTCTCTCATAAGTCTTACTAATCCTGAGAGCAGAGTGTCTCCTTACAGCCAGGCATTCAGAAAGGCTTTGCTTAGCTTTTAAAGGTTCTGCTTTATAATGTAAATACAGCTCTCTGCCTTCTTTGGTCTACAACTTCCAGTCAAAAGCTGTCTGCAACTTCCCTTAACTCCATCTCCAACACATGTGTGTGATGATTGTTAGATCTTTGACAACACTTCCCACCTCTCAGTCTGGTCCTGCAGGTCTTAGGTCTGGACTGACAGGTGCAGGTCTTGCATCTGCACACAGGGGACTTGCCTCTCTCCCCGGCTCCGGAACCACTGTGGAATTAATCCCCTCCCTGGCTGCATCAAGCTGAACAGAGGGAGGAATTAACTCCATCTCTGCCTGGCTGCAGAAAAGCCATGGAGGTGCGGCTGGGGCTGGGGATCTCTGATTTAACTTAAACCAGGAAGGGGTCTGGGACAGACATTGCATAAACCAGTTTGAGCCAAGACAGTTAAGTCTGATACTACATTCAACCAGGTTTATCTCGAACTGGTTTTGTCCATTTTCATACTGGTTTATGTGCATTGAATGTCTGTTCTGTTACAAGTTTAAACCAGTTTCTGATCACTTAAGCCATCTCTGTCCCTAGCCCATCTCTCCCGCCACCCCCACCCCTACCCCCTTTCCTAGGGAAGAAAAAGTTGCTAAGAAATAGTGTCATTGAAGAACAAGAAATACATGATGTAAGGCCACTGGCTTTCATCTGCAATGACAGTCACAGCTCTTGTAGCCCAAACAATTACCACCCCCTACTGGCAATAGGTAAAGATCATTTCCCTCAGCAGATGCCTGGCCTGCTGACCAAAATGCAGCTTAATGTCTCTACCTTCTGGAAAGAGGCTATCAAAGGTAAGGTCTCAGCATTCAGGATGTCAGTGCAAAGCCATCCCACAACCCTACAGTCTATGCAGCAGGCAGCCCTGTAAGGCCATTGATTTTTAAGTTAAATAGTATTGGTAATTTGATTGTTTTAAGCCATGAGTGATCCAAATCAGCAAAGACTGATTTAATTATTTTTCAGTATGACTTAATGGTACAACCCCCTGGGGCACCACAAAACATGGGCTATTTATTTTCAGATGTTTGTGTCTTTAAAGCTACTCACCTGGTTTTCTTAAAACATGGGACTGTGTAACACAGAGGAGGCACTGACGCTGTAAGGTGGAGAAGGCACCCAGCACAGAAACACAGGGGCAGTTAGTCAAACCCCCTCTAGGGAGTGTTCTCTCTCTCCTCCAAGAACAGCTTTATTCCACATTTGCTTGCTCTTGCTCTAGTTCTAGACTACTTCATCTTTGCCTCTTCCCTGAAGCCTGAATTGCTGTTGATTCTTCCTTTGCCAGGAAGAAATGTAGACCATTGCACTTGTTACCATGCTGCCACCTCAACATTATTGTACATACAGACACTGTCTGAAAGCTGTGCATAACCCCCACCATGCACTGTGAAATTTTCTGCTTATCTTAAGCTCCATCTACCTGAAAAAACATGTACATCTCATAGGTTTTCTACAAAGCATTAGCAGTGTTCTCACACTCCCTCCTTTTACCTGTGGTATGCTGTAGGGTTTGCTTGGTTCATTAAGCAAAAGCCAGTAAGTTATATATTAAATGCAGGGAGCATCCAACGTGCTACATCAATGCATGCTTATAGGCCAGACACAGCATCTCCCAGTCAGGAGAGCCTGCAGTTCAGCTTAATTCATTTTAGCACACTCTGCACAGCAGAGACCCAGCGGCCAAGCCTCTGGAGTTTGCCTGCTGGGGGAAGTAGAACAATGTAGTTACACTCCAAGCCATCAGCCTCAGCGTTTTGCACTTTGTTCATTTTCTGTGCTCCACATCACACCCACTTGAGTAGTGCAGGTGCAGCATACCACAGGCCATAGCAAGCAGGACCCCAGTAGTAGACTAGAAATTGGCTTCAAAACGAGGCAGTTCCTTGTGGTCCAGACAGACTTCGCTATCAGCCTTACCCTTGTGGCACTAAAAGATGCCTCTCTGCATTGACTCATACCTCGCCATACTCCACAATGCCATTTGCCAAATGTATCAAGATGACTAGCCCTAAGGTTTCATGGAGGAGTCTGTTAGAGGTACGAAAGCTGGTACAAAGAAAAGATAGTATATGGAAACTAGAACTGTAAGTCATACAGTCCCCCTCTGGCATAAACATGTGCCTGCTCTGATATGACAGGCCTTAGGAGTACAGTTGAATAGTTTCTTCTAGTATGCCTGCACACGCAAGGCAGCCCCATGCACAGAGCTGTTCTGTGGACACAAACTGCAGAACTGGAAGCAGTACAGATAGCTATGGTAGCTTGGCAAGGTGCCCAAGGTAATTGCTAATTAATGGCAACACCTACACTGTTAAACTAGCTCATCTGCTTCTGGTTCCTGAGTGATTTCACACAGAGCTTGCCCAGGTATCTCTGCACAGTGTGGCCTTGCTGTCATCTCAACTAAGCTAAATCAAGGCTGAACTCCCCTCTTTGATCAACAATGAGCAGTATCCACAGATGTAAAAATAAATAAATAAAAGGTTTGTCTACATGGAGAAGGCAGCTTGCAGTAGGGCCAGCAGGCACAGTGTATTAGCTACTTGGGGCTTTGGCCAGTATACAGCTTACATGCAGGTCTGAGTCAGGGTTGCCAATCCAAGACAATTACTTTTACTGGTGTCCAAACTTTTTTACTAACATATGTTTTACATAATGTAAATATAGCCCTGATGCCAGTCCCTGAACAAGGGCTGGGTTCACATTTAGGGATTTAACATCAACCATATTACAAAGGTTTGCAGCTTATCAGCAAAAAATAAATAAATCTTGGGTTGGCAACCCTAACAGACTAAAATAAAGGTTTTTTTACCATGCTGCCCTCAGTCCAGAGGCCTTCTACTCACCCCCAAACTCTAATAGCCCTGACTGTATCTCATACCACACTGCCCTACCCAGCCCCTCCAACTCACTGTATTCCTACCAGATCTTTCCCCACCCTATCTTGGCATGTACCCCCAAAGAAGGACTACTGTCTCCCTACCTGCATCCCTGCAGTGTCACAGATAGGTGATGGGGTGCAGCATCATCAGAATCACATGGCTGGTAGGTGTGTGTAGGGGGGAAGGGCTACAACTACCCCTGAGAAAATGCTCGCTGTGCAGCGCTGCACTCTCACTCAGACAGCAGGTGGCACTACTCTCCTTCGTCTATTCTTTAAAGCTTGCCACCAGCTTCTTTCTGATGGAGAGCTTCAATCAAACTCCCAGTTGCTTATTTTTTTATGGATGGCTCCATGTTTTTATGCATTTTATGAACCATCGCTTTAGCCTTGTTTTTTTTAAGGACTGTCTGCAAGTTTATGGACAATAGGCAGCTCTGTTGTGTGCTAGCTCAGGCAATCCTGTTCCATAACGAACCGTATGTGGCCAAAGTGGAGTCTGCTGAGCATGCTTAGAATGGCAAGCATGACTGCACAGGAAAGTGTGGGATCTAAAATTTGCATAAGTGCTAACAATGGTAAGTATGTGGCTACATATGAGTGTTTAAGTGGTATTTACCACAAACAGATTAAATAAAATTTGGCCCTTGCTGTGCTTCGCAAATGGCCTCTGTGAGCTCATCTGGATGGGTTAGTGTATTGTGCAAGCTACTTTCAAGGAGAAAAGCAGTCTTAGCACAGACTAAGAGAGCGTGTACAGGGAGTCAGCCTGGAGAAACTAGTACACTGTAACCTCACACACTGGCTTACGTGCACTAACTTCTCCTTGGAGACAAGCCTGATAAAGTGGAGTGGGATGGAGGAGATCTGCAAAAGGGTTCTGATATCTGTATGAGGCAGTGTAGCGAGTAGCATTGACAATAACCGTACAGCATTTCCAGCAGTTACTGCTAAGTGCCGCCACAATTCTCTTGAGGTGGCTGACATTAAAGGATATACTGAATACATATGCCGACTTCTGTGCTAACATCTCAGACTCTGATCTAGTGAAATGCATACTATTTGCCAAAGCAAGTAGCCCTGCTGAATAAATTAATTTACATGTAGGGAATGAGCTTGGAGTCTTCAGCAAGCTTGATCCTTCACTGTAACTCAAGAGTGCTGCCGTAAAGCTAGCAGTGACTAGGGTGGGTGCCTGGACCAGTGCATCAGCAGGGAGGGGGATGTCTCTCAGTCACGCAGTCCCAGAAGAGCTGCACCCCCTTGGGTCCGTGGTCTGGAGCACACATACTGAATGGCTGTGGCTTTCATTCAGTCAATAGTTTTTAACCAGTTTTTCCAAGCACATTTAAGGAAACATGTTTAATAGCATAGCTTTATCGTTGGTCTTCCTCCACAGAACTTACTGCTCTGTGCACAACTGGAGCTGCAGCTAGCAAGTGACGTGAAGGGTTTCTACAAGTAGCAAGAGGAGGATCAGAGAAAGTGTGGGTCCCTTACTGTATGGGGGAGGCAACCTTGTGACTCCCCCATACAGTAGAAAAGGCTGAAGTATTCAATGTCTATTTCACCTCAGTCTTCACAGGCAAGGTCAGCTCCCAGACTACTGCACTGGGCAGCACAGTTTGGGAAGGAGGTAGGCATCCAAGAGAACAGGTTAGGAATTATTTAGAAAAGCTTGACATATATATGTCCATGGGGCTGGATGGGATGCTGAGGGAGTTGACAGATGTGATTGCAGAGTCACTGGCCATCATCTTTGAAAAGTCATGGTGATGAAAAGTCCTGGATGATTGGAAAAGGGCAAACTTAGTGCCCATATTTAAGAAAGGGAAAAAGAAGGATCCAGAGAACTACAGACCAGTCATCCTCACCACAGTCCCTGGAAATATCATGAAGAAGATCCTCAAAGGATCCATTTCTATGCACCTGGAGAAGGAGGTGATTAGGAACAGTGAGCATTTATTCACCAAGGGCAAGTCATGCCTGACCAAACTGATAGCTTTGTATGACAAGGTGGCTGGCTCTGTGGATGAGGGGAGATTGGTGGATGTGGTGTACCCTGATTTTAGCAAAGTTTTGGATAGAGTCTCCCACAACATTCTCGCAGGCAAACTAAGGAAGTACAGGCTGGATGATCAACTGTAAGGTGGATAGAAAACTGGCTCGAGCATCAGGCTCAGAGGGTTGAAATCAGTGGATCAATGTCTAGTTGGCAGCCAGTATCAAGTGGAGTGCCCCAAGGGTCATTCTCAGGGCCAATTTTGTTCAATGTATTCATCAGTGACCTGGAAGATGGCATAGAGTGCACCCTCAGCAAGTCTGCAGATGGCACCAAGCTGGGGGGAGTAGTTGACGTGCTGGAGGATAGGGCTAGGATTCACAGTGACCTAGACAAATTGGAGGATTGGGCCTAAAGGAATCTCATGAGGTTCAGCAAGGACAAGTGCAAAGTCCTGCACTTAGGACGGAACAATCCCATGCACTAGTACAGGCTGGGGGCTGACTGGCTGGGCAGCAGCTCTGCAGAGCAGAAAAGAACCTGGGCGTTACAGTGGTAATAAGCTGGATATGAGCCAGTAGTGTGCCCTTGTTGCCAAGAAGGCTAACGGCATACAGGGCTGCATTGGTAGGTGTGTTGCCAGCATGTCAAGGGAAGGCATTCTTCCCCTCTATTCAGCACTGTTGAGACCACACCTGGAGTAATATGTTCAGTTTTGGGCCCCCCACTACAGAAAAGATGTGAACAAATTGGACTAAGAGGGCTACAAAAACTGTTTGGGGTCTGGAGCACATAACTTATGAGAAGAGTGTGAGGGAACTGGGCTTATTTAGTTAGGAAGAGAGAAGACTGAGGGGGGGATTTAATAGCAGCCTTAAGCTACCTGAAGGAAGCTCTGAAAGAGGATGGAGCTAGACTGTTTTCAGTGGTGGCAGATGACAGAACAAGGAGCGATGGTCGCAAGTTGCAGCAAGGGAAGTTTAGGTTAGATATTCAGAAGAATTTTCTCAGTAGGAGGACAGTAAAGCACTGGAACAGGTTACCCAGAGAGGTGGTGGAAGCTCCATCCCTGGAGGTTTTCAAAACCCAACTAGACAAAGCTTTGGCTGGGATGATCTAGTTGGGGATTGTCCTGCTTTGAACAGGGGGTTAGACACCTGAGGTCCCTTCCATCCCTAATATTCTATGATTTCTCTGATTCCTCTGTCAGTGGCTCAGGTCACAGCCCTTGCTTAAATAGCTGCCTTCATTGACGTGGTGGGAACATTCACTTTCCAGAATTGCCAGAGAAGGGAGGAAATGCACTGTGAATTTTAATCACTTTTGGCTGCAAGTGCCAAGGCCAGGAAAATACTTGTTTACATGATTAAGAACAAGATGTGTTACATACACACTCTCCTGTCAGTAATTAGTGTCTCAGTGTAGCAGACAATACCCTTTTGGCTGAAAACAATGCAAATCCCTTGGCTATGAATATTCTAGCATGACTGTATTTTCAGGACACTGATATCATAACACCTGCCTCCCTCCAACAATGAGCACTACCACAATCAGTGCTGCAAAGGGGCATCTGAGTGCTGTTATGATTGGGGAAGATACAATATAGAAACCAGATGACAAACCTTCAGCACCAAACCTAGTGAGAGGAAGGACATAGAATATATTATCACATGTAGCTTCAGTTTGTTTAGAGACAAGTTGTCAGGAGGAACCACTCAGAAGTAGGCAAGGCTGGAGTATAAAAATGAAGCCAGAGTCAAGTTCTTAGTGTCTGCCCACAGCTCAGCTATACTCTGGAGAGACCTACTAGCAACAGGTTTCCACGAACTGGAAGTCTCCTTCAAGAGGAGACTGGACAAACACGACCTTTCCTGCCCAGGGCAGGGGGCTGGACTCGATGACCTACTGAGGTCCCTTCTAACCGTAACATCTATGAATCTATGAATAAGTTGTGGCTAAAGCACAGTGCCATTTAGCAGGGAGGACTGGACCTTAACTGGAAGTGTAAGCTATGCTATAGTCTCAGAATTTCACTTTGTATGACTCAAGGCTTTGGCACAACTTAGACTTACAGTCACTTGTGATGCCAAACTACGACATGGAACAGTACCTTGAGTGTCTGGAAGGCATCTTCAGCCAATCAGCATTGCAACATAGATGAGTTCCCAAAAATAAGAATTGGGCTGGCAAATTCCAGGTTGGTCTGGAATAGCCTATGCAAACACCGAGGTGGATTACCACATTCCTTCTTTGATGGGAGGGTAGGACCTGAATTGTCTGCTCAACACACTACGTCACCTCAGCCCAATCCACTGACCACCAGGGAGTTACCCCAGATGAACTTAATGACAGAACCATGCTGGACACAGACTTCGTAGGGTTTATAATGGACTGCCAGCTATCTTTTTTTACCTTAGAGAAACAGATGATGCAACTTTTAATTCAAGCTCTTTTAACGCAAATGTCTCTAAAAATAGCCACACACTTTTTGGCTATTCCTATTTAGGAATGTTCTGCAACCCACTGCCTGTCACCAATCACAGGAAATGCAGGGCATGTGTTTTGGACTGCAGTAACTGGTTAACTTGCACTCAAGGATAACTTGCAGAGAAACTAAAAATAGGTGAAGACAGACTCTGAGGCCAAGTTTTGCTTGATTTTTGGATGTTTGCTGTACTGAATGACTGCACTTCATGCTAGTTCTAGCAATAGACAATGAGCATCTGAGGGACTGGAATGGAAACATCAAAGAAAAGGTGTACATCCAAGTGCATCCAACAGAGGGCATGTATCAGAATGCCTATCTTGGATTTGGCCTACTTTGTCTCTCTCCATCATAGGCAGTGGAAGGCCAGGGCTAACAGGACTTAGCGCCCCCGCAAATTGAGTTGGCGACAGTGACTCCAGCGCCACTGCTGCCTCAGCACTGCACCCAGTGTCCCTGCTGTGCACTCCTCTGCCACTGAGCACACCTCACTATCGTGTGTTGGCCCCAGAAGAGCCACGTGGGAGGGAGGGGTGGAGTCAGGTGGGTGCACTCCACACTGCTCAGCCTCCCAAGATAATATTTTCTAGTGCTGCTTATGCTCTCCATTCCTTCTTTACAAGCATTTAATACTTCACCAAAGTGATTCCTCAATATTCTGGCTACCAGATTTACTTATGCGTTGGACTTACTTGTTTCCCAAATATTAGCTAGTAGCCCATGATGTCCTCATGAGAAAATTGGAGGATTGTGGGCTTAACTCCGAGACAGTCAGGTGGGTGAGAAACTGGCTGCAGGGTAGGACCCAGAAAGTTGTAGTAAACAGATCTGTGTCATCCTGGTGAGAAGTGGGCAGCAGAGTCCTGCAAGGGTCAGTGCTTGGGTCCAGTACTTTTCAACATCTTTATTAACGATTTGGATGTAGGGGTAAAGAGCTCACTGGCCAAGTGCACAGACAACACCAAGTTATGGGGAAGCGCGGTCATGCTTGAAGATCGGCTACAGATGCAGGTGCACCTAGACAGGCTGGCAAGTCGGGCGGATTGGAATCTGATGTAGTTCAACGTCAAGAAATGTAAAGTGCTCCACCTCGGAACGAGCACTCCCCAACAAACCTACAGGCTTGGTGGCACCAGACTGACTAGCACCATGGATAAAAGGGACTTGGGGGTAATAATAGACCACAGTATGAATATAAGCCAGCAGTGCAATGCTGTAGCCAGTAGGGCAAATAATACTCTGGCATGCATCAATCAATGCATCTCCAGCAAAACCAAGGAGGTGTTTCTTCCACTCTACTCAGCACTGGTGAGATAGCAGCTGGACTACTGCGTCCAATTCTGGGCACCACACTTCAATAAGGACATGGACAAGCTTGAGAGAGTCCAAAGAAGAGCCAGCCATATGATCAGAGTCTTACATAGCAAACCATATGAGGAAAGACTGTAGGCTCTGGGACTCTTCAGCCTGAAGAAAAGAAGGCTGAGAGGGGACCTGGTAGCAGCTTACTGCTACACTAGGGGAGTACATCAAAGGCTCAGTAAGCAACTGTTCACCAGGGCACCTGAGGGGAAAACTAGGAGTAATGGCCACAAACTCCTGGAAGACCAATTCAGACTCAACATTAGAAGAAACTCCTTCAGAGTCAGGGTGTTCAGACTGTGGAATAAGCTCCCTCCAGAGGTGGTAAATCACCTACCCTGGAAATCTTCAAGAGAAGACTAGATAGTAACCTTGCTGGGGTCACCTGACCCCCAGTTATCTTTATTGCTTGGTGCACGGGGCTGGACCTGATTATCTATGAATATTTCCAAAATTGGGGTACATGTTTTAGGTTGGGGAATTGTTTTTTCTGCCCAGAACAGAAGCATGGGAACATTGTGGGCACATCTACATGTGCACATTTACTGCACAGTAACCAAAATTACTGCACAGTATGGGCACACAGTTAATTGTGCGTACCTGCATAGTACGGCATAGTAAATATGGCAACTTACACTGACTTGAACATAAATTTAATATCTGCACCATGCAGGTATCAAATTTATGTCCAATTAGTTACTGTGCAGTAACACACGTGTAGATGTCTTACAGTGCAGTAATACTCTGTGTGTGTGTGTGTGTGTGTGTGTGTGTGTGGACTGACTTGGGACCAACTCTAGTCCCAAGTCAGTCCACACACAGCGTTAATGCACTTTAACACCTCCACATGTAGACTCTCGCTTATTCCTGCTTACTGTGAAGTAACTTACTGCTCACTGAATTTAAGCCAGCATAAATACATGTGTAAGCAAACCCTGTGAGATGGCTGCTGCTCCTTTTCCTTCCCTTCCCTCCAACAGCTGCATGGAAGGAGGGACAGAGTCAAGCAGGAGCAAATTCAGGGGGAATGCAATGCTGCAGTCACTCAAAGTAGTCCCACTTTGATTCTTGCTCCACCCAAAGTTTAAAACCAACTGCCCAGGAGCAGCAGTGGCATTTCTATTCAGGCAGTGAGTATGAGGTAAACTGACTATAGGTTTCCCTTGATTTATGCAGGTTTGATTCATGCAAATTCACTCTTACATGATGACCCTTATTATACCTGAAATTTGTTATATGCAAGGTAAATTTGCTGTTATGCGATCGGCATAGACACACTTCCCCCTCCCCCAAGCAGGTAATTCTGTGAGTTTGTGAGGGGAGGGGAAAGAGCTGTGAGCAGAAAGAAGGGGTGAGCGGAGGGGAAAGGACCATGGGGCTGGAGCCCCACTCACTGCAGCCCCTGCTGCAGCTGCTCTGTGAGCAGCCGATGCCAGCAGCTTGCAGCCGCTGGGCTACACCATGACCTGAACCCCCCGGGACCCCACTTCCCCCGGGGCTCTGTGCCCTGAACCCCCCAGCATGGTGTATCCCAGCAACCACAGGTAGGTGGCATCCACCACTCCCATGGCTGTAGCAGGGGTGGGCAGCAGCCTGTAGCAGGATGAGAGCAGGCTGGGGCCTTCCCGGCACTTGAGGTGGGCTGCAGCAATGGGAGGGGGGCTGCTGCCACCCAAAAATTCGCTGTAGCCCCCCACAACCTGCCCTCCCAGCACCGCTGCCGAGTGCTGGGAAGAGCCTGGTGCTGCCACCGACCCCAGCCTACAGCAGTCGCTGGCCCCAACCTGCTCTCATCCTGCTGCAGGCTTATCCTGCTGCTGGCTCCTGCCTGCCCCTGCTGCAGCCCTGAGAGCAGTGGGTGCTGCCTGTTTGCAGCCGCTGGGCTGTGTCATGCCAGAGAGTTTGGGACATGGTGCAGCCCAGTGACTGCAGGCAGCTGGCATCGGCTGCTCCTGTGGCTGCTTCAGCAGGGGCTGCGGTGAGTGGGGAGAAGCAGAGCAGTGGGATGAGTGGAGAAAAGTGGGATGAGTGGGGCTGCCACCCACCCTGAGCACCGTGAAGAGCCCAGTGCTGCCCCTGCTGGAGCCCTGGGCTCAGCAGACGCCTCCAGCTTGCAGCCACATGGCTGCGCCGTGCCCCTCTTCCCGCCCCTTCCCTAACCCTAGCCTCACTCCCTCTCTCCCTCACTGCCATGGGAACACATCCCTATCTGTTTCATTGTAAACTGGGTTCACTTTATGTAAATTCAAGTTATCCCTTTGGCTGTTTTCACAATCCTAGATCTGCCCATAGAGTCCAGTCTTCAGAAGCAGCTACAGTTTCAGCTTTTGGCGAGGCAGCCAGGGGTTGCTAACAATTCAACCGTGAAAGGGTTAAAATGGTGGCTTTTTGTCTCAGCAGGAAAAGAAAGGTGTGTGAAGTGACGATTAGGCTCTGTCCCTGCTCTGTGCAGCCATAATTCTGGAAAAATATGTTTTTCTTCATTTTGCCTACTCAGAAACAAGATGTGCATCTTACTGGGGGGCATGTGGTATGCAAAAAGACGGTATGTCTGCCTTTGCCACTTTGAGTCTCCTGGAGTTTCTTAGATGGGTCATTTCTCAGGCTCTTTGGCACCCGTTCTCTTCTGAAATTATTCTAAATAATATTCTAAATATTCTAAATGTAGCCTCGCATCCTTCATCCTGCTCTTACTCAATGTTTAATTTAAATAATTAACCAGGTGAATTTAAATATTAAATGTATTAATTATTAGTAGTATAATATACAATATGATTAATTTTAGATAATATGACATATATTATTGTCACAAAATCTTTCCGGGGGGTGCTGTCTTGTGACTGCTGCTGCATTGCCTGGTCTCTGACAGCAGTGGCATAACTGGAGATGGTGGAGGCAACCTACCTGGGTGCCAACTTGGTATTGGGGGTGCAAAAAAAGGAGCTGCTGCTGGTAGTCACATGCTGCGCTCACAGTGGCAAACTGCAAGCTGCTGCTTCCTGTTCCCCTGGGCACCCAGCCATGTCTCTATATTGCTGTCTGAGAGCCCCCTGAAGTCACCCTGAGCTTAGTTTCTTGAGCAGTTGTGAGGGGAGCTGCAGTTTTTTCCCACTTTCAGACCCCAGCCTTTTTGGTCCCTCTTTCCACCCGGTTCTTGGTGGCCCTGACTCAAGGAGCTAGCATCCTGTTCTGCTCCTGAGAGAGGGACTTCAGCTTCTGTTGGGTCAACTCAGTGCAACCCATTTCCAAGTACATAGTTCTTCAGTAAAAGCATTTACTGAGGCGAAGGCCAGGCAGCCACAGTTTCTCTGTCTCCTCCAAAGGGGTTAAGCAGTTCCATTTTCTCCAATCCAGCCTACCCAGTCTTAAGCACCCTTAAAAATACTCAGCTATTCCCTTTCCGGTCTCTCCAGCTCCTCAGAGCTCCTCCACTAGTTTCAGTCTGGAGAGTCTCTGGCCAGGAAAGGCTGTCTGTTTCCAGCTGGCTCTCCCATTATCATATGTATCTGCTCTGGACACCTCCTGGGTGTCAGGCATCTTGCCTTTGTCTCATCCCTCATGAAGCCAGCCTTAGCACTTCACCCTTCATTCTCTGTACACAGGCTGGTGAGGTAAGCTGAGTCACATAATACTCTAACAGCATGAACATAAGTTGACACAGGAACATCACAATCAAACTTGTAGACCATCACAATTATATATGATAATGTGTGAATATATGTAATGAATAATAAAGTATTAATTGTAAATAATAACCTGTGCATCTAAAAGGGTAAAGGGTATGATAAAGTCTATTTTTCAATGCACAATAATTCTTTGAGCTGCCTGTAACCATCTACAGTCACACAAACAAGCACTTCCTACTGAATCCAAGAGCCTTTCTACACCTGCAAGTTAATTCTGATTAAGACAGCACTGCCACATAAATAGTTTCATAGTTTCATAGTTATTCTGGGGAAAAGTTCTTAGCTTAATTCACTTGTCACTGAATTGCCACACCCAAGTAATTCCATGTTCAGACAAGCCCTAAATAAAATGGCATGTCTTCTGGGGCAAGTGATTTAAAAGACTTTATGTTCTAGGAAAAGACAGAGCCTAGCTTACAAGCTCAGCAGTTCCCACCAACAGGCAATGAATACCTGTGATTCTTGGTAATAAACAGGGAAGTGCCACTTAGCTAAATTAGGTCAATAAAACTAAACAAGAGTAGCCTCATCAATCAGCAACAAATGCTAGGAAATGACATACTCATGCCAGGCTCTGGACATTATTTCAAGGAACAGTCAACTAAGAAGGTGACTGACTATATGATTAACAGCAGTATTTCAAGCAGGGGGAGCTGATCACCATGGTTAGAACTGGCCTTGTATAATATCTTAACCAATCACCTGGGAGAATAGATTAAGTTGAAGTGGCACATTGTTATTTATTATCCCTATAGCACAGTAGTTGTGCACATAGTGCTTAATAGGCAAACTTCATGGTCAGGTTCCTGATCCTCAATGCAAACCTAGGATGGCATTTTCAGAGGCCACTGCAAAACTGCATTGCACAGTGGGAAGTGCAATCTCTGCAAGATGCAGATGACAAGAGCTGCCATCTGCTCCAAACCATGCCAGTTACGGGCAACACTCATCTGAACAAAGCTCTGGATGCTTCTTTTGTGCTTTTCTGGAAAAATGATAAATCCATTTATTCCTGCATTTCCTGAACTCAGATGCCAGACACTTTCAGCCTGCAGATGATAGCTGGAAGCTGCTAAAGCCTGGCTGGAACAGGATGCCAGTAGCAGTGAGGTCAAAATAAAAAGAAAGACATTCTGACTTCCAAAAAGAACTGGGACGTTTGCCAACCTCAAGCACAATTTTCCTCTGACCAAAAGGTTGTTTTGGATCAACCTTTGTTTGATCCAAAACAATTTGGCCAAAAACAATATTCTAAAGGATCTACTTTGTACCCAGGCCTCATTTTATTTTTACTCAAGTGGTATGTTTTATGTGCTCAAAGGCAAAAACAATCTTGCACACTGCATTCATTCAGCTGTAGAAGGAAGAAAAAATTGCTTCTAGCACCGGACTTTCCACAGGAGGAACTGTTCTGACTTTGCTCTCTCTTCACTTCATAGCCCAGCCACATTGGGGTCAGGCAAGCCGACGACAGACATTCAGGTTTACTGAATGTTGTGGTCCAGAGTGGGACTTGTCAAAGCTGGACCCAGTCTCTGCCTCCTCCTCCTCCTCCTCTCCTGCCTTTGTGCTCAACAGGGGATTGGCACTCACATGGGAGCCATTCTCCAGATAGACTCTTGGTCAGATGTCAAAAGCCAGGATGCAGTTGCACAGCCTCTTCTCATACGTGTTATAGAACAATAGAATCCTGACCGAGTTCGGGATCCTGAGGACAGGAAGGATGGAGAGCAGCTGAGTAAGGACCCTGGACTTCAGAAAAGCTGACTTTGACTTGCTCAGGGAATTGATGGGCAGGATCCCCTGGGAAGCCAAACTGAGGTGGAGAGGAGTCCAGGAGAGCTGGCTATATTTAAAGAAGCCTTAGTAAGAGTGAATGAACAAAACATCCCAGTATGCAGGAATGGAAGCAAGTATGGCAAAAGAGCAGTTGGACTTAGCAGGGAAGTCTTCAGTAAACAAAATCACAAAAACAAAGCTTATTTGGAAACTTGGACAAACAACTATGGAGGAGTATAAGAGTATTGCTTGGGCATGCAGGGATGAAGTCAGGAAGGCCAAAGTGCAATTGGGGTTGCAGCTAGCAAGGGGTGTGAAGGGTAACAGGAAGGGTTTCTATAAGTATGCTGTTAACAAGAGGAGGATCAGGGAAAGTGTGGGTCCCTTACTGAATGGAGGAGGCAACCTTGTGACAGAGGATGCAGAAAAGGTGGAAGTGCTCAATGCCGCAGGGAAGCTCATGCACGGTGGCTGCTGCTGCCACACACCAGCCCAGTGAGCTTCCCTGCCTCACAGAGGGGTGCTGCTGCCCTCACCCCAGCCTGGTGAGCTTCCCTGCCTCACTCCAGCCCTGCTCCTGGGAAGCGGTGGCACTCTGTCCCTACCTGCCCACATGCCATCCCCCTCTGCTCCTTGTCTGGCTGCACGCCACCCCCTGTCGGCGTTCGGCCATGCGCTAACCTCCACCCCCATTTGGCAAGCAGCTGTACGCTAACCCTCCCCTCCCCCCACAACTTGGCATTCAGGTACCGGGGGTACTTAGACTAAAAAAAAGTTTAAAACCCATGGAGTAAATGACCTCCTGAGGTCCTTTCCAACCCTAATTTTTTTATGGGTGTGTGTAGGCGAAATGGGGACTTGAAATTGAAACAGTGTGTTTTTAAAAATTTAGTGCCAAGTAAACGTGTGTCGTGCACACACACATGCGCTTACCTACCTCTCCAGCAGTGGGGAGGGGAAGGTGAGCTGCTTGCAGGGGAAGTGGTCCCTGGGCTGCGGGGGTACTGGTGCTTCCCTCCGCGGCAGCACTTGCCTGCAGGCATCCGGCTCAAGTAGTCGCAGGGGGTTACCACAGCTGCTGAGGGAAGCACTAGGCCCCCCGCACAGCTCAGGCAGGCAGGCTCTGGGGGGTAGGAAATCAAGCTCCTGCTTTTTTTTTTTTTTTTTTGGGCAAAGCCTGCCTTCCCAGGCTGCTGCCAGGCTGCCTGCATGGGCTTCCTGCAGAGCCCCTGAGCTGCACAGAGCCTGATGCTTTGCTCCACAGTTGTAGGGCAGCAAACTAAAACTCCTCAGAGGAGTTTGCTGTTTTAGTTTGCTGTGCCCCAAGTCATTGAAGGCACATTATGCTGCTGAATTTGCTACAGTGGGTGGAATTAATGTGTGATACACTGCCGATACGTGCAAACACCAGCACCATTAAAGCAATGCAGAAACATTTAACCTACTTTAAAGTGTCATGCACACACGCCCCTCATTTCATCTACACATAGCCTATGATTCTAATTCTAACCATGTAACTAGCCATGTGAACAGTGGAGTAAACAGAAACATTTCTCAGTTTCCTACTGGCAAGTCTCTTGGGAGCTAATATCTGAGGCAGCATGAAGTCCGCAGTAAATTCCTGAAGTACTGGGTTTCCCAATGGCACACTTGTTGCTCCTGATGTTCGTCCTGCTTATTTTCCACCTACAGTCAAACGCTCCAGCCTTGTTCCAGTCAAACGCTCTAATCTTGTTTCCTTGCCCTCTCTTCCCTAGATGAGCCCAGGCTGCTCTGGCTTTCTATTCCAGAGTGACATAAATCTAGATTCATCCCTTGCAAGCTAGCTTCAGTCTAGGCTCAGCATCACTCTGCTTTATGGTCACATTTCTTTTCAGACTGGAGGGGTTCTGTATTTTCCAGGCCTTTCACAAACGACAGAAGATCACCTGGGTAACAATATATTCTTCTCAAACCTACTCTACTGACCAGCAAATGAAAAAGCCACCTTGTTGGCATATTTTCATTAGGACTAACAATGCATCTGCCTAGGAAATCACCACCAGTGGGAGCCATACAGCTTCAGGAGCTAGGAAACATGCCATTCAGTTTTTCCTCCCTGACATAGCATGCCAACACTTCTATGGAGGCTCCTTAGTAAGGGTCATTTTGGTCATCCCCCGACAAGCCTCCTGCCCTTAGGGCAGGGATGACTGGAGCACTGAGCCTCATCTGCCAAACCAAACGAGCAGTTTTACAGCCCAGCTGAGCACACCCCATTGCAGCTGAGGATGTGGGATTGAATTTTTGTCTGATGGCTCACAAACCCCTTAAATGATTCACACCTCAGAATCATTTTCTGGGGCAGAGATCAGTGTTAGACTAGGTTGGTGCCAGTTGGAGGCATAATGAACATTCATTCCCCAGAAAAAACAATTAACTAAGACCTTGGCTTGGCTTGCAAAGATATGCTGTGATTACAAGCTCACACTCTTGCTAGGGTAATTTCAGGCACAACATTTTTGAGTGAGGGATGTTTCTACTAAAGTCTGCCATGAGTCTGGTATTTTTTCGTTCAGCTCCAAGTGCAGAATCGTTTCAGTCCTTGCATTCTGCACTCTCTTCACAGCCCTCTGCCATCAGACATTAGGACACAGGTGCAGAGTGGCTGCATCCAATGATTAAGAACATCTAGCAGCAGCTCTCCTTGCCCATTAGCCTCCAGAGAAATAATGTCACATTGGAGACAGATCATTGTATATATGAAAATCAGCAAGGGAGAAAGCTGTTGGAAAAAATACTACACCAATGATCAATCAGCTCAGAAAAACTGCCCTGATTCCTTCTGTATACAGAAAGTTTGGTTATATTTTGTCATTATTTGTAATTTTGCTTCCAAGGTAGAGCTCTAGACGTCTTTCTTTATCCCCCCACAATTATGCAGATTGTATTTATAGGATCTCACAGGCAGAAACAGCCATTCCTTCTTGCCAATGCACAAAACTGAATTAAGGTTCAGGTAGGAGTGCTTTACTTTTCCAATGTTAATTCTGCCACAGTGAAAATACAAAGGATTACAGTGCTTAGGCAAACAGTGCGGCAGAACAAACCCACATAGCTTGGATTTACTGCTTCTTGTTGGCTGGCTTTTGAAAGCCCTGACCCTGATTGGGCACTGGGGCTTCTCTGCAGAACAAGCTCCAGAATGAAGCATAACACAAGCAAATTTCTGAGACAAGGGACGCATTTACATGTGCAATTAACATGCCTGAATTTTCTGTGCTGAAAATTCAGGCACATTAAACTGCGACTGGCTATGCGTCTAGGTCAGGAGCAAACTGAGCCCAACAGGAGCAGCTTACTCCAGGGCTGTTCTTGCCTTGCTCAGATGACCTTTCGTATGTCAGCCAGGGGGAGCTCCAGGCTTCCCCCATTGCCAGCCCTCCAGCTGGCAGGGGCACTGGGGGGAGCCGTGGGCTGGCAGGGGGCATGGGGGCTTAGGCCCGAACTCTGGGGGGCAGTGGGCAAACTATCACCGGTTCGAGGGGCAGCTCTGAGTAGCATTGACCTGCCCCCAGAGCTAGGGACAGCTTGTTTCGCCCTCTGGAGCTTGGGGCTAAGCCACACTGCTCCGAGCTGCCCCCACAGCAGGGGACAGATCCTTCTTTGCCCCCAGAGCTCAGGGATAAGCTGAACAGTAGCTGTGGGCCTGGCTGCTCGGGCTTCATTTGGCAGCTGGCAGATCCTCAGTGTTACGTTGTAAGATTTGGAGTGCAGGCCTAATGGCGTGAAAGACCGGACTGCACAATGTCTGGGTCTTCAGTGGCAATGACACCAGGATTTCTTGAAAAGTTCATAGATTCCAGTTCACTAAGAAGATAATTATTTTTCCTGGTGTGGACCAGGTACTGACAGTTGGTGTGATGTGAACGCTGATCAGGAGCAATTTGCTCCCAGGTCAGTGTCTGCAGCACACTTAGGCGTATTAGTTTAAAGTGTCATTTTCTAGTACCTGTATCTGTGGGTACAAGTAAACAGTGCTTTAAATTATTCTACTGAGCATTAATTGTGGCACATATGTAGGTGGTGATGTTTTACTGCACATTAGATTAGTCTTATATGCAGTAAAGCACACATATAGATGTGCCCAAAGGGAGCAAGAAATCCATGCTGAAACCCCATCAAACACTTTGTTTGAAGCCAACAAAACAAAAACACATTTTCCAGTGTCGGTATCTACAGCAGTTATTCTCAACCATGTGCTGTGGCACTCAGGGGTGCCTTGCGATCTTTTCAAGGGTGCCACAGGATGCCACACAATGTTAGTACTGTTAGGTGTGCAAACATAATTCACAAGATAAACCCAGAGATTTTAAATAGGGGTCCACAGCATCAAAAACATTCTTCCCTGTTGTGAGCTTTCTGAGGGCTTTGCAACAGAAAAAATACCTTAATCAAAAAGTTTTTTCTGATTTTTCTGTAATCAAAAAATGAATGGTAACTAAAAACTGGCATTTCCAGTGGTTCTCCCAAATTTAGTAAGGGGTGCCTTAAGTCTAAAAGGTTGAAAACCACTAATTTAGAGTCACACCTCGAAGAACTGCATACACACACAGCTATAGAACTCTAATCCCAAACCAGATTGTAAACTACATCTTTCAAGGCAGCATAATCCACTGGGAAGGGGAGAATGCATCCAGGGGCTTGGGTGACCCCTGGTATTCAAAGCAGGCAGACATGGGAACCTTGAGCTATCAGCTGGTAAAAGTCCAAATAGCCAAGCCCTCTGGACCTGCTTGTATGTTCAGGCTCTGAGGAGCACCAGTGCAGGACCACTATATAGTCTCTAGCCACAGTGAAACCCATTTATGGCCAGGGAATTTCAGTCTGATGGCTGTACAGCTCCTCTTTACTGTGGCAGGGGCATAATGGAGCTCAGACACAACTAAAGGCCTGTGCTACTTGCAATTTCTTTGGAGACGTATTTTAACTTTCTTTCAGGGTGGCAGAATTCTTGGGCCATTCTCCCAAATTCTGCCACCACGAGTTTCCTGTATGTCACAGTTTCTCTGTGCCCCAGTTCTACCATCTGCAAGATGAAGATACCTCCACCCTAGAAGGTAAGATGATCATCTACAAGCAGTGCCAGCTGCAGTGTTATTTGGATTCACTTTGGAGAGAGGGCTTAGCTGCAGCAGCAAATACAGCCTTCCTATGAACGAAGCAAAGCCACATTTTTTTCCTACCTCGGATCAGTTTAAAGTAGTAATGGGAATTCATTGAGTATAGAACTAGGACACATGAAAGAACTTGCAACATAAAACTTTAATATTTGCAAGGGCTTCAAGATCCTTGGATGAAAGACAATATATCAAAATACAAGATATAAAAGCCACAAGTACTTGGTTTGGTGGACTCTCCATTACTATAGTTCACTGCCAAAAGTAGTGAAGATGTAAGGGCTCTCCCAGGCAGAGTTTATAGTTGTGTCAGACACTAACTTTCCCAACATCATATACTACAGCCACCACTAAGCCTTGCCTTTATTTCATAAATGGGGCAACTACACCCTCTCTATGTTGTGAATGCTTTCCTTAGTCAGAAGTCATATAATACCACACCCTTCACGTCAGCAGTAGAGGCTATCACTAGATTTTCCCACTGCACAGGCTCCTGGCTAGGATCCAGAGAGATGTGTGTGCACTGACTGGCCAAAGTGCATTATCACTTCCACCTTTCCTGTTTGTAAACCACTGTTACCCTCATGCATTGCATGAATGCTGGAAACCCTTCCTTCCTCTGCACTCTGCAGGCAGGAAGAGCCTTGCGTTGCTTAATGCTGCGTTGTGCAATGGCCATACAACTACAGGAAAAAAGTACTGACTGGATGGATTAATCCTCATTTAAGCAGTTCCCATTTCCAATAATCTTGATGAGCTGGCCCAGGAACTAAACTTGGCTTTTACGTGAATTAATTCCCTCTGCAACCTTAGGCAAATCATTTAACCTGGTTGCTGTAATTTCCTCTATTTTTAAAAAGGGGATAATCCATTCTTACCTACCATTATGTGTCATCACGGTTATCTTGTTCAAGTTTTGCATGGGGTCGCCAGTTGTATGCTATGCACTATTACAAATACTTAGAGAAAGTCCCTACTTTTGAAGTTCTCGTAATTAAATAGACAAAGGGTCAGAGAGAGGAAGGATTATTCCCTGAAATACTGAAAATTAAATTTATAATACACTTGCATAAATAGATACAATAAAATAATGAAGACATAAGAATTAATGTTTATGAAGTGCTCTGCACAGGGAAGCATTGCTTAGCTGCCTTGTGCTGAATCAATGCTGGCATCATACTGGTAGAAGAACACTGATGATCTTCTAGGTGATCTTCAGGAGCTTCATAGGCAGGTAAATCCCACTCCCCATTATGGATATGAACTTCTAGTACCTGGTTTTCTAATACAGCCCAGTGCAGGAGACAGAATCTCAGCCCAGAGTAGCTCAGGGGTGGGCAGAGTCCAACCCATGGGCTGGATTGGGCCCACAACAGACTCCATTTCCCAGCAGCTCCTGCCTGCATTGCTCTGGCCAGTTTCCGTGGAGACCCCAGGAGTGGTGGGGCTGTGACAGTGCTGAGCCAGGGTCTCCATGGATACCAGCCCAAGCAGCGCTGGCAGGGCACATGGCTGAGCGGGGAGCTGCTCCAGCGCCATGGCTGAGATCTTGCAGTGGTGACAGTGTGGGCTGGAGCCGGGGCAGAAGATAAGCAACAGATGTTCTCAGAAAGCCTGCCTCAGCTGATCAGGCTTGGGAGATGCCATTCTGGAACCAGAAGCCACATCCAAATCCATTTCAAAGCACCTTCAGGATGTACAGCTCCGAAGGGGGCTCAGGAACAGAGGTACAGCATCCAAAGGCCAAAATGGGACTGCAGCCATTAATTAATTAAGTGTGCACATGTGTGTGGATGGCTGGATTTAGCAAAGGATTTGAGTCTCAGAGCATGACAATGCAGTATTCTGCCGAGGCCTGAGCTACCTAACTCAGCTGCCAGAAGCAGCACCATCATGTTATCAAAGAGCTCCACCTGGGCTAATTAGTCCCGCTTTCCTTACACTCTCAGTCACAGGGATTCTGGCAGGGACCCTAGAAAAGGTGTAAGAATAGGGAGAATTAGCACTTTCTTCCTCAGGACAAGAGTGATTTGGCTTTTGTTAAATACTTCTCAGGTTCCCTAGCTGTGAATCAGTGTTTCTTGAAGCAGCTCTTCCTGATCTATAACTGAGAGAATGACAATTGCGCAGGAAGAAAGGACCATTGACCATGGGACTATTCCCCTCTCACATATACACTGATACAAATCATAAATTTGTTGATTATGACTGCAATATATGAAGGTGTTTCAGAAAGTAACATTAATTTTGGACCACATCACTTCTCTACATAGTCGTAAGCAGTGGGTGTGTTCGACGATGCCATCATCACTGTTTCCTGCTGCTGTGTATTTCCCCCATCATTGCACACAAAATGGTTTTATTTCGAAATTGTCATTACTGTCTGAAACACCCTCATAGATTATAACTACATGAATGACTGTGAATACCTGATATCTAAGAAAAGACTTGCATTAATTAATTCTTGTTTGAACTACAGCACCTATTTTAGAAAAATCTCTAGTTTTGACTTAAAATCACCAGTGATAAGAAATTCAACACACAACTTGGTGAGCTGTTCCAGTGCTTAAAGTGTACATTTTTAACAATGGGGGTGATTATTTCTCATCTTAATTTGTCTATCTTCAACTTCCAGCCAGGGGACCTTGGCATATTCTTAACAGTTAGACTTAACAGCAAGTTTTTGTTCCCTATGTAAGTACTACTGGACTGTGAGCAAGTCACCCCTTAATATTCTCTTGAACTCTTGGGGTACATCCCCATAAGGGCACACATGCAGGCTGTGGTGCCTCAAAGCTGTCTGAGGCATGGCAAACTATGCACGGTGCATGTGCACCCATACATCATGCTGATAATTTGCAATGTGATGGGGTTTTTTGACACTGGGAGATCCCAATGGAAGAAACAACCATTGTTAGAAAAAGCAACGTGGCACACATGGCAGCAGCATGCACTGCCAGAAACCATAGCCTGCGATGCTCCAAAAAAACCCACCAAGTTTAAATTTTATAAACCTATTTAATTTAATGAGGATTAAAACCCATGGTGTGTGTACAGATGCCCCAGTGATCAAAAAACAAAAAAAGTCAATTGGGGCAAGGAACCAATCCCTGTAAAGCCCACAAGAAACACGCTCAATGATGGACTTTGTCATTTAACCAAATGTTAATCCATTTGATGTGTGGCTTGTTGATGTTGTATTGTGCCAGGATCTTAATCAAAATTGTATGTGATATCATGTCAAATGACTTATACAAGTAAACACTGGCACTTTTATTAACCAAGCCTGTAATTTATCAGAAGAAAAAAGATACCTCATTAGTTTGACAGGAGCTATTTTCCATAAACCCATGTAGATCAGCATTCATTAAATATATAATTATATACAAGATATATTACAGTCCTTTATTAAAAAGCCCTGTATCAGCTTTCCACTCTTCTGCCCAGATATGATCTCAGGCTGACAAGCCTGTAATTACCTAAATTATCTCATTTACACTTTGTAAGTGCCCATTCCTTTATTTTGTAGGGAAGAGAGGGATTCTACCTTAGCAAATATCAGGTTGACTCAGCATCTTTCAATTGCTCAACTTACTTTTGTTTAAAGAGAAGCACAGCTCCCAGGAGAAAGCAAGTTAGCAACCAGTGTGTGACAATTGTTTGCCTTTCCCCTGACAGATGAGCAATTTTTCCCTCTCTTTTAAGTAATAGTTGGCTATACTTTCTTTTTAATGAGTTTTTGGCCCAAAGCCCAAAACTGATCATATTCATCAGGGCGGAGGAGAAATAACCTGACATTTTTGGAAAAAAAGAGAAATTATATTTTTTATTACTGTGGTGAATGCCAGAAATGCCGATCTTTGCTCTGCATCTTCACCTGTCTGTCGAGCATATCAAGCACTTCTCACAGCCACAAGTACTGCCTCTTCGCTAGAGCATGCTGATAAGAGGGAGGATGAGGCTGGGTGCTGCAAATGGGCAGAGGGATGTTTGTGAACAAATGCCTCCTCCTCCCTTGAAAACAAAGCAGTTGCCCAGGGAGAAATTAGAAGATTCATGATTGATTTTTCTCGGGTGGCAGACTCATCACCCGTGACATAATAATGAGAAGGGCAGTGATATAGTGCAGTGATGTAGGGCAGATGTTGTTTGAAAAAAATCAAAGCAGAAAGCCAGGGGGCAGAGCAGAGCTGTTTGCAATGTGAAAAACACCAGGATCAGTTTTGTCCCTAGGGCCAACACTCAGGAGCTGTTGTATCTCCAGCTCCAGCCCAGCCTGTTGTGTGACTTTGGGTAGATGACTGAACAGCTCTCTGCCTCCTTTCACTACTGGAAACATGGAGGTAATAAGAGGCTTCCACCTTTATTAGAGGTCTTTGAGATTTACAGACAGGAGTGTGTTTATTGACAAGAGTATTACAAATGTGACAGTGAAGCATGGATCCAAGGTTAAAAAGGGAAGAAAAGATTATGACCTTCAGGGTTGGGCTGGGATCTCTGAGCCAAGCCTTCCTCTTACAATAGGAAGCATTGCCAGGGGTATGGAAAGCTTGTAGCTGCTCTATCTGCCTAGTGGAAAACATGGGGTAGGGGAATGAAGTGAGAATAATTAGGATGCAGGATGCAAGAAAATGTTAGCTGGGAAAGAATAATAAAGATAAAAACCATATTAAACAGCAGGGGTAGAAGCAGCGAGTGCTGTAAACAGGAAGGAGCAGAAATTCCCCTAAGATCTACTACTGTTGCTCCTGAGGAAGGAGAATCATGAGACAGGCCCCTCTGGTATTTGCTGGACCGCAGGAGACTGTATGGGGCATTCACTGTTTGCATAAAAGGTACAAGAGCCAGTAAGCCTGGATAGCTCTGGATAGAGAAGGAATGGATGTGGTCGAGGCCCCCAGAACTGAATGTCTGCATAAACAATCTTGCTTGATCCCAGCAGCTTGTGCAGCCTAGAACACGGGTTTGGGAGTAGGAAATACCCTCTGGAGAACCAAGAGAAACAACTAATAGCACAAATCCATAAGACATTTAGCTAATGCTCATACAAGGCTGTGGAAAGACAAAGGACTACAAATACTCGGTCTTCCAACAGCAGGCTCAATATTTTTTTCCATTATTGTTTTTTTTCCATCGACTTTCCAAAAGTTTCCATGAAACTGGGGATGTCCAGAGCCCAGCTTATGCTACCCTGAAATGTTGCTAAACAGGGCTGCATTTCATGCTGGAATTCCAGAGAACAAGCTGCTGGAGAGCCCCAAAAGGCAGCCTCTGCCCTTCTAATACATTTTGTATTTTAAAATGTAAGCCTATGTATAAATGAGCCAATGTAGCGCACAACTCCTGGCACGTTGCCAGCATACAACCTTCTGTGTCACAAAAGGAGAACACCTTCGCTACAGAGCCCATGTTCATGGTGCACTCAGGACAGCCGTTCAAGGGGATGGGATTATAGGACTAGCTGTATGAAGCACATTGCTAAAGCAGCTGAAGAGACTCCCTGGCTTATTTGTGGATTGTGGCATATGCAGCAGCTATGTATTTGTTTGTGGTGGCTTGTACCTTTATATTTCTAGGAGCCTGTGGTTAGCTGATGACAACCGCCTTTTACTGTCCAGTTTTGATGCATGTGATTGCAGGATGTCACATGCTCTGGGATCTCTTACTGAGGTTTTAATTTTGTTCCTTCTTGTTTTGTTTTCTTCTCATAATCTAATATAGAAGCTATTTGAACTGGAGCAGATAGCTGCTCTGTGTTTGTAAAAAAGCACAACAGGCAGCAAGTCAAAAGATTTAAAATTAATGCAAATTTTGCCTCCATATATTTGGGATATGTCAGACATGTAGGATTTACAAGCAACAGTAATGAGATTCCCACATGAAGCAATGAACAGTGAAATATTTACCGAAGCGACCCACCATGTGCTAATGGGCATTCCCCAGAGTTTCTAACTCGCTGAGTTGTTTGAAACTATTTCTGCAAGGGAAAGAAGAAAGCCACTAGCAAAGGTGTCTGAAAGCTCACTGCAGATGAGGGTAATGTCAGCAGACTGGAGAGTGGCTAATGAAGCTTCACATTTCAGAAATGACTAGGGGTGATTGTAGGGAAGTACAGTAGCGACCTATATAGAGTGGAAGGATGGGACAGGAAGGCCAATCACAAACCTTTGATGGGTGTAAACAAACACCCAGGAGCCAATACAAGTGTCTAGAGCAATACAGTGGACCATATCTATGCAAAATAGGATGAAATTAAGCAAAGGAGAATTTGCGCTATTATTACATCCTACCCATATGGATCTTAAGCTTTCTCTTCACTGCTTGAAACTGATGTTTTTCTTTACATCAAGAAACCAAGAATATCAAGGCAGGAAACCTGCAGTGCTCTTGTGAGATAATTAGGCAATGTCAGCACTGGAGCTGTCCTAGTAAAGGATTTTCCAAACCAAAATGGAAATTTTTGCCGAGACAAAAAATTGAGGGGAAAAAAAGAATTCAATTTAGTTCAAACCAACATTTCACGTTAGCTTATTTTCTTTGTTTAAATATTTTAATCAACTCCAAGTAGATTTTGAAATCTTGAAATACCTTCAAATAAAAAGCCCAAAATATTTATCTTTGGAAAGATCCTTTAAAAAAATAGCTTCAAAGATTTCAAAAGATCTTCATTTTATTTAGCTTCATTGCACGTGTATAGGCACCCCAGGGGTTGGTTTTCTGTAGCTTGTTGACCTGAATCAATGTTTCCAAGTAAGAGGTTCTGGCCAAATGATGTCACTCAGCTTTTGCCAGTATCCCTCCCTAAAACTGATCTCACTCAATGTACTGCACAGTAGAACTCTGTTTTTTGTCAGATAGCTAATGAGTGTTATTTACCTTACAGTAAACATACATCATTTTTGTCAGCTCAGATAAGCCCTTGAGCTGTGTTGTGTCTCCAAAGGGAAGGTGCTCAGTATTTTGAAAATTTAAACTGGAAAGGACAAAACCCTAGAGAAAGTACATATAGAGGAAATAAGCCTACCTCAGCATGGGATGGACCACCTGACCTAGCACGTCTTTTGCAGCTCTAACTTCAGCAATTCTCTCCCTTGCTTTAGCACATACAGTGTGTGTAAGTCTGATAAGAGTGATGAGGTTATTTCTGAATGGGTGCGTGTGTGTTTCAGGGAGTTCTTGGGTCCAGTGTGACCAGACAGGGAGCAACCGGGCAAACATTTCTACAGGGTGTTTATACAATTCTTGTGCAACTTTAAACTTTAATAACTTTGGATGTACACATGCTAGAAGCAAACTGTAAATGGCAATTGAAACCATAATTCATTAAGTTTCAACAAAATACATCTCAAATTTCTAGACTTCAACGTAACTGCCATCTTTCATGATACATTGTTCAATCCAATTTTTCCAACTTTCCAGTCACTGCTGAATGGTTTCATGAATTGCATTTGTGATACTTACCCTATGCATATCTTACACTATGCTAAAAAACTTAATTAATTATGCTTTCAATCACCATTTACAGTTTGCCTCTATCATGTGTATTATCCAAAATTATTAAAGGTTAAATTTGCACAAGGACTTTATAAACACCCTGTATTGTACAAAACAAGGGCTTCATTCAGTGGTCTTCAAATGTCCTAAAGTCAGTCATATCACTTCTGAGGAACCTCTACGCCTCAGCTCATGCATGCCAACATGGAGGCAGGTGACCCAGCCTGGCCCTGGCAGCGCACCACCTCTAGGCTCACTCCGCCATTACTCCAGTCTTTTTGTGGAACCCCTGATGACCTATTGCGGACCACAGGGTTTCATGAAATACAGTGAAAACCACTAGCTTAAACTAAATGCTTCTCATACAAAACAGCAGACAGCAACAAGAGATAAACACACCATGGAATCGCAGCATCTATTGGCAGGAGTGCACAACTCATACACATAACACACAGAACATAACAGTTCTGTAACCAGTTTAGATGGAGACAGTCCAAAATGGATTCACAGAAGAATAAGATCAAATCTGACAATTTGCCTCAACTTCCGAGTCTACGTTACCAGTTCAGTGCTGCTGACAGGTATGCAACAACATAGCTACTAGATTAGGATTTCAAGAAAATATTGGTATGGCTCCAGACAGGCAGAAGGATTTATAAACTCAGAAAGTGCAGAGCTATTGAAACAGATTATAAATTAGCTTTGAGACACCGAACAAGAAATGTGTCAGGTAAGGATGTACAAAAGCAGGAGAAAGGAATTGTGGAAGGTTGTGGAAGCTAGTCAAGTATCCCAAACAACTTTTCCAAACCTCACTGCCAATTAAAGTTTCCTTCCCATTAATAAGTTGCTTTGTCACTTGACAGTGTTCTACCAACCTAAATAACTTTGCATCCCCGCCAGAGGCACTCATGAGTCAGCCATATAGACCATAGAGTCCTGGGGCACATGGCATAGGAACATATTCATGAAGTGAGTTTGGCACACAGTCCTGTGTTCAGAAGATGGTCCTAACCTACTGTCATAAAGCAGCCTGCTTGATAGTACCATATAGTATCATCCTTTAGCTCTACAGTAGTAAAAGGCCTTGTAAGCATGTGCGTTAACTGCATGGTTCTGGAGCCTGCTAGTGATGTGAAAGTTTGGATTAGTGTTTTTTGCACTAATTAGAAGTTCCTCTTGCTTTAAACTCTTACCTCAATTAAACTGTATAATAATTTTCATCATAACAGAAATTCAGTTGAAATTAGAAAAAAACCCCTTTATTTGAACAACATAACTACAACTGATGGTCTTAGTTGGTCAGACTGTGCAGAAATTACAGTGCCTTTGTTGTACACAACGCAACAATTGGGGCACTGTAATTGAGTGAACTGGGGCAACCACCCTGGGCCCTGTGTTTAGGGGGGCCCAACGGAGCTGAGAGGAGTGGCTGCAGTGACTCCATGCCACCACCGCTTGCTTCATGTCCAGCCATTTGCTACCCCACCCCCCTGCCAGCTACACAACCACTAGTGGCAGCAACTTCTTTGCGTCCGGGGCTCGTGGGACCAAAGCAAGGACAGGGCCCTGCATGGGCTGATTTGCCCTACGCCCCACACCCTGCTTGGGTTGGCTGTGTCAGGAGGTCATGCCCCTGCTCAAAGCAGAACCATCCCCAACTAGATCATCCCAGCCAAGCCTCTGTCTAGTTAAGTCTTAAAAACCTCCAAGGATGGAGATTCCATAATTGGGTAATCTGTTCCAGTGCTTTACTACCCTCCTAGCAAGAAAGTTCTTCTTAATATCTAACCTAAACTTCCCTTTTGGCAACTTGAGACCATTGCTCCTTGTTCTGTCATCTACCACCACTGAGAACAATATAGCTCCATCGTCTTTAGAACCACACCAGATAGTTGAAGGCTGCTATTAAATCCTCCTTTGGTGGCTGTGTGTACACAAGATGCTGACTGCACAGTAGCGTCATGTGTCCGGAAGCGTGACATGATGCTACTGCGCAGTCAGCATCATGAAGAAGCCATTCCTTGGTGCAACTGTGCAGTAATTTCACCTAACCATTTTTGTTGCCCTCTGCGGGACTTTCTCAAATTTGTCTATAAATTGTCTACATGATGAAATATAGGAAACAGTGGTATGAATCATAGCCATGTTTTCACTATTGATGGTATGTTCCTGTTCTTTGTAAGTTTCCATCCAAACCATGAAGACTGTAAACTTCTGCAAGTGTTTGATGCAAGAACTGCAATCTAAATACGTCACACATGCACTATGAACTGCTATTACAATGATGATAAACTGACATGAGAACCAGCTAACTAAAAGTAATAATAAGCAAACTCAGTCTTGAAGGTTTGGAAGCAGCATAAAGCTTTTGAGTAGAACCTGGTGAAACTTGGATACAAAGGCTCTCCCTCACTCCAGCCTTTAAGCTTAACGGCATTGATAAGACACCTGGATCATTTACCTGTACTGTCACCAGTTAAAAATGCAGCCCAAACTGGTAGTCCCCAGAGGGCGCATCTACACATGCGCATTTACAGTGCAGTAACCAAAATTACTACACCGTATGGGCACGTGTCTACATGTGCACATCTGTACTAAACTGTAAATATGGTGAGTTATGCCAACTTGAGCATAAATTTGATACCTGCAGCATGCTGGTATCAAATTTATGCCTAATTAGTTCCTGCTCAGTAATACACGTGTAGATGCATTACCACACTGTGTGTGTGGACTGACTTGGAACTAACTTTAGTCCCAAGTCAGTGCACAGACGGTGTTAATGCTCTCTAACGCCTGCACATGTAAACGCTGGCTTATTCCCACTTACTGCACAGGAATTTACTGCACTGTAAATTTAAGAAGGCATAAATGTACATGTAGACATGCCCAGACAGTAAGAAGCTGATGTGAAATGAGCATTTGTTTTCAGTCCAGTTTTTGCTGGCAGGTGTACACATCTCCAAAACCCCATTATGTCAGCAGATAACCTTGCTGGCAGTCTCCACTGAGGCCCAGAACAAAATTGGTATGGAAAGGCAGTTGTTCCCACTACCTTGGGAGCTGTCTTTCCACATCAGAGCTGAGGCACCTGTGTGAAGAAGCCTCCATATCTACTCCCTGTGCTTATCTGGCTCTGTGGATAACAGGAACTTCAGGCTGTTAGAATGGCTCTGTTAGCAGCCTTCAAATTAGGAAGAGAAGAACCGATACCCCTGTGTACCTTACAGTAGCTATCAAATCTCAGCAACCCATGCATCATCAAAGCTATCAGATAAATGCTTTCCTTTTTGGGGGAAAGGGGGGAGGCTGGGAACCAAACCAGTATCTTTTGAAGTATTAGCACTAAACCCACATTTTTCCTCTCAGTTTCACTTCTCAGCAAGACCAACATAATCTGCAGCATTTTGCAAGATTCCCTTTCATTCAGGCTGACAAACTAGGCAGAACTGCTTCTCAGTGCTGTATTTCACATTGAGAGATTCTTTTGGGTTCCTTTCCCCAAAAGGGAAAGAGTTTGCATGATAAAAGTGATGTCTGAGGCATGGCAGTTTCAACAAAACAGCCATATCATGGACATGTGCTTTTGTAGTGTTGAGTGGCTTGGAAGCTGCATAATGCATCCTGATGGCAGTACAAATCATTAAAGGTCAAGGGCTTGTGGATTAACTGCATCCCCAGACAATTGGCTGATTATAAAAAGGGCAGGACCAGGAGGCCTCAGACTTGGAATGAAAAGTTTTGAATAGAACTGATGCAAAACATATTCAGGGAGAAGACAACTTCCCAGCTCAAATCTTTCCAGTTGTCACACAGATTAATTGCACCACATTTCTGATATTAACCACAGTCTCAGGCTTGTGTCACTTGTTCTTCTTCAAGCAAGAAAAAAACCAAACCAAAACAATATCACTATTCACATCTAGAAATGGTCTCATCCAGATTCATAGATTCAGACTATTAGGGGTGGAAGGAACCTTGCAGATCATCGGGTTCAGCCCCCCTGCTCTAGGCAGGAAAACAACTGGGGTTAGGTGACTCCAGCAAGGTGACTGTCTAGTCTCCTCTTGAAAACCTCCAGGGTAGGTGACTGCACCACCTCTGGAGGGAGTTTATTCCACAGTCTGGACGCCCTGACTGTGAAGGAGTTTTTCCTGGTAGTAAGCCTGAAGCAGCCTTCCAGGAGTTTATATCCATTGATCCTGGTCTTCCCCAGGAGTGCCCTGGTTGTTCACTGAGCTCCCGATGCACTCCTCTGATAGAGCGGTAAGCTGCTATCAAGTCCCCTCTCAACCTTCTCTTCTTTAGGCTAAAGAGGTCCAGGTCCCTCAGCCTATCCTCGTATGGCTTGCCTTGCAAGTCCTTGCCTCTTTTCTGGACTCTCTCAAGTTTTTCCACCTCCTTATTGAAGTGCAGCATCCCAGAACTGTACACAGTACTCCAACTGTGGTCTCACCAGTGCAGAGTACAGCAGGAGTATCACTTCCTTAGTTTTACACGGTTTATGCATGCCAGAATGTTGTTTGCCCTGCTGACCACTGCCTCACACTGATGGCTCATATTCATACGATGGTCAATCATTACCCTAGGTCCCTTTCAGCCTTGGTGAAAGTCAAGCTGTCGCCACCAAGCCTATATGTATGCTGAGGGTTGTTTGCCCCCTGATGGAGCACCTGACACTTGGAAGCATTAAACTTCATCTGGTTCTGGTCTGTCCAACTCGAGCCTGTCCAGGTCCACTGTGCAACCTATCATCTGGCGTGACCACACTGCCCCATAACTTGGTGTTGTCTGCAAACTTGGCCAGTGAACTTTTCACTCCCCCATCCAAATCATTGATAAAAGTGTTGAAAAGCACAGACCCCTGAGGGACACTGTTGGCCACTTCACACCAGGACAACAAAGATCCATTCATGAGAACTCTCTGGGTCCTGCTGTGTAGCCAGTTTCCCACCCACTGAACCGTCAAACAGTTGAGCCCACAATCTTCCAGTTTTCCCACAAGGATATCGTGGGATACTATATTTAAAGCCTTTTGGAAGTCTAGGTCTATAATGTCTACTATGTCTCCTGTGTCTAGGTGGTGAGAGACCTGGTTGTAGAAGAAGATGAGATCAGTAAGACAAGACCTACCCATGACAATGCCATGCTGGCTGTCATTCAGAATCTTACCTTCTGCGAACGTATTGCACATAGATTCTTTAATGAGCTTTTCCAGGATTTTCCCTGGGATAGAGATGAGGCTGACTTGCCTATAGTTGCCCAGGTCCTCCCTCTTCCCCTTCTTGAAGATGGGCATGATGTTGGCCCTCTTGCAGTCATCAGGGATTTCCCCAGTGCACCATGAATTCTGAAAGAGTTTTGCCAGGGGTTCCGCAATGACTTCAGCCAGCTCCTTCAGCACTCCCGGATGAAGACCATCTGGTCCTGCTGACTTATAAATGTCTAGATTTTCTAATTGGTATTGTGCCCAATCAGCATCCACAGTGGGGAGGCTGTCAGTCCTGGCATCTCCCCTATGAGCCTTATCTCACTTGACATTCCCCATGGTCTGGTGAAATACCAAAGCAAAGTGGGCATTCAGGAGTTCAGTTTTTTCCTGAATGTCAGGTACAACCTGTCCCGAGGTATTAAGCAAGGGTCCCACACTTCCATGTGTTTTCCTTCTACTGCCTACATACGTATAGAAGAACTTCTTATTATTCTTGACTCCTGTAGCTAACCTAAACTTCGTTGCCACCTTGGCTTCCCTGATCATTTCCCTGCAAGTGCTGCCCACTGTTGTATAGTCCTCCTTGAGGATCATCCCTAGCTTCCACTGCATGTACACCTCTTTTTTCTTTTTTAAGAGGACCCCAATGTCCCTATTAAGCCAGGAGGGCTTGCCAGCCCTTCTGCTGACTTTCTTTTTTGCAGGAACAGTTTTCTTTTGTGCTTTGATGATTATATCCTTGAGCAATGACCACTGTTCCTGCACCCCATTTGCCTTCCCTCCCTGTCCCACATCACCTCCCCTACTAACGCTCTGAGCCTGTCAAAGTCAGCACTTTTGAAGTCTAGGACTTCAGTCCTGGTTGATTTGTCAACCTTGTGACAACAAATAGCAAGGCATCTAGAAGGCAACTAACTCCTGGCATCTAACTCCTCTAACTAGGGGCCAGGAACTGAGGGGGGAGCCGGGCATACCTGAGCCCCCACATGCACGTGTGCCTCCTTATTGGATCAGAGGCAGTGGCAGCAGAGGCAGCAGCGGGGGCAGCATCAGCTAAGGTAAGTGGGGGTGGAGGGAACCAGCGCAGCGGAGCTGGATCCGGTGGGGAAGCCCCCCGGGTCCCTTTTTACTTAGCTGGCAGGGAGCCGCGCTCCCGAGCCGCACACACGAACAGAGCATGCCGGCTTTTGTGCAGGTGGACGAGCAGGGAGGGCCAAGAGGGAGACTCCAGCAAGGGTAGGGTGAAGGCACTACACAAAAATATAAATAAATAGCAATTTGTAAAATGGTGTCAATGCGGACTGGGCCCCTGCCCGGGGGGTGCCGCCTACCCGGGGCTTGTCTGAAGCCTCCACCCAGACAGAGCCCATGGGGGAGTTGGCATCCCCCTGTCCCCGGCCTGCAGGAGATGCCCAGGAGGGCCGGGGGGGGGGGCAGGGAATGGGGGCCCCCAGACCTGTCCTGCAGGCACCCATCTTAGGTCCCTGGAGGTGCAGGTGAGGGAGCTCCAGGAGGAGATTAGCAGGCTGAGGGGAATCAGGGAGAAAGAGAATGAAATTGATGGGTATTTTCTCTCCCTGCAGGGCCATGCATCCAAGGGAGAAGCACCCTGGGAGGTGCCCTCCACAGCAGAGTGGCAGATGGTCCCCTCCAGAGCCAGGGCTGCTCACAGCAGAGCAGTACCAATTCTTCCAGTCCAGCTGGAGAACAGGTACGAGGCCCTGGTGACACTGCAGGAGAAGGAAGGAGAGGAGGCCACTCCACACTCTCCACACTCTGAACAGGCTGAAGGAGCTAAGCAGACCTGGAGGAAGAAACATCGAGTGCTTGTCGTAGGCAACTCCATCCTGAGAGGTACAGAGGGTCCCATCTGTTGCCAGGACCCCTTGACATGTGAGGTCTACTGTCTGCCCAGAGCAAAGATTCAGGATGTGACGAGGATGATCCTGACCATTATCCGGCCCACTGATTATTACCTCATGGTCCTAATCCATGTAGGCACTAATGATCAGGTCAGGAGAAGCGCTGATCACCTGATGACAGACTACCACACTGTGGGGGGCATGCTGAAGGAGATAGGGGCACAGATGGTATCTCTTCGGTCCTACCAGTGAGTGGACATGGAAGATGACACAAAACCTGCATCAGAGAGGTCAACTTGCGGCTTCAGAAATGGTGTCTCAAGGCGGGCTTCAGCTTCTTAGACAATGACGCACACATCAGGATGAAAGACATGCTCGGATGGGATGGACTTCACCTTTCCCCCAAAGGTAAGTGGGTGTTCTCTTCTAGGTTGGCTGATCTCCTCCAGTGGGCTTTAAACTAGGCTCGTCAGGGGAAGGGGAAGATGAGGGCAGAGAAAGCCTTGGATCACTAAACCAAGCATCACCCACAAGAACAGCCCAGCCTAGACCGACGACAAGCAGAACAAATAACCAGGTAAGCAACAGGGGCCCAGGTAGTACTGGGATTAGCAAGGCAGTGCATGCATCTTCAGGAGGACTCAAATGCCTCTACACTAATGCTCGTAGTATGGGGAACAAGCAGGAGGAACTTACCCTCCTGCTAGCTGACACCAACCCCGACATAGTGGGGCTCACAGAAACGTGGTGGAACCCAGTGCACGACTAGGTGGTGAATATCAAGGGCTATAGGCTGTACAGGAGGGACAGGACAGGGAGGAAAGCGGGGTGTGGTGTTCTACGTCAAGGAGAAATACACATCCTCACGAATAGCTCTGGGTCAGAGGAGGGGCACACTGAAGTGCTCTGAGTTAGAAAACAAGGAGGTTGAGAGAAAAAGGACTTAACAGTGGGGGTCTACTACAGACCACCCAACCAAGGGGAAGAACTAGACCGGGAATTCTTAAGCCAGCTCACAGAGGCAGTTAGGTCAAAGGACATGGTCATCATGGGTGACCTGAACTTTCCAGTCATCTGCTGGGAAGAGCAGTCAGCCAGGTCTGACCACTCATGTAGGTTCCTAGCTGAGATACAAGATCAGGAGGTGCACAGCCCCACAGGGGAGATGCCTTGTTGGGTCTGGTCCTGGCCACAGGCAACGACCTGGTGAGGGGTCTGCGGGTGTTCAACCATCTGGGTGACAGCGATCATTGCCTGCTGGAATTCACCATCCAGCACAAGGTAGCAAAGGCCTGCAGCAAGGAAGCAGCCCTGGACTTCAGGAGGCTGGATTTCAATGAGGTAAGAAGAATAGTCAGGGAGACACTGAGGTCCCAGAGAGGAGGGGAGTAGGGTGTCCAAGAAGAGTGGTCATTCCTTAAGGAGACGATCCTCCAAGCCCAAAGGGAGGTAATCCCAACACAGATCAAAGGGGGCAAGAGGGCGCAAAAGCCCCCATGGCTCACCAAAAGCATACGGGAATGTCTCCTAGCTAAAAAGGAGGCATACACCCAATGGAAGGGAGGGGCCATCACCAGGGAGAACCATACCTCTGTTGCTCAGGACTGCAGGGGGGCTGTCAGGAAGACCAAGGTGGAGATGGAACTGGGACTAGCTACCCAGATCAAGGACAACTAGAAGTCCTTAGCCTAAGTGACAGCTTCTGAGACTACACAGAACATTTGATTAAATACTACTGCTGTTATTTGTATTTATTGAACTGGCACATCTTAGATCTCTTTTCATCGCAGAATACTCCACAGGAATCACTTCATTCACGTCTGAAATACAGTAGACACCTCTAGGAAGAGGACAACCAGTATTGTTATATAGAAAAAGTGTCACTTGGAGAATCATACTTCAGAAGGCAGTGACTGAAATGGACTGGGGGTCATGCTGGATAAAGAACTGAATACAGTCCCCAATGCATGACTGGGGCAATTAGGGGTAAGGTTGGGTGTGTTGAGTACATGTCTGATAGTGAAATATTGCAGACAGTTCCAGTATCCACAATTTTAAATGGCGTACTGAAAAATTCAAGATGGTGCAGAAAAGATCCACAGAGGGGATGGAGAAAATGCCTCAAGTGGCAGACTTTAAGAGCTCCAGCTGCTTAGCTTATCAAGGAGAAGACTGAAAGATGACCTGATTACAGTCTTACTAACTCCTATTTTACCCACTAGATACTTAAAGTATTGCTTCTGGCGAGGTCCAGATGGAGATGACCAGAATCAAGGAAATACTATTTTCCATCTATGTAGGTGACTAGTTCTCCTATACTTGCCACGGGGAGCAAAGGCTCAGCTTGTACACCCATAGAAGTGAATTCTACTGCATCTCTAACTCTAAGACTCCCTCATTCTTTTCAGTGGGCAACACTTTGATGCCTTCAGAAGTGCATGGTTCTCCATTCACTCCAATGGGAATTTTCACTTCTGCTAAGATGCTTCTAGACTTCAGACCACAGACACCCACCTCCCCCCTGTGTCTAAGAGGTCTTAACCCCACACTTCCTGTGTCCCAGCAGAATGCCCAAATCATGAAGCTACAGAGCAGATTTGATTGTGACCACCTTTTAGCCTTCTCCTCTTGAAATGGGCTCAGTGGGCAACCATCAAGGAAATAGATCATGGGACAAGAAGGAGAATAAGCAAGAGGGAACCTAACTGTGTGACACAGGCAAGAGGGCACAGCCCAGCAGGAAGGGAATTCTGGCTTCCAGTCCCTGTTCCCTAAGATCTTTATTAATTTTACCCAGTTACTTTTAATACAAAATTCAACCAAAAAACTAAGCTATACTTGGAGTCATGGCATTATTCTAAATTGCATTTTAGTAAGAGGGAAACTCCTGGCCCAAAGGAATCACTTTAGTATAAGTAGGAGGAGACCCTGGCCTGCATCTGGAAACTAACAGATCATCCATCCATAGTGTGTCCACTCTACCCTCCTGTGTGAGCTGAATGTGTGATAACAGGTGTCACAGGAGAAGTGTGATTTAAGGAGAAATGGGAGAAAGTCAGGCAATGTCCTGGAAGGGCTAGTGACAGAGGGCTGGAGATTGCTGAGTACTGTGCACCCGTGGATCTTCTTTATCTGAAAAGAAAGTCAGAGACCGTGGTAGGTTTGCTCCTGCCAAATCATCAAGCTTCCTTTTCTTCTCTGCAGACACAGGAACGTAAGCCTCCCATTAGGAATTCTGAATTATGCCTTGCAAGAGGCTGCTTTTGCAGGAAGCAGGACTGTACTAAGGACAGTCATTCAAAGATGGCTTTCCAAATCATGCAGTCTGGACGTCGAGGCCAGCCTGAGGTGGATGGAGTTTCAAGCAGATGGAGCACTACCTGAAGAAGCTGCTCTGTCCCCAAAGTTGTTTTATGCAGTTTCCTAATGATTCTGTGAAACATAATGCACAAACAATAGTGGAAGCAAGGTCTACCCCCAGTGTTAGTGCAGCCACCACCTTCCTGAGACAGCATCAGACTGTCTCTTGTTTTTTTCCTTTCTGTCTGTCCCTTTATGTTATTTCAAATGTAATGTACCAAGGGAAGTGAATGATGGATTCTCCATCTCTTGATGCCTCCAAAACAAGTTTACTTGCCTTTCCAGAAGTTAGAGTCTAGCCAAGCAGGAGATAATGAGCTTGGTACAAGAGCAAATGAGTGAAACCTTCTTTGGCAATCCCTCGCAGGTGAGGATGCATGTCTTCCATGGCTATCTTATCTGTGGATCCAAAGATAGCTGATGATGCCAGTCCAGGATCAACCGACTCTGCTGCAACTTGGGCATGGGTTTCTGTGTGAGGTGGGTGGCTCCAGATTCTTGTTTTGTTCTGCAACATGCTATTTCTGCTGCTCCCACTTTTCTGTCCCCTGCTGGCATCGTAAGGTTTCAAAGTAATTTAGATCCTTGCAGTAGACTCTTCCTCCAGTTGGGGTGGTTCTGTGTGATAGTTTCTCACAAGTTGGTGTCAAAGTTGCATTTTTTCAAGTTGGCCTTGAGGACATCCTTGAAGCGCTTTCTCAACTTCCTCTTGAGTGTACACCTTGGCTGAACTAGGAGAATACAACTTGCTTTGGGAGTCTGGAGTTGGACATCCAGGTGACATGGCTAGCCCAGTGAAGCTGATGTCAGATGATCATCTCCTCAGTGCTCATGGTGGTTGCTTGTGAGAGCATGCTAATGTTGGTGAATTTATCTTCCCACTGGATTTGAAGTATCTTCTGCAGGCAGTATTGGTGGTACTTATCCAGCAACTTAAGGTGCCTCCTGAACATTGTCCACATCTCAGCACTGTACACTAAGAGGAATGACAACTTCTGATGTCTCAATCTTTGAATACTCATTTCCTCCGGCATCTGAAGGCTGCATTTGCACATTCGAGGTGATAGAATCATAGAACCATAAGGGACCTGTAAGATCATTAAGTCCAGTCCCTTGCCATGAGCAGGAAGTTATTGGGCTCAGACAAGCTCAGCAAGGTGCTTGTCCAGCCTTATCTTGAACACCTCTAAGGAGGGTGACTACACCACCTCTGCTGGGAGTGTGTTCCAGACTCTGGTGACCCGCACAAATAAAAAGTTCTTTCTTATGTCTAGCCGAAATTTACTGTCTGTTAGCTTATTCCTATTGGTCCTCATCCTCCCTTGAGGTGCCATCCTGAAGAGTTGCTCTCCTAGATCTTGGTGCTCACCCCTGACATACTTGTAGGTGGCTATCAAGTCACTGTTCAGCCTTCTCTTACTCAGACTGAACAGGCTCAGTTCCCAGAGTCTCTCCCCATAGGGCCTATCCTCCAGACCTTTAACCATATGGGTGGCCTTTCTTTGCAGCCTCTTGAGCTTATCCACATCCTTCTTGAAGTACAGAGCCCAGAACTGGATACAGGAGGGTTGGTCCTTTGTCCCCTTTGCCTGATGTTCAGTACCAGAAGACTTTTCTCAGCATGAGGGGCTTCGGCTGCCCAAGGGCCCAGCAGGCACAGGGTATGCCATGCCAAGCATGGGGCAAATGGGAGGCAACTCAGGAGTGAGCGTGCCCGCTGACAGCCCTTTTGCATGCCCTTCTGCATGAACTCCTGCACTAACTCCTGCACCAGGCCTGGAGTATGCCTGTTCGTGTGCTCTGTTTGTGCAGCTCCGGTCATGTGGCTCCCTGGGGGCTTGCCTAAATAGGATCTGGGGAGGAGGGGGGTGTGACCCTCCTCAGCTCCACTCAGCTGCCATCTCTAGCTAGTGCCTACCTACTGTGGGCTTCACTTACCTCCTGGCTGGGGTTCAGGTTGGGGTCCTCCGAAGGGGTCTGCTAGGGGTCTTTGCTCTCAGGGGTGTGATGGGCTTGCACCCGTGCATTTCCCCCAAGAACTGGTCCCAAGTGAAGAAAAACTTCCATTGGGACCTTTTGTTGGATTTCTTTGTCAATGTCAGCCTTGTGTGAGAGATGGCTTCCAAGGTATGGAAAATACACAAGATTTTCCAAAGTCTCACCATGAATCTGAATGACTGGAGCTGCAGGCTGCTCATTGTTGATGGAGGACTGTAGTCTTCTGAATGTTAAGCATCAGTCTTATTTTCTTGTATGCCTTGGTAAAGATGATGATTCCCTGAAGGTCTGCTTCTGAATAAACACTGAGTACAGCATCATCAGTGTATTGGAGCTTGATGATTGAGGTTGGGTTGGTCTTGGTTTTGGCACAGAGTTGGTTGAGATTAAACAGTTTACCATCCATTCAATAGATTAGTTCCACTCTGACTGGAAGTTTGTTGGTGGTCAGATATAGCACTGTAGTAAAGAATATTGAGAAGAGTGTTGGAGCAATGACACAGCCTTGCTTAATTCCCATCTTATCCTCAAAGGGATCTGTGATAGATCCGTTACTGACAGCCCCTGCTTGCATACCATCACAGAGCAGGCAAAGAATTGTGAAGAATTTCTGTGGGCATCTGTACTTCAGAAGGACCTCTACAGCGCTTCTCAGTTGACAATTGAAGGCTTTTGTGAGGTAAAGGAAGGCCATGCAGAGAGGGTTATGTTGTTCCCAGCATTTTTTATGCAGCTGGTGAGCTGTGAAGAATGTCAGTTGATGCCCTAAACCCACACTGAGATTCCAGGAGGAGCTCTTCAGCAAGTGGAAGGAGACAGTTTAGGAGGGTTCTTGCAATGATCTTTCCTGTGGTGAACAGCAAGATGATCCCCAGTTAATTTCCACAGTTGGACTTGCCTCCTTTCTTTAAGACTGTCACAATTATGGCATCCCTGAGGTCATCTGAGACTTCCTCATCATTCCTGATCCTTAAGATGAGGGCATGGAGCCATGATATGAGCTCCTCTCCTCCTTGCTTTAAGATTTCAGCAGGGATTACATCATCTCCAGATGGCTTGTCATTCTTCATTTGCTTGATGGCTTTCTTCACCTCATCAAAGGTTGGAGGGATTCCAAGATTGTCTCTGACTGGGTGTTGAGGGATGGAGTTGAGAACACTCCATCTTGTCAACAACAGAGTCTTGATTGAGAAGGTCTTCAAAATGTTCCTGCCAAAAGGCACTGATGGCTGCCCTTTCCTTGATCAGGTCTCCTCCATCCTTAGGTCTCAAGGCAGTTTGTCTCTGAGTGCTCCAGCTGTAGACAGCTTTGGTGGCATTGAGAAAACCATGCATATTGTGGATGGCAGCAAGATGTTGAATCTCTTTTGCCTTCTCTTCCCACCATCTGTTCTTCATATTGCAGATCCTCCTTTGGACCCCTGCCTTGGCTTGTTGGAGATTCAGTTTCTTTTGCTTGGAGCTGATGTCATTCTGCCAAGCACAAAAAGCCTTGTGCTTGTGGTCGATCAACTCTTGGATTTCCCAGTCATTATCATCAAACAAGTTTTGATGTTTCCTGGTAGAGAATCTAAGTGTTTCTTCACAGGTGTTGATGACTGTGGACTTGAAAGTCCCTCAAGTGCTGCCAATATTCTCCCATTAATGTTGATTGGAATTTGCCAGTTTTTCATTGTGGCACTGGTGGAAGAGGTCTCACTTGATTGGGTCTTTGAGTCTTTCAACATTGATTATCTGTCAGCATTGCTTATCCAGCAGCTGTTACTTGGGAGCCAGTTTGAGTGACATAACTGAGCGGATGAGTCACTACCTAACCAAACCGAAACTAATGCAGTCAGTACAAGAGCAAGTGAATGAAACACACTGGCTGTGATGCATAGGTAGTCAGGCTATATGAGCTGAAAGTTGCTTCTAAAGCTGTGCAAAATTTCAGCAGCCATTTCATTTCAGAAGTGTTTTGGCCCGTTTCAGTGCCCAAAACACCAAATCCAAAATGAAACAGAAGGCTCTGAAACATATCTGAAACTAGAAGAAATAATCCGAAACATTTCAGATATTTCAGAATGTTTCAGAGCCAGGCTTGGAGGGAAACAGAAACTCAGAACAGGGAGGGGAAGAGAGAGGGGGATATTAACATCTGTAGCTGGCCAGTGTCTGTGACCCTGAGGTCCCTTCCAATCCCAGTGCTCTTGGGGAGGGATGGAGAAACAGCATATAAGGCTCTGTGTGAAGCCTTTCTCTGTCTTTTGTGAGCTGTCTGTCTGGAATCAACAGTGTGTGAAAGGTACTGGCTGGCTGCATTGAATGGCTTTCTAGTCAGTTTCTTGCTAAACTATCTTTTTGAAAAGGATTGGATACACCTTTCCAATATATCACAGATAGAAGACATAGTAAGCAGATAGAAGAAGATATAGTAAAGACATAGAAGATACAGTAAAATAAGCAGGTAGAAGATATAGTAAAAACATAGAAAAAATATACTTTACACAAACATATTAAACAGAAAGAAGAAGATATATTGCGTGCGCACACACACATATTTTAAACACATACGAGATGCATTACACACACACACATTTTCCAGCAGACATTATGAAGTGTGCTGGAAAGGCAGGTGCCAGGTCTTCTCGTAGGGGAGTGAGAGGAGGCAGAGGGAGAGCTATAAGTTCCACCTCCCCCACAAACTTAGATGCACCCTCTTCCCTAGCAGGCATGAGCCTTCTACTGTTAGTGGCAGCAAGGAAGTGGGAGCAGTGTCTGCACCTGCCCCACTTCCACTAACACCAGCAATAATAATAATCCCCCACACTACAAGCATGACAAGCACCAGCATGACAGTCTCCTGCACTCCCATTTCAGTTCCCCATGTCAGCCTCCCAGCACCAGAGGAGGATCTGGACCTGGAACCAGGGGAGATCAGTGCCATAGCCAAGGAAATTCTGGGGAAAGAGGGGGAATCTGAGTTTGTGCTCCATACCCCTCAAAATTTCCCATAGAGCCAGGTCTCCTTCCCCGGAAGGCACTGTGGAGGAGGTTGTGGGGGCAGGTGGTTCAGCTTCTCCTGTCATTGTGCCTCTGCCTTCTGAGGAGGAGGATAAGGCAGAATCCGCACCCACACCCCAGAAGCAAGGTGGTAGTGTAGTGTGGGAGCATTTTGCGGTGGCAGATGATCCCAAGTATGCTATCTGCTTGCACTGTTGATGCAAGACCAGCCAGGGCAAGGGCAAGAAACACTTCAGCACCATGGGGATGCTGATGTATATTAGAAGGCACCACACCCTTGCCCTTGTTCCTCCTCAGTCTGGCACCAGTGGAAGCGTGCCCAAAGGGAAGTTCCCATCTTGGTCCAAAGCCCCTGACCCCCAGAAGCAGAGGCAGGCCATCCTGGACCAGCAGGGAAAGATAGAAACAAAGGGAGACACATTCCCAAGGTAAATGATCAAGGTCACCCAATGCTTGCTCTGGATGGCCAGCCCTTCTCCCTCCTTAGTTAAGCATCCAAGGTTCAGGCAGCTCATAGCGCTCATGGCCCCATCATACCATGTGCCTGCACGCACCACCTTCAGCAGGATGGCCATGCCCTCCCTGTATGAGGCATGCAGGGAGTACTTGAGGGAGGAGCTGTGCAAGGCAGGTCTGCAGGTGGCCTTACATTTAACCTCAGACATTTGGAGCAGCCAGGATGGAGATAATGCTTACCTCTCCCTTGCAGGGCACTGGTGCGATCAGTCAGGCTGTTGGTGGGCTCTCCTTCAAGTGGAGATGATGGATGAGTCCCACATGGCAACAGAGATAATGGGGGACATGAACCACATGGTGCATGGGTGGCTCATTGGGCAGGACAAGCTCACCTGTGGGTTCATGGTCACGAACAATGAGGCCAATATGGTCAAGGCAGTGCGTGATGCCAACGAAGTGGCACACAAGTTCCACCTTATAGACAGGAATGCCTTGGAGGGGGACAGGGCTGCTGGTGATAGTGTTATCACAACCAGCCAACTCATTTGAAAATGCAGGAAGGATGCAGGCTACTTCTACCAGATCATCAAGGGGGGCAACATGCTGTGGGATAAACAGGCAGAGCTGAGCATTCCACAGCACAAAATAATCCGGGATGTGGAGACTCCATATACCTGATGCTCAAAAGCCTGGTCAAGCAGCAGAAGCCCAACCATGAGATGGCCTTGCTCAGGGAGATTGGGATCAGTCACCCCCTTAACAAAACAGAGTGGAATACCATCTCCCAGATCTTGGTGGTCCTCAAGCCATTCCTCGAGGCCACTGAAAGCCTTAGCACTGGTGATGCCCTCCTTAGCCAGGTGATCCCCACAGTGAAGGAGCTTCAGAACAAAATGGAGTAGTTCCAGGGGATTGATGTTTCTGGCTGGGGCAAGCCACTGTCACCAGAGGTGCATGCACTGGTGAAGCAGCAGAAGGAGGGCATCAAGAAATGACTGGATCCATTGCAGTCCAGTGCGGTCCATGTGCTGGCGGCCATGTATGACCTGAGGGTGAAGGGGAGTGTGTCCGCAAGCAAAACCCTAGATCACTGGACAGAGGTGCTGGTGAACAGGGTCAGGGAGGCAGAAGGGGGACTTGGAAGAGGGGGAACCACTGTTCCATGCCAGCACTCCATCCACCAGCCAGTCTCCTCCACCACAGGTGCTACCAATGTGGGCCAAGGGCACGACTTCCATGTTGGGGTTCAGAGGCACCAGACCCCAGCACTGGGTAGGTAGCACTGAGGCCTTGGTGGCTACTTATCTCACCGATAACATGGAGCAGCTGCTCTATGACCCCTTGGCCTACCGGGCAAGCCACAGCCAGATGTAACCGGATCTGGCCACAGTGGCCCAGAAACACCTATCCTGTCCACCGACCAGTGTTCTGAGCGAGAGCATGCTCAGCATTGTGGGGATGTTGTGACACCTCCTGGGATCCTGGTTTGGTGGAGCAGCTGGTGTTTCTGAAGGTGAACCTCCCACTGCTGAGGTTCCCCAAGCTCCATGTGCAGATGGAGTGAGTGCCACCCTCCTCATTCCATCCTCACCTATATCCTTTTTAAAAAAAATTTTAAACCATTTAATGCCTCACTCTCAGAGTTGCAGTCAGCACTCACTGTGTCACCAGCCAACAGGGGAAGAACATCTCCCTGCTGAGCTCTCATGCCAGGACAAACTTGGAGATATGGACTGGGGCTATAGTTAAGGAGGAGGCCCCAGGTCCTAGGCATAACTTAAAACTGTACCCTGACAGGGTCAGGAGGCCTGGTGGGACTGCTGGTGGTGCAGTAGCCCCCAAGAAATGCCAGGACCGCAAACCTCCCTGGTGAAAGGCAGGTAGGAGGCACCTTATAACCTCCAGCCACCACGCACATGCACAGTCCTGGCTGGGGAAAGCCCAGACCCCTAAGATCTCTGAAAGGCCTGAGGCTTGCTGGTTGCAGTGGAGTTGTGAGGCTCCAGGTGAGCTTAACTGCCTGGGATGCCATCTCTGAGGCATGGGCCACAGTGTTAGGGGAGGTATGGAGCTGCAGAATGGATGTCACTCCTAGACATCAGGGGCCTAAATGGGTAGCCTCCCGCCTGGGAAAAATCTGAATTGGTTTTCACTCAAGGTGTGGCAGGAGAAAGAGGGGCAGGTGATTGGTCCAGAAACAGGTAGGTGGCCTGAGATCTCACTTGCACTGAGGAGGCCCTCTGTTCTTCCTGGATGGAATGAATAGTGAAAAAGGTAAAGGCTGGCATGCACTGCAGGCAAGAAAGCCAGTCAGTAAAAATGTAAATTGAGGTGTCAAGGGATGAGAAACAGGCTGGGAGGCAGGGGGGAATGGGGATGTAGCAGGTAAAAGTGGAGAGGTACCTGGGAAGTCAGATGTCAGGCAGGTTATAGTGTATCATAAATCCAATGTCTATATGGAGTCCATGTGTTTCTGTGTCTAGGAGGTTGATGTGAAGTGAAGTTCATAGGCTTGTCTGTGAAAAGTGGTTTGTAAATTCCCTTTGAGGATAAGGCCTGAGAAATTGGAAACAGAGTGCCTTTCTTGTGAGAAATGTGCCCCCGCAGGTAGTCAGGTATTCTTGTCTGTAATAGATTTCTGGTGTGCATCCATTCTGGTGTGCAGTTGTTGCTTGGTATCTCCTATGTATTTTCCATCAGGGCATTTGGTACACTGAATGAGATATATAACATTCATGGAGGTGCAGCTGTAAGATCCAAGAGTGGTGATGGTTCTGTTGTGGGGTGTAGTAATTGTGGGGGTACTGGAGATATGTTGGCAGCTTTTGCATTTCTTGTCATGGCATGGTCTGGATCCATTCGGTGCATTTTGGGCAGTAGGAAGTTGGCTTCTGGTGATAAGGTTAGTGAGGTTTGGTGCTTGTTTGAATTTACAAACCACTTTTCACAGACAAGCCTATGAACTTCACTTCATCAAGCTCCTGGATACAAAAACTCATGGACTCAATATAGACATTGGATTTATGAGACACTATAACCTGGCCGACATCTGACCCCGCAAGTACCTCTCCACTTTTACATGCTACATCCCCATTCCCTCCTCCCACAGCCTGTCCCTCACCCCCTGACACCTCAATTTATATTTTCATTGACTGGCTTTCTTGCCTGAATTGCATGCCAGCCTCTGGCTTCTTCATTATTCATTCTATCCAGGAAGAGCACACATATACCAACTAGATGCTTCCTCAGCCTGACAAAGGATTTTCAAACCCAAAAACTTGCTAAGATATATTTCTCTAACTATTCAATTGGTCTAATAAAAGATATCAGAGGTACCTTCGACTGGTCTGTGCTGGGTCCAGGACCCAAAGCAAGGTCAAAGGGCCAAGGGCCCACTGCAAGGAATGCCCAGACCAAGAGGCTCAGGATGCTGACTGGCCTGAAGGTGGGGCCAGGGTCTAAGGGGAAGCCAAAGGTCCCAGAGGGGGGACCACAGCTGGAGGAGGTGTAGGATACAATGTGCGAGGCATGGGCTGCAGTGTTAAGGGAGGTACAGAGCTGTGGAATGGATGTCAGCCCAAGATACCTAAATGAGCAGCCTCCCACCTGGGAAACATCTGAATCAGTTTTCCATCAAGGCATGGCAGAAAAAGAGGGATGGGCGGTTGGCCTAGAAACAGGTGGGCAGTTGGAGATCTAACTGGCACCGGGAAGGCCCCTTGTTACGAGCTACCATCCCTGCTGGTTTCACCCTGCTGCGCCTTAACACACACACAAAGTCACATGTCACATGTTTTGCTTTGAACAGTTTGAGGTGCAGTTTCACAGAAACCCCTGCACCTATCTCTTCAAAACTTGTTAGGCTTTAAGCTGTTAGAAGGAGCTACCACCTCTGCAATTTTCATCTGAATCAGGAAATAAAATGACAAAGTTATAGGCATTTGAGTGATTCCCCATTATAACCTATGGCTGAATCACTGAAACAGCATTGAAACTCCGAAACAGATTCAGCCAAATCAAAATGATTTGTGAGGTCTACTCCCTACCGGGAGCGAGGATTCAGGACATGAAAGGGATGCTCCAGACCTTAATCTGGCCCACCGATTAGTACCCCGTGGTCCTAGTCCATGTGGGCACTAATGATGCAGCCAGAAGCACCCCTGATCGCCTGATGGAGGACTACCACGCTCTGGGGCGTATGCTGAGAGAGATGGGCGCACAGGCAGTTTTCTCGTCTATCCTGCCAGTGAGTGGACGAGGCAGACGGCATGAAACGTGCATCGCGGAGACCAACTGGCGGCTACAGGAATGGTGCT
>NW_017728947.1:87763254-87767345 GCF_001723895.1 Crocodylus porosus | reverse complement strand
GAAGGCCTTTGACATTGTCTCTCACCCTATTCTCAACCTGGAAGGACGTGGGCAGTGGGGTCCCCCAGGGCTCGGTCCTCGGGCCCGCACTGTTCAACATCTTCATCGGTGATTTGGATGAGAGGGGGTTAAATTTGTTCAAATTTGCTGATGACACTAAGATGTGGGGGGATGTGGGCACTAGAGGGAAGCATCAGGCTTCAATCAGACCTAGACAGGCTACAAGGGTGGGCGGATGTGAAGAGGATGGGTTTCAACACAGACAAGTGCAAGGTGATGCACCTGGGGAGAAACAACCAGCACCATACCTACAGGTTGGGGAACTCCCCTCTTGTCAGCACAGAGGCAGAAAAGGATCTTGGAGTCATAATTGATCTACTCAGATCCCTTCCGACCCTAGAAACGATGAAACTATGAAAATGGAACAGTGATTCAAAACACTGAAATGAATCACTGTCCTCTAAAATGGCCCAATCCAAAACTGAAAAGAATCATATCCATTTCACACAGCCCTAGTCCCTTCTCACCCTAAACAATGAGATTATTAAAGCTGTAAATAGGCGTATGTCATCATTACCCTGTGTGCTGCCCCTGCCTGAGGCACAGAACAATCCTATAACACTTCTGAGAGTATCTGAAACTCCTAAAACCTCATTCAGGACTTGAGAGCAATTTCAACCAATTAGGGCTATGCAAAGCTTCAGTCACTGATTTGATTCAGTGGAGATTTGGCCCGATTCAGTGGCCGAATCTCCAAATCTGAATCAAATCAGGAGACCTTTTAATCTCCCTGAATTGAATCAGAACCATCTGAATTGATTCGGAAAAATTCGGTGATTCAGACATAGACACAGCTTTAAATGTTTTTTCTACATACCTCAAGGTATGTGGTGGCTTGTGAGTGCTGCAATGCTGGGGCAGATGGAGTGTCCCACAGGAGCATGTGTGTGTGTGTGTAAGGGGGGGTCCCCCGCACACGCAGCAGCAGACCCAGAAGTGGACCCGAAGCACTTTCAGTCCACTTCTGGGTCTGCCGGGGAGTGCGTGGGGGACTCCCCTGTGTCCCCCCAGCTTGGCAACTAATGCATTCTGGGTCTGGGGGGGAACCCAGGGTCCTCCTATGGCCGACTGCTGAGCTGGGAGGGCTGGGGGCCCCCCGGGCATGCTCCCTGGTGACCTGAAAGTGGACCAGAAGTACTTCTTGTTCACTTCTGGGTTCACCACCGAGCATGCACCACCGAGGTCCCCCCTGTGCTCCTGTAGGACACTCCATCCGCCCCACCATTACAGCATTCATGAGCTGTGCCTGGTACCTCGAGGTATGTAGAAAAAACATTTAAAGCTGTGTCTATGTCTGAATTGCTGATTCTCTGAATCAGCATTGAATCTTCAGATTCGGATTTGGCCAGATTGAATCGGGTACAGTGATCCAAATCAACATATCAAGTCACTGTCCCTGATTTGGGCCAAATCTGAATCCAAATCAAATAAGGCCCATTTGGCACACCCTTAATTGGCGTCTCACCACTTTAGTCACATACAGATCAATATATACAACACAATGCTTACAGGATCACCTTTCCAGTTTCAGTTAGGCTCTGTCAAATTGTATTTGCCCTGATTCTTAAAATTTACCTATTTGCTTCAATAACAAACATAGGCTGCTTCAAGCATGTGTCACCAGCTTTGTCCAAGTTTTCTGTTACGTGTATCAAAAGCTGATATAAAAATGTTTTGGCAGAATTTTCCCTTTTGTATAAAGGGGAACCATACAACTACTATCAAAGGGCATTTACACATGAGCTCTGGGAGTGTGTGTGGGGGGAAGGGGCTTTAGAGTGGCTTTGAGAGATGCTTTAATTAAAGCGCCCAGAGCATCACATATATCAGTGACCCCATGCTGCAAAATGGCAATGGGGGTGCCCAGAGGTTGGCTGTCTGTATGAAAGAGCAGCAGGAAAGATATTTTTTTCAGAAAAAGCTAATGAAGGTCCCCTCCCCACCACAACTCCCCAGATAGTTTTTGCCCCCCCCCTCCCTTTTTCTCCCTTGACATCAGTGGAGATGAAGTTATTAAGTTTCAATAATGCATGGAAGGGACAATGATATTTTTGAAGGATGCTCTTCCTCTAGCTGTCTCTACATAGTAAGGAATACATCAGCTGTCATTACCCCAAGGTAGAGCTTCCCTTGCCTCCACAGCTCTCATTTCAGTAATTTTGCTGCAACATCTACACCTATGATGGTTTTTCAAAGAGCAAGACAGGGAAACATACTGTAGGCCATATGAAGTGCACAACCCACTTAAGGCTGATGAGTTTGTTGACAGAAACGATGTAGATGATAGCAGAATGCCACTACTAATTACTTACATTGCTCCATGCAGGAATTATTGTGCAGACTTTTGGTTCACTAATTATGGGATAAATTACATTAAATTTCCACAGTACTGTCTCATAATTATAGTTATTCTGAGAAATACCAAACAAATGAATAACGGAATGACCTCTTTCACTTGAAAATATGCAACAGAAGTCTATCACCAGGGTGCCAACATTCTGAATTTTCAGTGTCTGTCTTCATTTACTTGTAGCTACAAATTAAGATAACTTCTTTGATTGACCATTCTCAACTCCCGGTTAGATAAAGGTATCCCCATTAAGTACCACTTTCTTCAGTCTTTCACGTTCCCACTCAAGCACCTCTCACTTGCTTTGTCAATTCATTTTCCCCATCTAGGTCACAGATACCCTCCATCTCCAGTTGCAACTCCTTGGATACCATTCTAAACTTTCCTTCAACCATCTTTTGTAACTCCCAATTAAAGATAAATTAATAACATATGCTAGACCTAAAGCTCATACTTCAGAACAAATGCCAGTGTCTATTAGAGACCAGAATGAGATTTTAATGTTAAATGGAGTATCCCGTATCTGCCTATTGATGGGTTTTTATACTCACTTTGAAGTATAAAAGAGGGTACTTGACACTATCCAAGACAGGATATTGAACTGCACTGGATGAGATTTGGGTTGAACCAATAGGGTAATTTTTATGTTCCAGTGAGCCTAGAGTGCCCTTCTAGGATCACCCTCCAGCCATAAGTTGAATATAAGTCAACAGAGTGTTTTTGTTGCCAAAAAATATACTCAACAGTATACTGGGTTGTATTAACAAGAACGTTACTTGCAAACCCAGGGAAGTGATTATTTCACTCTATTCAGCACTGGTGAAGCCTCACCTGGAGTACTGTGTCCAGTTTTGGACCCCACAGTCATTGTAACCCAAAAAGGAATCAGCAAGTCATACCTGTTAAGTAAAACAACAGGAGTAGGTCAACATTTCTGCTATTTCCAACACCTGCTATAAACATGCCTCTTCAAAAGATTGATGTTGTCATTCTTCCAAATGCTTGTTCTATTCGATGATTAGTTGCACAATATATAGGTTACTGGCAAAGCTATTACAGAGGATTATGGAATGCCAATAAAAATAATTTATTAAGTTACATACATGCAGGTCACATGGTAGCTACTCATGAAAGTAAAAGGAATGTATGATCTGCTACCTAATCACCAGGGATCCTAGTTTTCCATTCACCATGGAAAAACTCAGTAAAACATGGATTTTCCCTTTAAAGGAGAAAAACATGGGAACAGGCAGGTTCCCCCTTGCAAGCTCGCAGAGGCTGGGGGGAGTGGGAGGGGGACTATCAGGCAGGGGATGCCACATGCATGGTGGCACGGGGCTCCCAGGGGTGGCACTGAACTTCCTGTCCCACTCTTCCCTCCCATACTGGGTCCTGCCAACTGGGCCGCAGAGGCCCCTGGGAGGACGGCAGCAGGGCAGAGCCTGCACCTGTCAACTCGCATACACTCCTTTCCCACAGGCTCCACTCTGGCCGTGCTGTTCATTGGAGACGGGGAGCCAGGATCCATGCTCCGCTCTGGCTGCAGCAGCCACTGCCTTCTACAGGCAACAGCCAGGGCTTGGGTGTTGCTGGGAGGGGTGGGAGGCTGTGGATCTGGGTCCTTGGCCCTTCAGCCCTGGCAGCTGGGGGCCCCCTCTGGCAATGCTGGGGTGGGGGGTGG
>NW_017728947.1:87757637-87763154 GCF_001723895.1 Crocodylus porosus | reverse complement strand
CCACAAAGCAGTGGTGGAGAGGACAGCTGCAGCTGGACTTGCATCCTGGTGAGCAAAGAGGGCAGGGGGAGCTCTAATTTTCCATGATAAAATACCCAAAATCAAAATGCCAAAATGTATAGGTATTTAGAATTTATTTTATTATAGTGAACCACTAAAGAACTTGAAGGAAAGGTCAGGCCTGTCTTGGCTTGGACTTGAACTACAACTAGCGCTTAATCACACTGCTTGGTTGGGGCATAAACTACAAAAGGAACAGAAAGATGCCCAGGCCTATCTCACTGGGCCTGGACTGGGCAGCAAAAAGCCAGTCAGGCCTATATTGCACCGAGGCCAGAATAAACAACAAATAGTGCCAGGTCTCACCCTGGCTCAAACCATGCCAGGCTGTCACCCTGGCTCAAATGTGCCAGCCAAATATATGGCTGGGGTTTGGCCACACAGCTAGGCTGAAATGCAATAACTGTGACACAGCAAAAGGGCCCAGGCCTATGGCTTCAGCCTGGACATCCCGCCTCAGCTATACCACAGTGCTGAGACACTACAATTGCCAAACACAGGGGGCTAGTAACTTCCAGGACCCATTCCTGGTCAGTCTGCTCCAGAGATTAATACCCCAATGGTATTATTCCACTCAAGGCCTGTGTAGCCAAAATTGCCAGCAAAACTACCAGGACCCCATTCCTGTTCAGTTTGCTCCAAGGATCAATAGCCCAACTGAAGGGAAAAAAAAGGGGGGGGGCAAGAGGGAGGTATTATGTCTCCAACTCCAAGACAGGCTTTCTCTCCCTGTACCTGAGGCTTTCCCGTCATGTAGCTTTTGCTTGGCTCTCCAGTGAAGAGGCAGGGAGCCCCCCCATGGGGAGCAGGTTTCCTGGCTCCCAATTCAGCTGTGCAGCTCTCAGCAGCCCCAGGAGAAACGGAGAGAAATCTTAGTTGAGTTGTTCTTATATCCCTGGTGTGACATAGCCAAGCGTTGTCCAGTTAAGGAGTGCCACAGTCCAGGCTTTCTCCCAGCCAATCTTCCTGAAGCATCCTCTGCTTCCTCTGGCCAATGGGGCCAGAGGGTTTTACATATTTTGACCAGATACAGGCCCCAGCTTGTCATGTTCAGAGAACAACAGGGACCATCTTGCCCACATAAAACAATACAACAACCAAAGGCACACAGTTTACCATACACAACCCCAAGTATGTGTGGGTGTTACACTATGGAGTGAATTTAGCATATCATAATACAAGTTGGTATTTGAAAGCCATCAAGGCTCATATGCTGAAAGGATGGGGCAGTAGGTCAAAGGCCAGACACCTTTATTTTCATGAAAAACTTGTAGGACTAATAAACAGACTATATTACTGTTTGTCAAAATGGCAGCACTTCCACTGGGGCATTGAACCTTATTACCATGTTGAACTGGTTCAGTCTGATCTAGACAGGACAGCATCACCTAGCGAATCACACACCATTTCCAAATCAATTTACTTACTCTTTTAAGTCTCAGTATCTACTGACCCACCCAGTCTTGCTTAATTTGCAAGGGAAAAGAAAAAACCCACAGCGTCTAAAGCTATTTGGCAGTCACATTCTTCAGGCTGTGTGTGTCTACAATATTATATTTGTTTGTAGGATGATCTTCCCCAAATAGAATGAATAGACACTGACCTATAGCTGGATGAAAGAGGATTTGACAGGCTATCACCAGGATATACCTAGGATAAGCAGTACAGGTTAGCAAGAAAAAGCAGGCTGCTGTACTTAGCATTTACCATTCTATACACTGAAAGTGCTTGTCTGAGTTGTACATTTCATCCTTTTCACACAGTCCCAGTCAGAGTGTGTTAAAAATACATCCTGATGGAATTAAGATGTTCTGTCCTTTTGTAGGCTAGACAAAAAAAAAAGTAACCTTGTAAATCAGAGTGAAAGCCAACAATATGCTTTGCTGGCATGCCATAAGGTAGGGCACACTACTCCTTATGTACATGCACATAATTTCCTAGCCTGCCTTCATGTTAAAAATAATGCTTCACTGGTTTGCAGCTGGCATGTAGAATCATGTCCCTTTGATAGAAATTCAATGCCATTTCCCACTCATAATAAGTAGGGCATTTGAAAAAGATGTGTCACCCATCCTCATTCTTGTAATAAAAGACCTTGCTGAAAACATGCCTCTTTTTATCATCAGAACCAATAGGAGATGACCCAGTCATAACCTTCTTAATCTCCACCTGACTCATCACTCTGTTAATTGGTTTCATCTACTCCGGTTCTATTATCATTCCCTTTTATATCAAGCAAGGGTCAGAGTTACCATGTCATTTGACACCATAGTGCTACATTAGCCTGTTCTAAATGTGAATCGTGTTCATCCTCCATAGCCTCATCATTCCATCTGTTTATTTTTCAAGTCACAGTCAGATTATTCTAACATGTTGTATCACATATCTTGTTTCAGATTGGAATCCCAGGTAAACTATTCTGCTAATTGTCATCTGGCATTGCTATATATAGACCCTGTTCTCAAGCATTTCTAATTCACTCTCTGCAGCTATCAGAATATTCCAAGCTTGAAAAATCCAAAACAAACCCCTTTCTTGTACCCTCAGTTGCTATGTGTGCTCATGTATTTGTTCAGTATTAGTAAACTGGGTGTACTTGGGGCCAACAACCACTGTTATGGAAACTCTTCTTTAAGATCACATCTTTTATTTTTCCCATAATCAATCTTTACTTAGCTCACAATGGTTAATATGCTTTCTATAGCTTTCACATTGACAGATATAACCAGAGTTTTCAAGTCACTGATATTTTCTTTTCAGATCTCATGCTTTTACAGTGTTTTAATGTCAAAACTTTTGCCTAAATGTGGCTTATCATTAATTACAAAAAGAAGGTGGGAATGCCATGCCTTGTCAATTAAGAAAAATACCCCTGGTAACTCATTCTGCATAAAAATAAAGCCTTATAACCACCCTTACCTCATCTCGGCCTTGGGTGGGATGATATAGTTGGGGACTGCCCTACTTTGAGCAGGGGTTGGACTAGATGACTTCCTGAGGGCCCTTCCAATAGGGGTGTGCAAATCGGGCCCTATTTCATTTGGATTTGGATTCAGGCTGAATCAGGGACAGTAATTCGACTCATTGATTCAGATCACTGTCCCTGATTCCATTTGGCCGAATCCGAAGATTTGATGCTGATTTGGAGAATCAGTGATTCAGACACAGCTTTAAAAGGTTTTCTACATACCTTGAGGTACTGGACATGGCTCAGGATCACTGCGATGCTTGGGCGGATGAAGCGTCCCACAGGAGTGTGGGGGGAGGGGGCCTCCATGTGCTTGGTGGTGAACCCAAAAGTGGACCGGAAGTGCTTCTGGTCCACTTCCGGGTCTGCCAGTGAGTGCATTGGGGCCCCCCCATGCGCCTCCCCCCCAGCTCAGTGATTGGCCACAGGGGGACTCCAGCTGCCACCCCAGACCCAGGTGGCACCAGTTGCCAAGCCAGAGGGGTGCGGGGAGGACCCACCAGCATGCTCCCTGGTGGACTCATAAGTGGACTGGAAGTGCTTCTTGTCCACTTCCAGGTCTGCTGCCAAGCGCATTGGGGAGCCCCCCATGCTTCTGTGGGACACTCCATGCACCCCAGCATCACAGCATTCATGAGCCCTGCTACCTACAGGTATGTAGAAAAACCATTTAAACCTCCGGAGAATTCCTATTCAATTCAGAGAGATTAAAGGTTCTCCTGATTCAACTTGGATTCAGAGATTCGGCCACTGAATTGGGCCGAATCGAATCAGGGACCGACCGAAGTTTCTCACAGGCCTACCTTCCAACCCTAATTTCTATGATTCCATGATTTTGCTAGTTCTATGATGATTCTAGACTCTCTTCAGGGGTACCAGACAGGTTTGTTAAGTGATCAAGATCCAAAGAGACCATGAAGCCTGAATAGTAATTCAGCTCCCTAGAAGTAGCTCTTGCAAAGCTGGGTTGAAGCAAGAAACAAAGGGGGGAAGCTTCAGCAGATGTTGGAAATAGAAGAAATATTCAGATATCATGGCACTTCAAAGCAAATGCTGTAAGACTGAAGCAATCCATTTTAAGATAATGGGGTCTCTGGGGCGCGGGATCTGAGGAGGAGCTAACTTCAAAGGAAATTGGGGGAATATTTTCTGATGAATTAGTGTGACTGTGGTATCAGTCTTACAGAAAGCTTAGGAAGGAAAAAGGCATGGAAAGCATTTCTAAGCAATCCACTGGCAACCTGTGTCAAATAGTGCACATTGAATTTCATGTTGGCTGCATTCACATGCTTGGTAATGCTTCTCCATGCTGAAGCTGTCTGACAGTATACACAGCTGGTACCAACTTCATATACAGATGTCAGGGAGTCAGGCTTTCCCCAACGTGGGATCAATTTTGAGTGGCTGTTTAAGCATTGTTGCAGCCTCTTGCTGTGGTTAGTTATGGAAGGTGCTGTACTGAATTAGACTTTAAATGGGGATTAGATTGTCTTCATCCCTAAGTTCGAATGTACATTTCTCTGCCATTTTCAGAAGTAAGCCTAGCCCTAGAACAAGAAGAACACAGACAAAACTAAGGGCACAGACAGAAGTGACAATTTTACCCCAATCTGGCCTATGAAAGCTCTCTACAGCTGTGACCAAACAGAAGCGTACAGCTGCAAAGCATTTTAAAAGGGCCCAGTCCCACAAAAATCTGAACCCTCATTAAATGAGGGTTCAGATAAAGATGGTTCAAAACACAGCATTTTCTGTAACTTGTGTCTGCCTGCCTCCTAACCTGTCGCTGTTTTCAGAATGGGAGAGGGAAAGGGAGCAGAGGGATTTTGGTCTGGGTTTTTTTCAGCCCCACGGGAGAAATGAGTGGGTGTATTGGAAGCCCCCTCCAGGAGGGAGGGGCTCCAATTCACTCACCCCACTCTTCAGTGTGGGCTGGGGAGCCCTTTGAATGATCTTGTTAATCTGCCTATGTCTGTAGAGTGCTTTCAGGGGGCAGATTCATCAGAAAAATTGTCACTTCTGTCTCCGCCCTTAGTTTTGCCTGGGGCATTGCTAGGGGAAACCGGCTGCAAACTAGCAGCCAGCAGCTAGATTTTCCTCCCCCTGGAACCAGCAGTGAACTTCTGTTTGTCCTGGGGGATCGTTGTAAATCATAATGATTCCTATAAAGCACAGCGACCACCTGCAGGTGATGGTGACAGTGTTGGTGGTGGAGGCATGGCAGCAGCAAGCGGGGAGCTCCCGCAGGCAGCTGCAGCGGTGTTGGCAGTGGGGGTGGGCTGAGTGGGGAGCTCCTGCAGGCAGCCATGGCAGTGTTGGTGGTGGGGGCGGGCTGAGTGGGGAGCTCCTGCAGGTGGCTTCCAGTGGTGTCGGTGGTGGGAGGGGAGGGGTGGCAAGCAGCAACTGCCCACAGGTGCAGCGTTGGCGGTGCTTTTCACAGGGGGTGCACCGCCAATCAGGGGGTGCATGTGCACCTGCATGGACCCTCT
>NW_017728947.1:87718998-87757537 GCF_001723895.1 Crocodylus porosus | reverse complement strand
CAGCAACTGCCCACAGGTGCAGCGTTGGTGGTGCTTTTCACAGGGGGTGCACCGCCAATCAGGGGGTGCATGTGCACCTGCATGGACCCTCCTACGTGTCTCCAATGCTGCAAAATGTTCTCAATTACAGCAGGGAGCTGCACTTCTATCTGCGCCCTAGCAGTTGGACTAACACATAGTCACCATGGAACTACAAACTAGAAGCTATTTCAGGTAGGTTGAAGAGGATCTTCCTTCCCAAGGAGAACTGGTACATGAATTACAAATCCTTCACCCAAACATACTTTGGGTTTAAAACTCTGCTGCTCTGTCACTACAGTCTATCTTCCTCTGTGGCAAAATATCAAGATATATTAAACCCACAATTTAATATCACCTTTTATACTGAAGCATCATGCCAAGGGACATACAAAACACAAATTTCACTCCATCCACCACTGACATGAGTTATGTCTAGAGTGACAGCAGCTGTTATATGCAGGATAGCAATACCGAAGAGCTTCAAACTGATGAAAAGGTAGCAGACTTACTTAGCTTGCAAGTACAAAGGAGTGGGATAGTCAGGCAAGCAGAATAAATATATTCCTCAAATTATTTGGCCAAAACACCTAATAATTCCACTCCAGATAAAAGTGCTCCAAGATCTTGAATAGGTACAAATAGTCAGCCACTTGAATTATTATTTTTTCTCAACACTGCATCCCAAAGATGGGAGGCCCAAACTGCACAGCACACCCAGGCCACCATCCTAGGACACTAGCTTAATGCTGACTGAAAACAATTCTCTGGTGCCCTGTACCTGGAGTTGCCCTTTGTAGCTGTTGCATGCAGTTAAAAATCTTACTGCATCAACATGGCAATTGTTCATGCTCGCTTTACACAGGAATAAGCAGCAACCCAGGTGCAGAGCTGTGGAGAATCAGGTCCTGGGATGTTTCCTATCAAAATATTGTGTAGCGTTGTCTATGATTAGATTAAGTGGAACCAGGATAGCCCTCTGATGTATGAGGACTCAGGAGGTGGAGTGGAGGCGGTTAAAGAGGCTGGATCCTGTTCCTATCAAAGTCAGCTGGAGTGTGCATCTGTCTTCAAACAGAGTATGATCAGACCCTAGGATAATTCAAGCTAGGGAACTTACATGCAGAGCCGACCCAAGCAGGGTGCGGGGTCCGGGGGCAAATCAGCCCATGTGGGGCCCTGCCCCCGCCCCAGACCTGAAGAAGCTGCTGCCACCATCGGCCATGGCAGCGTCAGCAGCGGGAAGTGGGGGGTTCGGCAAGAGGTTGGATGCGAAGCCAGTGGCTCAGTCTGCTCTGCCCAGCTCCATGGGGCCCCGCAAAACCTGAGGCCCAGGGTGGTTGCCCCAATTCGCCCTCCTGCCCTCCCCCCCCCAGGACTGCCCTTTTTACATGTTTCATATATCCTGGGCCCCGCTTCACATAACGCTCCTGTATCAATCCAGTGGCCATACCCTCTACGGAGTGGAGGTGCAAGTTCATTTCTAAAGCTGCATTAGGAGATAGAGATGGACTTTTAGCTTCTACCAACCTAATGCACAGAGGACAACCTGGACTTTCACCTCTCTTTCCTCACTACACAGGCTCTTTCTTCTTATATCCTTTGTGGCTCTGGGACACCCTACTGAACTTGTCAAAACTGCATCCTACCTAGAAGCCTTTCTGTAGGTGGAGTGTTGTAACTGCCCTGAAATGTTAGTCATTAAAATGTTTTCAATGTAACAAGTGTTGTCAAGCCAATCCCTTTAAAGGAACTGTCACTCAATATGCAACCTAGCAACTCTCTTAAGTCCAGTGAATTCAATAAAACATTCTTTTCACATTATTCAGAGCACCTCAGTCTTTCCCAGCTGGTATGAGGAGCACTTCCTTAGGTGTGTCCCAATATTGAGGCATTCATATTTACATTACTGCAGTTAAATAAATCAACTCAACTTCCTCTGAGAAATGCTTTTGTGGATTTAATTCTAGTGTTCTCCATATTCATAATATTTTACAGAAAACTAAAATGCCAGAGACCTGATTTCAGTGTCATAGATAGCAGTATAAATTGGGAACTCATCTGAAGTTAACTTAGTTGAGTTGATAGGTATAGCACCGGTACAAAGAAATAATCAGACTGAATATCCTTGCCCTGACAAGTTTTAGCTTGTGAAGGTGTTCTCCCCTCCAACAACAAGAAATAAAAAATGGGGGGTTAGGTACTTGACTGCCATGGTAATGCAATTTCTATAAGCGTCTAGATAAAACACAAACAAGAGCGGTTGTAAAATGATTACCAGTTGCTGCTGATGCTGACATACTTGTCTTGTGAGCTCACCTGAATGTTTTGAGTTAAACATTATGAGTGGAATACTGGAATACTGCCACTGACTTCAGTGGGGCCAGGATTTCACCTCCTGTATTCAGGGTATCTTCCAAAGCAAAGGATATCCTGCAAGTGAATTAACTTTTCTATAGAATCATTCTGATGTCATCAACGAAAAGCTCCCTAAAAATCAGGAAATGAGTAGTTAAGATGATTTAGTGAATTTACTCATGCCATCTTTAACTACTGTGCAGTCTCTTACTCCTTACCCAATTTTTAATTCAGAGAAGGATGTCTAGACCACCAACCAAGACTACCTATATAAGAAGTGCTTTTCAGTTTCAGAAGTATCTTCCATTGCAGCAATATTCCTTCCTCCTAAAATGATGGTTCCCCCATTTCCCCCCTCTCAGAGGAAAATTAAATAGGGCAGTTTATCTGGGGAAGACTGACAACAACAGAACAGGCTGTCTAGGCAGCACGCCCAGGAGAGAAGAGAACTAAGTGCCAGGGAAGGTCATAAATAGGAGGAGAGGGGACAAAGTATCACAGAAGGATAGAGAAAAGGGAATAGGCAGAATGGAAATTAAGATGAACATCTGAAGAGGACTGGGCTAAACAGCAAAGCCAGCCAAAAATCTTGTAAATACTTTCTTGTATTACAGTGGAAAGTGAGCAACTGTTTTTATGTGCCACAGGGATGTTATGTGAATGGGAGGGGAACCAAAACGAACTGTTTTGAACAGGAGATTTTGCCACTCCTTCAACTCTCCTATGAAATATGAATTTTCATTTCTTCCCAGGATCACTTTTACAATCTTTTCTCCTATGCCTGATGAAGGGTGTATGTGCTTGAAAGCTTGTAATTACATTTTCTTTTTTGCAAAAATCTAGTTGGTTGAATAAAAGATATCACCTCTACCATGATTGCTGGGAGCAGAAGAGGCATTCATGTGACAATCTCAGTAAAGTTGTTGTCTGTGCTCTGAAAATAAGTAAGGAACTTCTCCTTAAATAGGTCTCTTTTTTCTGTACCTCTGTCCTTGATCTGAGCTAAATGGAGCCAGGGGTGTTTGCCAACTGCACATGAATTCATCTTACTTTGTTAAATGGTGCTAGTACAGCCCATGTTATTTTTCTTAAAGAATCTTTCACTATAATAGAAAGTGCATTTTTTACAAATAGCGTGAAATGGTCACTGGTTAAGAGCTTCATTTTGATCAGCCCCATCTTTATTCTAAATTAACTGTGTTTAAGATACTGAGCACTGACATAATTCTAGGAATCCATTTGGGATTCGGCTAGTGTGCAGAATCAACCTCTAAACCTTGCCCCAATTCTGAAGGATTAAATATGCCATGTAGGGACCATGCAGCAATACAGAATAGAGACGTTTGAGAAAATTCAAACTTGTTTCCAACTGACCAAATTGCTGCCTTATAAAGTTTAACATATCATTTATGCATTGAAAAGAAGGTACCTCAAACATGATGCACAAATTTTATATTACACGTAAGTGTTGATCCTTTAGGAATATTTATTGTCTTAAAATATAATGTGCTGAAGAGATGAGTGGCCTCTTTTACTTTCCCTTGGAGATTTCCAAAATTTGTTGTTGTGTTTTTCTCTAAGACTGAACATCATATGTTGTGTTTAAAGGGATGGGAGACTAATTATATTTGAGCAAACAGAAATGACAACCTGTCATATAAATCTCTTTACCATTATCAAAGATGACAGAGCATCACAAAATATTAGGCAACTTTCAGTATGACAGTTGAATAGAGGAGAAATGGTGATGAATGTGCCAGAGTTATCTCACCCTGACAAACTAGACTGTTTGTTCATGTACTGAATTAGAAGTAGAAGAGTGAGTGAGGTGTGTATATGTAGGAGGGAGGTGTTCCAGTTGCAGAGAGACTGTAAAACAATTTGAGCAGGGGCACCAAAAAGGGGGGGGTGGGGGGAGAGAGAGAGTTAGCGAGCTTACCTTTTAGTTATAAGGAATGCCGTCGGCATAAAATGATCAAATATTTATTTCTTTGTCATAAGCCACAAGACCTCAGGGTTAGTCATGAGTAGATTTTTTTTCACATGTGAATAACATAATGATAGTTCCCCAGTATATAAAGTCAAAATATTTAAACATCTCATTTATGTTAAATGATTTTAGATTGCAAATTCTCCAAAGCAAAGGTTTGCTTTTAATGTTTTGCAGTTGGATTAATATTCTTTACCACTTAGCTAGTGTCTATTTACCTCAGTTGGGTCGCCATTAACCTAGACCAGTGGTCTCCAAACTTTTTTGATCGCACACCCCTATCAGTAAAAAATTTTTGAGCACACCCCCGCAATATATGTTTATTTATATAAATATACATCTAAATAGAAGTTCTTATATTTTCTCCCCACACCCCAATGGATCGTCTTGCACAACCCCTGGGGTGCGCACATGCCACTTTGGAGACCACTGACATAGACAAGAAAACTAGATTGATAAGCTCCGCTTTTGTTTGTCACTGTATTTTCACCAATCAGGTTCATGACACTGCAGCAGTCCAATATCCCCCAAGCGTAAGAACAGGTGTTACATATAGATCAACCTAACCATGGCTTAAATAACCCCAAAAACGTGTGCCTGATTGATGTAAGTTAGTTCACCTGAGGATCGAGATAGGGTTAACCCGATCTTGGAAAGGATTAACCCGATCTCAGAAAAAACGCCTGCATGCATTTGCAACACAACCATGCGGCCGTGGTATTCCCACCTCCCGTCCAACCCTCACTGTACTATTTTCAGCCCCCTCGCCCTCCCGGAATCCATCAACCTTCCCCACAGACCAGCTAGCCCCCCCACTGCAATCTCACTAGCCCCTCCTGATACCCCTACCCCAGATTCTTACACTGGTTTCCCTGAATGGCTTCTGGGAGTGGTTAATGGCTGTATGCACCACTCCTGGCTTATGTTTAGTTGGCTAACTGGTTAATTGCACAGTTAACTGAGACCAGCTACATGTGGAAAGTACCTATCATCCCATAAAAAGGTCCAACCAGCTATAAAGTTAAACATGGAAAACATGTACTAACTTTATAGTGAGTTGCTATTGAACTTTAATTTTCCTGTGTAGCAGGGTCTGTCCCTGCAGCTGGGATCCCCCACCAGTTGACTGGGCTCCCAGCCACAGGGGTGCACCATGTGCAGCTGGGGCTGGGAGTCCCACAGCTGTAGGGACTCTCAGGTGTGACAGCACCTGGCAGCTGTGGACACCAGGTCCTGGCAGCACCCCACAGTCCCTGGTGGCACCCTCAGCACTGCCCTAGATGCTGTGACCTCCCAGTCATGGGGGCACCCCATGCACCCTCAGGACTGGGAGATCCCAGTGAAGCTGAAAGATCAAAACAGCTGCCTGTCTCCTAGCCTTGAGGGTGCATGGAGCACCCCCATGGAGCACCTCCTGCTCAGGGGGCTCCCAGCTGTGGGAGCTTGCTTCTTGCCAGTTCAGGGGAAGCCCAGGATCAGGCACCAGCAGCAAGGCATGATGGGATATAATGCACAATCCCACAATCTCCTGCACATGTTTGCAGGAGGCATGATTGTGTGGATTGTACATTAAATCCTATGGTACCTTTCCCTGAACATGTAGAGGGGCCCTTAAAGTAAGCGAGTACATGTAAACTGGGTGTGGCCAGTGGCTGTACACACCCTCAGAAATCTGGTCTCCTGTTCTCTGCAGAAGGAAGTTGAGGATTGCATAGGGTACTCATTCAATAGCAGAAAGGGCCCCTCGTGCACGTTATTTAGGGACAGTGCTCTGTCACCAGCTCAGCATGTATGTGGCAGCTTGGGGATGTGCTCCTACCAGCACAGCTCCCTTTGGTTTGTACTAACAGCAGGCCCACATGAGACACTTCCTCACCTATGGTGGCCATTGCAGGCACAATGTTAGGCTGGGAATGGCAATAATGACTGTGTTTTTACAACAGGAGCAAGGAAGAAGAGGCAAGTGCCTTGCAGGAGGGCAGCCAGAGCCTGTGGGGGGTGGAAAAAGAGCTAAAGAACTTGGTATCCCCTTTCCCCTCTGCTTAATCCACAGCCTTTCTTGCTCAGAAGTTTGCAAACTTTGTCAGTCAGGTGACAATATTCATACCTAGGCCTTTTTCCATCAGACCATGACCTTGCAGTCACTTGGCTCTTCCAGAGCCTGGCCAGAAAGAGGGCTCAGTCAGATTACAGTGGAGCTAATATTAGCAGGATGAAGTGGGGACAGTGAACCTCAAGAGATACAAGAGGCACAATCTGCAGCTACTTCTAGATGTCCTGATAAAAGTACTGTGTACTTAGTCCTCATGTTTCCTCATTTGGTAACATGGGTGTAAACTATGCTTTTGTCTTCTCTAGATAGGATTACTCTTACGGCATATAGGGTTACACCTGAAGGCCACTTGTCAGCTTTGATGTCCTCCGAAGTTAGAGACAAAATACAGCTGCCTGCCTACCTACCTAGCAAGTTTTCTTGTCAGGATTATATTACACTGGCACTTGACTGCCTGAACTGGCTTCCAGTTCAGAGGCACAATTCAAATGTTGTTGTTTTTGATTTATCAGACCTTTTATGTCTTGGTTTCTGCTCTAATACTAACTGAAGTTTTGCTTGTGTAAGGTATATATCATATTGGCTGTTGTAAATTAAAGGTTCTTAATACAAATCTTAATCATTAACAGTGTCTCCACTTTCCCCTCCACATTAAACACACTGCATTTTTAAAATATCAAAGCAAATGGGGAAACCCAGAAGAAAGGATGACAGAATGAGCTCATGAAAGAATCTAAGCTATATGCTCTTCAATATAAAATTAAAATTAAAGTTCTGCAGGGAACTGTAACAAGCATAACTATATGTTAATTATGAGTAGGCACATTTAGGTTTTGACAGCCTGAGGTTCAAGAGTCCAGTAACTGCTATCTGTTCTGAGCTCCTACTGGTGCTTCTGTACATTGCCCTGGTCTTTCCCCACCTTGAAGCATGTTGTCCACAGAGTCCAGAGGGCCACATACATCTTCTGGGGCTCCAGAAGGGAGAAAGTGATGAGGAAAACTTTGCACAAGATAAAATGGATAGGGGGCCGAGCAATGCCGGACATCCTGATATTCCTTTGAGCCATATGCAAGCCAGATCTGCAAGATGACAATCAGGGTAGGGCCTAAAACAGTACACATTCATGAACTATTTTGCAGGTCACATGGTATGACATTGGGTGGGGGGGTACACACACCGCCACTCATGATCCTAGCCACCTAAGAACTCTGGAGCAGTTCTACAGCAGGTATGAACTACAGAGATTAGACCCAACGACCCTAGCGAGCCACTGCAAGATGCAGGATGTTGTATTGCTCATGGACTTACCACCCAGCTTCAGCTGCCAGGCCATGTGGGAGAGGATCTTCCACAAGGACCTGCAGAAGGAACAGATGTGAACTGGCAGGTAAGCCCATGAAGCGCTCCCAGTGTGGGTGCGGTGACACAGTGAGAGACAGAAAAGTCGACCATACTGCCCCAGGGCAACCTGCCTGAGGGAGGAAGAGACAATTGATCAACTCCTGTGGTACTCCATATGCCAAAGGGGCGTGGGGAAAAATGTTTATACTCCTCAACCTGGTAACAGGGGCCAAAATCCTAATGAGAGAAATGGCTCTGTTTGGGCGCCTGTCCAAGTAAAAGGGGACTGCAATGGCTTGCTTTGACCAATTCATCTCCTTGTTCAGAAACACCCTGTGGAAAACCAGGAACCTGCTCATGTACAGGCCCACAAACCTCTCAATAGAGGCCTGTGTCAAAATGGAACCAAGCAAGATGCATGTGGAGGATGTCAGGGAGGAGATAGTGGGGATCATATGGAAGACAAAAGACTAGCACAGACTGGTAAGAGGTGGGTAGGATCCCTGAAGAGAGCAATGACAAAGATTACGATGACAACATCAGCAGGACTGATAAGAGAGAAAAAAACCGACAGCAACAGTGACGACTGAATGGACTGGCAAATAGGCAGGGGTCGGGAAAGGGCGGGGGCCAGGGGGCCAGGTCGCATCATTGTGACAGACAAGGGTGATGGTAATGGACATGTGGGCATACAGACACATGAGAGCACAGGTGCGTGGTGCGCACGTTGTGATGGGAATGTATGCAGTCTAATTGCAATGATAGGCTTTGAACTGTCAAGTGAGGCACAGTGCTCACAAGACAGGTTGGTAGAGGTATTGTGTGTGGGGGGGGTGTGTGTGTGTGTATAGGAATATGTATCTTTTAGGGGTGTGCAAAATCGGGGACAGTGACTTGATTAGTTGATTTGGATCACTGTCCCAATTCTATTTGGCCCAATCTGAAGATTTGATGCTGAGTCAGAGAATCAATGATTCAGCCATGGACACAGCTTTAAATTTTTTTTTCTACATACCTCAAGGTAGCAGGCGCGGCTTGTGAATGCTGTGATGGCGGGTTGGATGGAGTGTCCAATGGGAGTGCAGGGGGGGCCTCCAACATGCTTGGCGGTGAATCCAGAAGTACTTCCGGGTCTGCTGCCAAGTGTGCTGGGGGGCCCCCCCATGCCCCCCCCCGGCTCAGTAATCGGCCATGGCAGGACCCTGGGTGCCCCACCAGACTCAGGAGGCAGCAGTCACCAAGACACGGGGACATTGGAGCGCTCCCCTGTGTGCTCCCTGATGGACCTGGAAGTGAATCAGAAGTGCTTCTGGTCCACTTCCAGGTCCACTGCCAAATGTGCTGGGGAGCCCCCCACGCTCCTGTGGGACGCTCCATCTGCCCCAGCATCTCAGCATTCACAAGTCACCTGGTACCTTCAGGTATGTACAAAAAACATTTAAATCTGTGTCTATGTCTGAATCATTGAATCTTTCTGAACTACTTCATTGTTAGGTGGGGCTAGGATCTGGAACCAACTTCCAAGGGAAGTGGTGCTGGCTCCTACCCTGGGGATCTTTAAGAAGAGGCTTCTTGCCTACTTAGCTGGGATCATTTGAGCCCAGTTTTTTTCTCCTGCCCTGACAGGGGGTCGGACTTGAAGATCTATAAGGTCCCTTCTGACTCAACTTCTATGATTCTATGATAATCTTTCTGAATTGATTCAGAGCGTTCTGATTTGATTTGGAGAGATTAAAATATCTCCTAATTTGATTTGGATGTGGAGATTTGGCCACCGAATTGAGCCAAATCTCTGCCAAATTGAATCAGTGACTGAAGCTTCACAAAACTGTACTAGTTTTGCAAAAAACAAAAAAAAAATCTGTTCCGAGTTCGCTGCTACTTCATTTGCAGATTCAGTGAGAAACTGGGGATTTCCATTTGTAAATTAAGTGATAAAACTTCAGTAAATTTAGGAAGTTCAGAAACTGGGAGGGAGGGAAAAGAAAGCATCAAGAAGAATGGAGGAAAAACTAAGGCAAAGCTCACTCCCAAGATTTTCAATGGCAGCCTAGATGCACACAGGGTGCATCTACATGAGCTGTTTACTATGCAGTAGACTAATTAGTTGCACAGTAAACATCATGAGTCTGCATGTGTACTGTTATTAGGTTGGAGTAAATACAAGTACTATCCTGCTGCAGAGTTTTTTTCACTCTGCAGCAGTGCATGTGTAAACCCTACCCCAGTTGGCTGGGGCATGAGGGTGCTTCAGTGTGGGGGTTGCCTGCCAGCTAGTGCTGCAGCCAGCCTCCCCACAGCATGTTGAGCCAGGGGGAGCAGCCCTGAGCTGGCAGGCTGACCCCCCTGAGACCCATGCCAGCTGGTGCTGCTCCAACCTGGCTCAATGTGCTACTGTCCTGGACACACATGCAAGTGATGTGCCCAGGAGCAATAAGCTCTAGAGTTAATTCATGCACCTTAATTGCATGTGTAAATGCACCCATAGAGGCATAACTTAGTTTTGTTTTAGAGCCAATGGCTAAATTCCCCTGTAGCTGAATACAGATGTCCAAAAATTATGAGGTAGACAGAAAAAATTATGACAGGCCAAAAAAGGGGAGAGATTCTTTTGTAATGGTTACAATTTTGGTTTTAGTCTGTCTTTTAACTCCCTGAATCCCACCCTCATGGGAGAGACATGATGCGCGTAGCCATTCTTGCTGGATGTCTTAGAGATTTTGATCCCAGTTGGCTGTCTGATGGTGTCAGCTTCCAGTTTTTCACCAAATCTCCAAATTTGAATTATCTACCTGTTCTCAATTCCAGCAATTAATTCTGCTCCCCAACCCCCACACCTGAAGACCTCCAGTCCCACATCAGTTTTATCCCACATCTACTTTTTCTCCTAACTCCACTCTGCTGCTCCATCACAACCCCACTCCCAGATATGGAGCATAGATGCAGTAGGGTCCTCCTCTCTTCCTTCCCAGGTTTGAAGTCAAAGTGCAGAGCACAGAGTCAGACTCTGCCAGCACACCTCTGGACCAAGAAGTGTGCAGGAGAACTCTCTCTGTGAAGGCAACAGGACCCAGATAATGATTCCACTGCCTCCCATCTTGTGCATGAAAAACTGTAGGAAGGAACCAGCCAGTGAATCCAGCTGGTAAGAGAGCATCTTTCACAGGGGCAGGCAAAATATGGCCTGCAGGCCAGATATGGTCCATCAGACACTTTCATCTGGCCCACGGTGCCCCCCAATGAATAATGCCCCCACTGCAAGGCTGGGAGAGAAGTGCCTATGTACACCCCCTGAACATATACTATTGCACCTTACTCCCACCCTCTTAGGCAGAAGGGCCCTGCCCAGCCAACAGCAGCTTCTGGGTAAGGCTCCTGCTGAGGCTGCCCCATGGGAACCAGTTTGGCATCTTGGAAGTCCAACTCACTCAGGGCAGTAGGTAGGGAAGTGGCAGGGCTGGTGGGAGGGGGTGGAGCTGCAGCTGGGTGGAAGTGTGGAACCTACACCCAGAGGGCGGTGGGAGCATGGAGCTCAGCTGGCCAAGGTGTGGGTGTGAGGATGTAGGGACCCCCCACACACTCCCACCATGGCATGCAGCCCCAGTTGTCAGCAGTAGCAGCAGGCAGAGAGGTCAGGGCACTTGTGCCTGGCGTAGGCACCCAGTGGGGTGCAGCTCCAGCCAGTGCTGTGTAGTGCTGCTTGGGAAGGCAGCAGGCTCCAGTGTGGGGCTTCCCCTGCTGTGATTGTGAGAGCTGCAGGTGTGTGTTGCAGAGCCCCGGTGATAGAGAGCCAGGCAGGCTGTGTTCCCCACCCTCCGTGCAGTGCTAACTGGAGCTGCACCCCACCGAGTGCCTGCACTGGGCATGAGCACCCTGACCTCCCCTCCTGCTGCTGCTGCCAGCAACGAGGGCTGCACACCATGGAGTGTGGGGGGGTTCCTACACCCCCCACAATCCCTCACACCCTTCCTCCACAATGGCCACAGACATATACATGCATCCCAATATACCCTATGCTCCCCTACACAGCCACATGCTCTCACAACCTCCCCACAACCACATACCCCATCCTACACACACATATGCCTCACCATACCACCCCCAGCCACATCCCACACCCCATCATACACATTCAATATAAAAGAGTGACACCTTATTTTTGAATTATTTATGCAATCCCATCTACATACAGTACATAAACACAAGTCATGTCAAATATTATTTGTAATAAAATTAAAATGTATTATAGTAGGTGTTTGACTTGTAGCGTATGATTTGGTTTTTTTCTGATTCTAAGATGGCAACCTCCCCTCCCGAAAGGATGATGGGGTGTGGGGTTGTGAGCAAGAGGAGGGACTTCTGGTGGCAAAGGTCAGGCATTAGGAGGAAGGACTTCTGGTCTCAATATGGTAACCAGGGGGTGGGACAAGTATCAAGGGGTGGGGGTACCTATGCAGCCCTTGACAGCTTACCAAAATTTGTTAAGTGGCCCTCCACCTGAAATAATTGTCCGCCCCGATCTTGTAGAAGCAACTGCAGAAGCTGCCAAAGCAGGGACTGTCAGATACAGTGGGCATGTCTGGATGAGCACATACATGTGTATCCCTAGGGACGAATAGCAGCGACACCATATGTGCCGCTGCTACTTGTCCCCGGGAAACACCTGTGCATGTACAGTCTGGCACAGTAAGTTGTCCCAGGTGGGGTAAGGGAAGCTGGGGACAGCACCTGGGCTGGCTCCAGCAGCCTTACCTAGGGTCTGGGGGCCTCCTGGGGCTCCAACAGCAGTGATTCAGCAGCAGGGATCCTAGCTGGCAGCTGGAGTGTGGCCCTGGCTGGCCAGGCTTTGTGTTCGGGTGGTGCACGCTGTTACCAGATGCACTGCCCCTCTTTTTTCTACCACAGGGTTTTTTTTGACACTGGGATCTCCTGGTGTCAACCCCCACCCCACCCCCGTGCTGCAAATTAGCAGCATGGGGAATGCCTGCATGTGCAGCATGTATGGTGTGAGATAGTGCATACCGCATGTACGCACTCAACTGGGCATGCCCTGTGAAACCCTGCAGTTTCACAGGGCTTTCTCCAGCCTGTGTTGCTGTCTATTTGCTAAATCCCCAGCCAACATTTATGCATCTCAGATTCACTCCATACCTGTCCCTCTTCCCTATTTCTCCCTGCCTTGTTCTCCTCACTGTTCTTCCTTTCCATTCACTCTTCTTTACATATATCTTATCCCCTTCTAAATATACCCTCCCACACAAAAACTTTATGGAACTGACATGTCATTTGCCACTATCATATCATTTCCTTGCTTGTCTGTTCTACTTTTTCCCTACCCTGTGACTGTCTTGTCTGTATGGAGCATGGACCATCTACTACTCTCTGTTTGCACAGTACTTAATACAATTGGGGCCTATTCTTGGTTGCCTTTGGGCACTACCATAACCCCCTCAAATTAACATGACAAAAATAGACAAACTTTACAAGGAAGAGAGAGAATTGGAGTTCACCCAAATTCTCTCCTTTTCCCTGAATCACATGCTTCCCTTCCTCTAACCAAAAACTTCCCTGGCTTCGACCAGTCTCTTCCCTTACATTTTACTTCATGAACTGAAGACCAAAATTCAATTAGAAGTGTGCTGTGCAGTTGTGACTAGTTAGGTAAGTCAAAAGGCATCATTTCTGTTCTCCAGTTAGAGCAGCACTCTTGTCTATCTCCATTAATATTTATATGAATATTCACTGAATTTTCCATTCACTTTGTTTCAGTCTTTCCCTTATTTCTCTTGCTTCCCAGTCTTGTATTCCCTACATTGGCCCCAATTCTGTTTTTCTGATGCATCCTAAATGCTACACCACCCCTGGCAGAATTCCTGGTGCACAAAGAATACAGATTTGGATGTTTACAGTTTGCTTTCATGCAGCTCTCTGAAGAGACTAGCACTCACAGGCAGTTTTGTAGTCTGCACTGAATTCCTTCAAAGACCAGTTCCATGCAATAATATACACATTTCCCTTAAGGGGTCATCAATCAGGGTGGGTGTTTTTCCTTGGAAGACACAATGAGTGCTCACATGAGAAACATTTTTTGCATGATCAGGCCCCTGAAAGCATTCTACAGCCATGATGTAACACACATGCACAACTGCAGAGCACTTTTAAAATGTCCGAATGTGTGAAAAATTAACCCTGGTCAAATGAGGTATTACATTAAGGCTGTCTAAAGCAAAGCTTGTGTTCCCTCCAGGATTAATTTTTCTCATGGGGGCAAGGTGGGGCTGGTGCTACCAGCCCAGTCCTGCCCCCAGGGCTGTCAGCAGGGGAAGGAGCTGCCAGAGCAGGAGGAGGGCAGGGTGGAACAGAGCCCCCTCACCTCACATGTAGCCATCAGCTCCCCTGGCTGAGGTACTAGGAGAGCTGGGTTGGGCCCAGAAGGCAAGGGGACTCTGTTCCACACTGCTCCGCCACTCAGCTCTGGTTATTCAAAGCAGCCAGCAGCTCCTTCCCCTTCCCCTACCCTCCCCTGCTGACAGCCCCAAGTTGGGGTGTGGGCAGGGCTGGAAAGAGGGGTGCTGGAGTGCCCCTGCTTGCTGGCCAGAGCCAGTGCAAGCTGGCTCCGGTCCCACCCTGCCCTAACAGACGAATGCCTGCTGGGTCACAGGGGAGAGGGGGAGGGGCTCTAACTCATGGCGCTTTATATAAAGCATCATGATTTAGGGCAGGGCCCTGACATCTGTAGGCACCCAATATTCAACATGGTGTGGCTAGCATGTGTTCGTAAATGAATAATCACCCCTTTCGCATATTGTGGATGGTAAGATCATGAAAGGAGGGGTTTAGTTTAAGCTCTGCTGGGTTGGTCTTGGCTCAACCAAATACTACCCAAGGGAGTTCAGCTGGTATTTGGACGAGGGAAGGCAAAGGAAATTTGTGTCCCATTCCTTGTTCTTTTGGACATAGAAGGCAAAGCCTCCTTTGACACTGGACAGGACACAACAGCCAGAGGAATGATCATTCCTACTGGCAGAACAACCACCAACTAATATAAGTGATCAGGGGCCACACAAAATATAAGTTAACACGAGTGTTTTCTCACATGCTCCCCAAAATATCTCTTTAATCGTAAACAGCAAAAGTCAGTTTAATGTGCAGAAATCAACTAACAATCTGAAAAAAAAAATCAACAACTAAGGCCAAAATCCCATGCTAACACTGTCCCACACCCCTTTCATTAACTCAACAAACATATGCACATATACTATCTGCAGGTACCTTACATATTTGAGGCCTCTACAACATCCAAACACAATGGTAGGATTGGTTAAGGACATAGAATGATCAGCTTTTTAAGAGAGATTTTTCATTTTGTTTTCCCCCATCCTCCTTGTGGACTTCGTTAAAATGTTGGCCAAATTCCAGCTTCACTAAATCCATTCTGCCTACCTAATTTCTTCCTTCAGACTGTCGAACACTTGTCGAGTCTCACCCAAAGATTACTGCATTTCAATGAATACTATATAACTTACCCATCTCAGGGGTATGTTGGAAGGCAAGTAAATAACATCTGTAAAGAACTTGTGATTCTGAGAAAAGGTGCTGTTGCAGCTTTCTATTTCACAATGTATAACATTATTTTACAAAACCTTAAATAAGACTAGCTGAGCATTCCCTTTCATATGTTGGCTTTATAATGATGAAAGTCCATTAACTTCACAGCTACTCCTGTTTGCACTGGTATAAATGAGAGATGAGTAAGGCCCACAGTTTGAAATCTGTGCGTGGGAGAAAGGGTACCCAGAGTCAACAAGTTTTGGGGATTCAACTCATGCTAATTCTCAACTGATCAGCATGGGAAAAAATATTGCTGTATTGCAAATGAGCCATTGATCCAAATACCTCTCCCCATCTACTGGAGTGCACATCAGTTGTCATTGTAGGATCAGTCAAAAATACATAGTTTCTGGTGTTTGGGTTCTTTTGGGAAAACAATTAATAAAGCTTATCTTAATTCAACAAAAAGAGAAGAAAAAGCATATACAGTTCATGTTCATGCTCTGCCTATCTAAGGTCTTTACAAAGCCCCTTACTAACTTCTCTGAGTATGGAGATCTTTAATGACTCTAGCTTCACAACACTCCTGTGAGGTTATAAAGTATTTTTACAGATGTTTTACACATGAAGAACCCGAGGTATGCTTAACCAGCACAATGCAGTGCTCTTCAGAGAGATCTAAGTTAGCTTCATATGTACTAGCTCTGGAATCAGAAACTGCTTAGCCACATCAGCATGGTACTTTGAACAGACTAATGAGCCCTGGTTCTCAGCACAGCCAGTAAAGGAGCTCGTCACACAGTAAAGTCCATAGTGGATCAGGGAACTGAACCCTGGTATTCCATAACCCAGCCTTGTACTGTAAGCACTGGACCATCCTTCATAATTAGGCTCCTGCCTACCCAAGTTGACTTCCTCATTTTCGATTTCAAATCAAACCTTTAGCAAACTTCCTCTAACTGATTTTGTAATTGGCTTCCTAGCAAACAAATACATATGTGATTATAGTGTGTGTTTGGAGTGAAGCCAAGTTACACACCCACAGGTTGGCCTCCTCTCTTCAGACACTGATGCCAAGAAAAGAACTCGATACCAAGTCCATTTTCCTGTCACCATGGCAACCACTGTAGTAAAGCAGAATTTCCTAGAACAAAGATTAGATTGTTTTACAAACCACTGTCCGGTCACAAGGCACCATGTGACAGAGCTCCACGTGATGCAGCCAACAGCACAGGAGAAACAGTCTCTCCCATGAACCACTTGTCTATTTCCAAATTCCACTTCAATCCAACCTTATAAAAAGCTCCTGAAGCCCTATTGCTATACCCAGAAGGATTACAAAACTTGCATTTTGCAAAACAGTTGAGCCATAAAGGCTGGAGGCATTAGCAACCCATTGGGGTGAAAGTAGAAAGATTACAACTATCATTATGAAGTCACCTGCTTGAATGCATCTTTGGTATTTACACAATCTACTTATCAACTTGAATAAAGTTCCATCCTGACCTCAGAAAATAGTTTTTGAAATAAGCCTTTTCCATTTCTATTTGTCCTCAAATTCTGTCTTGAGCTGAACAATACTAAAGTTCCTCTATAATTAGTCTTTTTGCCCACTCCAGCAACTTTTCAGACAACAGGATCTTACTAGTTTATTTTAAATCCACCAATAGGTTTTCTCAAGTTATCTTTATTTTCTTCTGCTGAGGTCCAAGCCACATCTGATCACAGCAATAGAACTTTAGAAACTCATGTTATATTTCCCCTTTGAGGCATACGCACAACTCCAAAAGCTGGGTAAATAAATAAAGCATCTGTAAATACTGGGCTTAATTCCACACTCCAGCCTTTCTGTACAACACCAGCAATTCTTGGAATAATACAGCAGGGAATTAAATTTCATTTAACCATGGTGCAGTTTTTTTATTTGAAATTTCCTGCAAGCAAAGCTTTGCTAAGGTGACAGTTTTGGGGTGTGGAAAAAATGATTGCATTCATGTGTAACATAGGTGGTGGTAAAAGAAGATTTTAGACCAGTGATTCTCTATCAGGATCCTGTGGGATGCCTTGAGACCATTTCAAGGGTGCCATAAGATACTTTGTAATGTTTGCGTAACTGCAGTTAGGGAGGAGAATTATTTTTACCTTCCATTTTAGTGCTGTAGAAAACTTAGTTAAGTTACCTTTTCAACAAAGGGAATTAGTATCAGAGCCTGAATTGCCTTGCCCCTCTTTATGAACACTGCCTACTTGGGATACAAGCTAGAAGTGATTTTGTAGTTGTACAGCTACCTTAAACAATAGTAGTAGTGGTACCTTTGGTACTAACACACTTCAGAAAAAAGAAAAGAAGAGAGCTGTGATTTTTCAATAGCTTAAAGGCAATTGAAACAATCACAGTACACTTCAATTGGTTACATTTTTGACCTCCTCACAAAATGATGCATTTGAAGGGTAGGAGCCCAACCCCATACATCACAGACCAGATTCTCAGAAGATGAGAGGTTTACTTTAAAACCTGAATTACAGGTTAGAATCAGCTACTTTCATGTTTTAAGTTTTTATTTAGTCTCTGAATTTGAACCTTTCAGGTTTATATGTAGCAGGCTCATCTTTCAGAGCCTGGGTTGAGTCCCAGGCTTGAGATCCTGCTGTTTTGATTGGAAGAGCCCATCCACCAATCAGGAGGCAGAAAGAGAAATAAAGTCATGCCCCTTTCCTAAGGGGAGGGAGAGAAGAGCGGACCTGATTGAAGACTGCAAACTATTGGGTCCGGAAGACTTCAGGGGCGGAGCTCTGGAGAGTATAAAAGGAGCTGCATGGGACAGAGAAGAGTGGGGCTTAGAAGAGCTGCTCAGCAGGGTGAAGCAGTAGCCCAGGAAGAGCCCTTGAAGACTTCTATCAGTGGGGAGCGGGGCATGGCTCCAGCAGTTAGGCTCTTGGTGCGCAGCATGATGTATGGCTTCCAGACCCTGGGAGCTGCATGAGGTGGCTCGGGTCTTCAACCTCTGGTGTGTGGCTAGAGACACGGTGCACAGGCCGATGCATGGAGCAAGATCTTTGGAGCCCCTTGGGTGGCTTAGGTCCACAACCCCCCAGCCCGAGGCTGGGAGCTTGGTGCAGGAGGTGCTGCGCGGAGGATGAGAGACCTTGAGAGCTGCTCGAGGAGGCTTGGGATATCAGCTCAGTGCAGACGATGCTGCCCAGAGGGTCTGGGAGCAGACCAAGCCCCAGTGCTGCACAAGGCTGCCTGGACCACTCCTGGGTGATAGTGGAGTCTTTGGGGTCTCCCTCTCCTTTCCTTTCCCCCCACCTCCTTTCCTGTAGTGGTACCTTGGGAGTGGGGCCCCTGCCCTGGAGGGCACCCAGGTAGTCTAAGGATTGATGATTATATTTGTAGACTGTGCCTTATAGTTTATGTGAATAAGATGAAGCAATAGTTTGTATATTAATAGAGTTAGAAGGTTGCCCGATCAATGTCCTTTGTTCTGAGTTGTTCTATTGTTCATCTGTATTTTAAAATATTAATTGGTAAATTTGTACATCTATATATGATTTATGTCCTTACCCTTTACTGGTTTTGTTGTAATAATAAATTTGTATATAGTTAAGTAATTGATTGACCGGGCCTGACTCTATAGGGACGGAGGTGGCTGCTGGGCTGTTGTGTCCCTCCGCAGCACACCGCCCTGCCAATAATTCTCTCAATTGGAGAGGGGAGTACAATCCCATGTACACCTGGGCTACATATATTTTCAAACTCTTCTGCATGAAAGCCAAACACCTCTCAAATTTTCTTTTTAAATTAACTTGAGATTCTGATGTAATTCTCCAAGAGCTAGGGCTTTGTGGAAGTCCACCACAGATTGTGAGACTGAAAAGAAAAATCACAGAAGGTAGCAACAAAGAAAACCCAGTGATTACAAGCATGACATTGCTCAATATCCCCAAAGAATCAGGTAATTTAGACAACTGAATATAGTGAAAGTCAAGAATTTCCAAACTGATTTGTGTTCTGAGACACTTCACAGGATTCAGATTTTCAGAAGGTGATAGGATTCTTAGGAGTCTGATTTCTGAAGATGGATGGCTATCTCAAGCCAGGATGCAAAGCTCCATTGACTTTTAGGATCTTTGCCTTTGGGCACCCAGACTTTTAAACTTTCAGCTTTAGTTTTCTGTTAAAAAACTGCCTAAACTTGACTTGTGCAAGGGACACCTGTCCCCATGGGTGGCCTAAGCTGTTGCTGCCTTCATTCTTACAACTGTACTTCTGCTGAAACCTTTCAATGCTTGAATAACATCTTCCTTACACTGAGTTTAATTTATTTTTACTTTGGATTTCATATGTAGAAAGAGTCTAATGTTAGTGTTTGATTACTGCCTGTGTGTAATTAGACAAGGAACTCTTTGCTAGGCAGCAATGTTATGTAAACAACAAACAAACAACAGGCCAGAAGCTACTGACAACAGTTTCTTGACATGAAATTACTAGCGTAAATGTCAAATCTATGTGAAATTTAAGGAATTCTGAAACAAGATAAAAGATCCAAACGAGATGAATAATTTGTATTCCCTACCTCTTTGGACAAGGAAAATACAGGAGTTAATATTTACTTCCAGAGACAGCTGAACTCAGGTTCCTCAATCTGTAATGGCAGAAAAGGTTCTTTGGATAAATATGATATCTTTTATTAGGGTAACTATATGTCCAGATTTTCCCAGACACCTCCTCTTTTTGGGTTCTCCCATCTCCATCTGGGCATTTGTTTTAAATATCTGCATATGTCCAGGATTTTGCTCTGCCTCTGCTTTCCCAGAACTTCCTGGCTTGCCCCAGCAAGGAACTACTTGGGGCTGGGGGCAGCGGGGCAGGGTGATTGGAGGCAGGGGATCACGTGTTCTGCACATGGCCCTGGCAGCTGCAGGCAGGTAAGTCTGTGTGGGGGGGGGAGGTAGAGGGCCAGGGCTGTGGGGCTGTGGAGGTGCATGTGAGTGTGCGTATGTGTTTGTGCATGTGTGTGTGTGCGCGTGTGTGTGTGCGCATATGCGTGTGCGCCTGGAGGTGCTAGGGCTGCAACAGGGTGGGGAGGCAGGGGACGTGCCTGCCCTTCCAGTGGGGGAAGGGGCTGGGAGGCTCTTCATGGGCAGAGGGGAGCTGTGTGGGAAGCAAGGCTGGGGGGGCAGGGCAGATCTGCAGGTCGGCAGTGAGGAGCACTGGCAGGACTGGGGGGGGGCTGTGGCTTGGGAGTCAGGGGCACAAGGGGGGCAGGAGATTGTGGGTCAGGAGTGAGGGGCATTAGCAGGGATGGGGGGCCTGCAGGTTGAAAGTCAGAACCACCACCATGGTTTGGGGGCCAGGGTATTGTAGGTCAGGACTGAGGGGCAGCAGCAGGGCTGGGGGTGGGGTTGTGGCTTGGGAGTGAGGGGCAGAGGTAGTGCCCTGCTACAGCAGGTCTGTGAAAAAGCAGATGTGTGGCAGTGAAGACTAGAGGCCATGGGAAATAATAGGTGTGAGACAGGTAGGTGGGGGTAAGAAAAGGAGGGAATGTTGACTTGGTGATAGAATGTAGCTGGTAAAATGTAGAGAGGTTACCTGGGGTTATCCAATGGTAGGTAGGTTATAATGTGCCATAAATTCAGTGTCTATATTTAGTCCGTGATTTTTTGTATACAGTAGATTCATGAACTGAAGTTCATAGGCTCATCTATGAAAGGTGATTTATAAATTCCTGTGAGGATTGGAACTGAGAGATTGGAGAGAGAGTTGTTGTCTTGTGAGAAGTGTGCACACAACGGAGAATTGGGCATTTTTGTCTTTGATAGATTTTTGGTGTGTGTTCATTCCAGTAGAATAGTCATAATAGGGATGATCATGTACCAACACTCAGTGTAGAGCTGTTGGAAGAACAGCTAGAGAGGCTGGGTATCTATAAGTCAACAGGACTGGATGAACTCCATCTGAGAGTGCTGAATGAACTAACCAAAGTCATTGCAGGACCACTGGCGAAACTCTTTGAGAATTTGTGATACTCAGGAGAGGTCCCAGAAGACTCAAAGAGGGCCAATATTGTGCCCATCTTTCAGAAAGGGAGGAGAGAGGACCCAGGCAACTACAGGCCATTTAGCCTGACCTCAATCCCAGGAAAAATCCTTGATAAATTTGTCAAGGACTCCACATGTGATAAGGTAGTAGAAGGCAAAATTCTGAATGACAGCCAACACAGTTTTGTTGTGGGTAGGTGTCATGGCGTGGGGTCCTAGGGGCAGCCTTGATCTCCCCTAGCACCCCCTACCATGCCAAGTTTGCATTAAAGCACCCTCGTTCTCACCCACCACGTCTTGATCTTTCATATGTATATGGGAGGCTGTCTTTTTGTCCCCTTTGACACAGTGCCCTGATATATCCTGGCCCCTGTTCTGTATTGTGTGCCTCGGTGCACCCCAGCCTTATGGGCTATGCGTGGCTTCAACCGCCCCTTTACCACACCCCAAGCTTCGCTGATATTCCGGACATTGTTTGGTCTGTTTCACTCTCCGCACCCCACAGGCGCCTCAACCAGGTGGTGCCACACCAAATGGTCAGCAGTTTGCTCCTCCCACTGTTGGTGTCAATGCTTCCATGCCTGAGGGTGCTCTTGAGTGTGTCTTTGTACCATTTTCTTTGTCTGCCTTTTTGAGTGTTGGCCAATGGAGAGCTGGGAAAAGAGATTCTGGTGAGGGAGGCGGTTCTTGGACAACCGGCCCACACATTGGAGTTGATTTCTTAACAGCAAGGCTTTGATGCTTGTGGACACAACTTCATGGAAGACAAATGCAGTGGTCCGGCGGTCCTCCCATTTGAACCCCAGGATTCTATGTAAGCACTGCTGATGAAAGTTCTCGAGGGTCTTAATGTGAAATCGATAGACAGTCCAGGTTTCACTGCAGTAGAGGAGGGTGGTCAGCATGACAGCCTTGTAAATGAGGACCTTTGTTGACTTACAAAGGTCTCTATTTTTGAAGACACATTGTCGCAGCTTGAAGAAGGAGGCACTGGTGCAGCTGACCTGGTACTGGACTTTTTCATCGATGGTAGCCCATTAAGAGAGGTGGCTGCTGAGATACGGAAAGTACTCCAGAGCCTCCCTGTCTACGTAGATAGTATGAGGGATGTTCATCTGGCCTGGGGAGGGTTGGTGGAGAACCTTCATCTTGGTGATGTTCAAGGACAGGCCAAGTCTCTTATACAAAGCATTGAAGAGATCTAAGGTTGCTTGCATATCTTGTGCAAAGTGAGCCATCATGCAGCAATCAGCCACAAACTGAAGGTCATGAATGTCCTTGGTGGTGAGTTTCTTTTTTGCCCAGAAGCACCTAAGTTTGAAAAGCTTTCCATGCAGTCGATACTGGATACTGACGCTGGATGGTAGATCATCTTAGACGAGGTGGGTGATGATGGTCAGGCAGATGGTGAACAGGGCAGAGGCAATCAAGCAACCTTGTTTGACCCCGATCTGGATACACAAGGAGTCAGTTTCAGATCTTCCATTCAGGACAGTGGTGGTCATATCATCATGCACGAGACTCGGCATGGTGACAAACTTCAGTAGGCAGCCAAGGTGCTGGAGGATGGTTCACAGAGCTTCACGATTTGAGGAATCGAATGCATTGGTCAGGTCAATGAAGGCGAGGAACAGTTCTTGATTTTGCTCCCAACATTTTTCTTGGACCTTCCTGGCAACAAAAACCATGTCTTCAGTGTCCCAGAATGGTTGGAAGCTACACTGGGTTTATGGAAGGATCTCCTCGACAACAGGATGAAGGCGGTTGAGGAGGATGTGGGTCAGGATCTTACCCACAATGGACTTGAGGGAAATCCCCCTGTAGTTCCCACTGTCAGATTTGTCTCCCTTCTTGTAGATGGTCATGATGGTCATGTTCTTGAGATCCCCAGGAATGTCCTCTTCATCCCAAAAGCCAAGGATAAGCTGGTGGAGTTGTGATGTGAGCTGGAAGCCACCAGCATGGTAGATCTCTGCAGGTATACCATCTGGCCCTCAGGCTTTGTTGGTTTTCATCTGTTGGATGGCCCACTTCACCTCTACAATGGTTGGTGGATCACCAAGGGAATCCACCACAGGGTGTTGCAGGACAGCTTGGAGGTCTGCTTTGATACGATGGACTCCAAAATAAGGAGGATTTTGAAATGCTCCTTGCAAAACAGATGGATGGCGTCATCGTCCTTGAGGAGCTGGGAGCTGTCCTATGATCAGAGGGGGTTTTGTCCAATGGAGCAGAGTCTGTAGGTTGTCTTGGTACCCTGGAAGAAGTTATGCATGTCATGCTGGTCAGCGTAGCCCTGGATAGCGTGCGCCTTCTTCACCTACCAGTTGTTCTTCATGTCATGGATGTGTTGCTGGACCTCAGCCTTCAGCTGGTGGTACACTGCCATCTTTTGCCAAGTTGGATTAAGCCAAATGGATGGCTTAGCCAAGTGATGAAGGCTGCATGCTTCTGTTTGAGGAGATGGCGGATCTGAGTGTCATTGGCGTCAAACCAGTCCTGGTTTCATCACAATGCGAACCCAATAGTCTGGGTGCAGACGTCTTGGACAGCAGACTTGAGTTGCTCCCAGTGTGCCTGGATGGAGATGTCATCAGTAATAGGGACTTGCTCCAGTACACTATACAACTGGGCATGGAACTCCTCCCGCTGTCCAGGGTCCTTCAGAGCTGTGATGTTGAGCCATCTCCAGGGGGGCTTCTGGGTCTTCCAGTGTCTTGGTGCCAGGTGGATGTTCATCACTGAGCGCACAAGTCTGTGGTCTGTCCAGCAGTCTTCAGATCCCTTCATAGCCCTTGTGAGAAGCACATCCTTCAGGTCTCTACCTCGGACAATGATGTAGTCCAAAAGGTGCCAGTGCTCTAACATTGGATACCTCCACATCGTCCTGAGCCAGTCTTTCTGGTGGAAGATGGTGTTCGTCATGATCAGACTGTGTTGGGCACATTTGGTCAGGAGCAGGATACCATTAGCCTTCCCTACGCCATTCTTGCTGATAGTTCTGCTCCAGATTTTGTGGTCACGTCCATCCTGGGCATTGAAGTCTCCTAGGACAATGACTTTTTGTCATCCCTGGGGATGGAGGCAAGGGCATTGTTGATATCAGAGTAGAACCTTTCCTTGACTTTCTCACTGGAGTCCAGAGTTGGAGCATATGCACTGATGACAGTAGCATGTTGGTTTTGGCTGAGGTTCATGCGAAGGGTCATCAGCCTTTCATTGACACCCAAAGGGAGTTCAGGGAGCATATCAGCGATCTTGTTCTTGATGGCAAACTGACTCCATGGATACAGGGGTCACAGTCTGAATTCCCTTTCCAGAAGAAGGTGTTCACTCCACTGACCTCCTTCAGCTGTCCCTCCCTAGTGAGCCAGATTTTGTTGAGAGCAGTGATGTCAACGTTGTGCATCGCTAGCTCCTGAGCCACGATGGCAGTTTGTCTTTCTAGGCAATCACTCTTTGGGTTATCAATGAGCATTTTCACATTCCAGGTTCCAAAGTTTAGCATTTTCTTATTTCAACCACAGGAATGGTGATCCCACTGAGTGTGGTTTCCCAGCCAGGAGAGATGGGACAGCCTATTTTGGGGGCACTTTTTCTAGCCCCCCCTCCCTGTTGAGGTGAGCAGAGGGTATCCTAAAAGGGACTGCTCAGTCACAGATGCAGCTGCCAAAAGACACCCCTATCCTGACAGAGGTGTTTGACAACCATCGTGGCATGGCAAACCATGATGACTGGGACCACTTCTACATTGCAGTCTTCTTTCACCTTCACAGCCATTGGGGCTACAGCCTTCCTCTGCCTGCTCTACCATTGAGGACTTCTTGGATAATTCTTTGTCTGGAACCTCCCCCTCGACCTTGCCACCATGGGTGGCCCTACCAGGAGTGTGAGCTCCAGACAGCATCACTCTCAGGGTTGTTGGAACACGCAAGCCTCTCTACCATGACAAAGTGATGATCCTTGGAGATCATCTCAGGGTCAGACCCAGACAGTACTAATAGATGGATCTGTGTAGACCTGTCAGAAAGTAGCCAGTGGAGCCCCACCCCCAGGGTTTGATACATGGACAGGTACTTTTCAACATCTACATCAATGATCTGAATGTGGGCGTGAAAAGCATACTGGCAAAATTTGATGATGACACTAAGCTCTGGGGAAATGCAGCCATGCCTCACGGTAGGCTGATGATCCAGGTAGACCTAGACAGATTAGATGGGCGAACCAAAACCAGATGCTGTTCAGCGCTGAGAAGTGTAAAGTGCTCCATCTGCGGAGGAAAAATCTATGAAACTTATGGGCTCGGTGGTACTACGCTAGCTAGCACCGCATCTGAAAGGGACCTGGGGGTCATAATTGACCATAAAATGAATACGAGCCACCACTGGGATGCTACAGTTAGCAGAACAAACAATATGCTGGCCTACATCAACCAATGCATCTCAAGCAAAACTAAGGAAGTTATTCTCCTGCTCTACTTGGCATTGGTGAGGCCACAGCTGGAGTACTGCATCCAGATCTGGGCACCACACTTCAAGAAGGATGTGGAGAAGCTTGAGAGAGTCCAGAGAAGAGCCACTTGTATGATTAGAGGCCTGAAGAGGAAGCCATACGAGGAAAGGCTCACAGATATGGGACTGTTCAGCCTAGAAAAGAGAAGACTTTGGGGGGATTTGGTGGCAGCTTCCAAATATATCAGGGGAGAGCATCAGGGGCCAGGTGAACAACTATTCACCGGAGCGCCTCAAGGGAAAACCAGGAGCAATGGTTATAAAATCTTAGAAGGACATTTCAGACTAGATATAAGGAAAAACTTTATGTTTCGTGTGACCAGACTCTGGAATAGACTCCCAGCAGGCATGGTGCAGGCACCTACCTTGGAGATCTTCAAAAGGAGACTAGACACAACGCACACCTTGCTGGGGTTATTTGACCCCAACAGTCTTTCCTGCCCAGAGCGGGGGTGAGGTTGGACCCAATGATCTCATGAGGTCCCTTCCAGCTCTAAACTTCTGTGAATTTGTGGTACGCAGTTGTTGTTCGGTTTCTTCTACATATTTTCCATCAGGGCATTGTTGCACTGCATAAGATTATATTACATTTCTGGAGATGCAAGTATAAGATCCTAGAATGTTGATGGCTGTGTTGTGGGGTGTAGTTATTGTGGAAGTGGTGGAGATGTGTTGGCAGGTTTTACATTTCTTGCCCAGCATGGTCTGGATCCATTTGGTGTGTTTTGGTCCATAGGAAGTTTGCTTCTGGTGATGAGACTGGTGAGGTTCGGTGCTTGTTTGAAGACTAGGAGGGCTGGTTCTGCTTATATTTCCTGATCTGTTCTAGTCCCACCCCCTTTTCCTCTGTCACCATAGAACAAATCAAAATAAAATGCTCAAAGGCAGACACATGGTCTTCAAAAAGTTGATGCCCACTTTTCAAAGCAAGGAAATACCAAGTGAAGCAACCTCCTCCACTTGTCTGTCATCACCAGGGATCCAGGGTTTTCATTTGCCATGAAAAAACACGGATTGTGTCTTTGCTTCTGCAGAGTTCTAGCCTGCAAGTTGCTGCTGGGAGCTGGGGGGACTGGGAGGAGGCAAATTGGATGCGGGGGGCCTGCAGATAAGTCTGTGGGAAGGGGGCATAGGGGATGCAAGGAGAGATTGGGGTGCAGACTGAGGTGGTGGTTCACGCCGAGCTCCCACAGTGAGGGAGGGAGTGGGGCAAGGTTGGAAGCTGGGGCTGGGGCTGGCCTGGGGCACCACCCATCCCAGGTGGTGTGCAAGGTCCAGGGTGGGGTGGGAATAATTCATTTTCCCCTTCCATTAAGAATGTTCTTGCATTCAAGATCAAAGGCAAAGGTTGCAACATCAGAAATTAGCCATTGTATCCCACCTAGTGTCATGCCTCTTTGGGATGTTTAGTAAGAACTCTTAGGATGTATCTAAACCACAAATTTACTATCATAAGCTTCCTATGATATGTAATGGAGTGTTACAACATCACACTGCTCTGTTCTGCTGCCTCCTGAATTGGATGTAGTATAGCTGTATTTGCACAGCATTGTATACAAAGTAATTAGCTTCTCAGCATCTCATCTGAGCACACCACTGCCTGGCATAAGAAGTGTGCAGTGTACATGCCCTTTAAAGTTACTGTCTGCCTCCCAATAAGAATCTGCATCTAGTTAAAGAACAAAAAAATAATCAGCTTTTTCTTGGAGCTTGAGTATGGACCCCTTGCATTACTTAATGCAATCCTGGAAGGCCCTTGGATAAAATGCTGATGAGCAGGGTATAAGAACCTATACAGAATAGAATAAGAGGATATTCAGAAATCTAATTACTTCTATTCCTCTAGGTTGCAAGATTGGAAGCCCTTAAGCAGGTTTTCTCCATTAGGCAGGAAGCTTTCACGCCATTTGCAAGTGGCATTTCATTGTAGCCTTTCAGATGTTACAATGGAAAGACTCTTTACCACATCAGAGGGTATGAAATGTTATAATTGGGAACATTCAGAACAGAAAAGAAAAAAAAGGTAATGCTACATGCTAGCAGGTCTCACAAATGAGACTAATGGCATGTTTCCATCCTTAATAAGCCCCTGTGACTAACAATAATCCTTCTGCTGACTCAGAGCCAACCACATCCACTCTCTGTCACCTACTCCCAGTGCCTGCCCACATCAATGCCATAAAAAAGATGCAGCCAGTGCACCACTGTCTTCCACAGGAACCAGCTAGTATCATAATGCCCAGGTGACAACCTAACTTGTGTTAGTCCTGGTGGTAGATATAGCAACCTTGAAGCTGCTGTAACAAGAGATGGACACACACAAAAGTGACTTTAAAACAAATTGTTCCAAATTCCCTCCTCAGGCGTGCTGCAGTCCTATGCTGAATCTGACCCAAACTGAAAGGATAATTTGCACAACCATAGGGAGAAACTAAATCCTTTCATAAAATCCATGTTATTTTAATCTACCTCAAGGAAATTCAGGGCTATCCTGTAAATTATTCACATCCAGAATAGGAATGTTTTTTAAATGGTGGCTAGCAAGAGAAACCTGGTACTTGGATTTACCTTGAACTGACAGTTTAGAAGCTGGAAGACATAGGTATGGCCTAAGAACCCCAGCAATACTAAAGGATTGAAATCAGGCACTGCCACAGCTGCTGTAATTTAGAGTAGGGATGTTAAACTGAGTGTCTGGGGGCAGGCAGCAGAAGCAGAAGGAGGGAAGGAGAGACTGCAGACTCCAGTAGCAGCAGCTAGGAAGTGATGGCGACAGAGCAGTGTCCAGAACCATGACCTGGGTAACAACTCAGGACCAGATGCATCCCACAGGTCACCAGTTGACGAGCCATGATTTAGAGATACTACAGTGGCATTTAGGTTACAGTAGCTTGACAGGCACACAGCAATGTATATAACATACAGTGGGAATTCCAGGCACCATATGTGGGAATCATGTGTATGCTGTGGTCTTGCCCCCTTCCCAGCAAACGTGCCCCTTTGTTTCAGGTTCATCACTGATGTTTCCTATGCTGGAGCTTCACAACAGAGCCCTCACAGGACAGCATTAAACTACCTTGGGCAAAGCTTGCACCCCCCCACATTGTATGCTCCCTGGCAAAGATCACAGCATAGGAGAGAACTCCTCCTGTAACTTTTGTAAAGCTTTTTCTACATCAGTATGAAATATCAAGTTAAAAAGATGCCTGCATTCAAGAGCAACAGGGACAAATACTTACTTCTTCCACACTGAGCACAACCAAGGAGAACAATAAGATTCAGAAAGAACCACTTGAAAGCAGTATGGGTTCCTCTGGTTACGTGGAGCACAACAAATGGCATTTCACATCCAGAATGCATGTGGTTTTTCAGAGAACAGCACCCACTGATAAGGCCATAAATGCAGCAGCCCCTCAAAAGCAGGTACCTTTTTAAGAACTGCTAAATAATACTACACAGTAAGACCCTACTGTAGGGACTATTTTCCCCTGCCCCAAAATCAAGTCTGAAGGCTTTAAAATACATGAACTGACTCCTAGGCCACATATAAACATTACACATAAACTGGTATAAGTGACTGAAAACCAGTTTACACCCATAACAGAACACAAGCGTGATGCATATCAACTGATTTAAAAATGATGGAACCCAGTCTAAGATAGACCTGGATCCATGTGCACTCAAACTTAATCGATTTAGGTTAAACAGTTGCATCATTATCTAGCCACCCAAGCACTCCAGCAGCAACCACAGCAGAGACCATCTGGGGGGTTTTTGTACAGAATTAGACCCTGGCTTCTAGGCTGCCCATAATATAATGGCAGCCAGTGTCCCATTCACTGAAGCTATCAGCAATAGTGTGAACCTAAAACAAATTTTTTTTATGCTTTAGTCCTCCTTCAACCGCCATGTTCTATGGTTTTCTGTTAACTTTCTGGCTGTTTTCTTTTGGCTTTTTGCTTTGGACATACACAAATGATCTAATTAGCACCTCAGCCCCTTCATTTTCAGCCAGTGTCCAAGGAAAACCCTCTATTTTTCCCTATGTTGTTTCTAACTCTGTCCATGTGGTAAGCACTTTGGTTAGTACCATAACAACTCCAAAAGTCTAATTGCTTTCTTTCATTTAGCCAGAATGAAGGGTAGCTGATAAGCCCAGCAGCCTAAATGGGGTCTGTGACTGCTCGGAGACCACAGGCAGGCTTGCTGGCATTACTACCATCCTCCAGCATAACAGGTTCAATCTGCTAGGCCTTTCTCACAAAAGCAACCCCAGCAGGGCAGCTTGCTTCCCCTCCTAAGGCAGTGTAAGTTTAGCTGCTGATTTCAGAAGGAGTAGGGAAGGAGCTGAGAGACACTAATAGAAACTCATCCTTTTTTCTCAGATGCACAACTTTTCATGTTAATGTCTCAAAGTGGGAGCACTTTTTTTGCAAGCATGTCACAAGTTAGTCCTGAACCTTCTCTGTGATTTCATTGTCCTACTTGATCTGTTGCTCTGTTTTCTGCTCCATGCCCTGTAGTCCCTATCTGATCTGCTGCTCTGCTTTAACCAGAATGCTTTAAACCCATGCTTTAAACAGAAGGGTGAAATCCCATATCCCTGATACCAGAATGACACAGGACCACATTTCAAAGTAGATGCCTAAGGAAGTACAGAGGCAGTTGGTGGGATTTTCAGAAATGCCAAGGTAGACTAGATGCAGAAGAGTGAAGTCTTGTTTACACTTGGACAAGGTTTACTGCAAGTATTTGAAATTCCAGCTGATTTGATAGGTTGTATACTTCCATCCCTAGTCTGGATGAGCACAATTTATAGACCAAGGATTCTGGTGCAGTATTTGCCATTACAAATTGGAAATGTGCTTCCAGTGAATATGCTGTATTATTCACTTACAATTAGCTTCTGTGAACATTCCAGTCAGGGAATTTTCTTGCCTGAGTATTCACAGGAGATGGGGGTGGAGGGAGATACGAGCATTCAAGAATTAAATTTTAAATGAGTTGATTTAAAAGTCTGAATGACTGGGAATTTTTTTGTTGTATTGACCCATATCTAATGCAAACTTGGTTAGTCATATATACACGTGCTTTAAAAGCTGATGTGACACAAGCCCAATGGTTCTCAATTTTCCTAGGCTCCCGGCACCCTTCCATAAGTCCTAAATTCAGCAGCACATCATTTCAATAATGAATTTATTTATTGCAGCACTTAACTCCTGGCACAGGGGCTCAGAGGGTAGGAAAAGAGTGAGCACTTAGCTCCCTGCAGAGCAGTGGGGCAGGGAAATCACTTACCTCCTTGCACGTGAACTGGCAGCAACAAGTTTAATCTTTTTTACAGATGGCTCACATTTAATAGACTTTACTGACAGGAGTTTCTAGCTTTGTTTTTTTATTTTTTTTTTTACAGATAAATATAAATATATATATATAAATTTGTGGACATTTGGCAACCCTGCACAGGGATCTTGGGGAGGAAGGAGAACTTGGCTCCTCATGTAGGTATGAGCGTACCTTCTTACACTGGAGCTGGGCACAGATGAGCCTGCACTTATCTTCTTGCATAGAGGTCAGGCAGGGAAGAGCAAGTGCTTATCTCCCTGCAGCTTGTGGAACCATTGTTAAGAACCACCACACTAGAGCAAATCATGGAAAATCTATTAAACTGACTTATGTTGTTCAAGGACTAATACCTGAAGTCTATAGTCATCATGGGTCCAACAGAAACCAGGTGACAGACTCTGATCCCTGGTACCTATATGCAGTTCAGAGGTAATAGAAGGCAACTCCCCGTGTCCCCCTCTCCTCCTCCCCCACCCCCCTCCCCCCAGTATAAGCAAATTGTAATCCTCTGCTGGATCCCTTGCTAGCCCCAGGACAGGTGTGCAGTTGAGAGAAAGCCTATCAGGAAGAGAAAAGTCTCAATGGTATATGCTGCTACATAGATTTAGGGCTGGTTAAACTATGGAGCAGCCTCAGGAAGCTGCTGTAAATTAGAGTATCCCAAAACTACTCTAAATTATGCTGAGCCCATTTTGGGCCTTGGTGCCACCTGGCATCCTCAAGCATCAAGATGTCTTAAAGTCCCTTTGCCTCTGGAGAGGGAAACAAAGTCTCAGCTCAAGATTTTCCTCTTCTGGGACTGTCACTCTTAATTCTGCTTAAAAAACTAAGCAAAAATCACAGGGCATTAGAACAGATCCCTGAGGACTCAGGCACTGAGACAGGAGAAAGACACATGTCAGGGCTTCTCCTTTACTCAAAACAGTCCTTTCAACTTGAAAACATGATGCAATTCTGTGGGGTTTCTGCAGGGCTCTGGTTCATTTTGACTTGTATCCAGGATCAGACTAAAATCAAACATTACACTGAACAATGTACTAAAACAAGACAAGTTCTGGGAGTGGGAGTGTGCAGAGCATGAACAAGTAGATGCAAGATATTTTACCACACGGCTCCCAAACACTGCGTGGAGGCACAGGCAGATCTAGGATGTGGAAGAGGGGTGCAGATGGTGCAGTGCCTCATCACATATAACACAACACTTTTTCTCCAGGTAAAAAGAAACTAGAAAATTTGATAATATGCTATGGGCCTAGGGTTATATTATTCAGTTTAAGATTGAAGCAAAAACACATATAACTTTATTGAAATATGCATTCATTTTCTTTATCTTATATTATGTATAAAAATCCCACAACAAATGAGGCTAGACAATCAAAATATGTTGCTTTCTTAGTCCTGTGGTCATTAGAATTAAATGTACAGCTGTTTCAGATTTATAAAACAAAACCTAGCCTCCTTGAGCATCTTGACAGTACATCTAATGCTTCACTGAAACTTATTTCTGCACTTGAGTTAATGTTCTCAGCTAGCTGTTAAACAGTTTGCAGGGCTGTGAAATAGGAGCATTGTTGGACTATGAGCAGGCAGTTGGTTTGAAACTTTGGGTGAACCAGGAATCAAAAGGTAGTGCAACTGTACCACAGCACCTCCCCTGGATCTGCCCCTGCATGGAGGTTGTTTTGACATGTCTTTAATGACCATGAAGCATGTCCAAGGTGCTACAAAAAGGCACAAGGGTGATTATTCTGCTCGTAATCCCTGTCCTACCGAACAGGGACAGAATTCATACAACAAAAAGACTGACAGGGTCTAATGCACATGACAAGGAACTGGGATGATCTGGCTTCTCTCCTCAGCTTTGCCACTGATAGGCTGTAAGATTTGGGGCCAGCTCACTGAAAGCCTGATCCAAAGCCCGTTAAAATCAATACATAGTTTTCTACTTAAATTAGTAGGCACTAAGTTGCATACTAATACCTTGTGTTTCAGTCTCCCCACCTGTAAAAGGGGAATAAAATATTATGACCTGAAAAGAGAATTGTAAGGCTTTCATTCACTGTAAACACCTTGAAATTTTTTGATGAAAGGTGTTATATTATATTATTATTAGTGTCAGAGACAGACAGTTGAGAGAGGTTACAAAGTAGGGAAGTGTTCGATATTGATATGGATAATAAGATAATAGTGTAACAATAGTATAACCATTGAACATATTTAAAAGGCTATAACTCTTGTGTCTCAACTCCTAATGGTGGGGGTGAGGTGAGGGGGAAGAAATTTCCTTGTAGGTAGGTAAGTAATGTGTAACAGGCCATTACACAGTTGCTCACAGATTCCTCTAAAGCATCTAATCCAAGAATGGATACTGTCTGAGACAGGCTACTAAACTCCTATGTTGCTAAGGTTTAACCACATGAAAGAAAAGAAACTCAAAATCATTTCTCCATTCGTTTTTGTCTGTTACATGTCATGAAGAGCAGTGTTACACATCTGGGCTTCATTGAGTTGATAGGTATGGGTTCATACTAGCACCTGTTCAAACTGGTTGCTACATACCACTTTTCTATATCTGAACTTAAAGGATAAACCAAGCATATTTACCAAGCATAAATTAAATAAGTCTGAATGGAATCAGAGTGCAGGACTGCAGAGCCGTGTGGCTAAGCAGCAGGCAGCCCCTGCACTTTAGCACCCTTGTACCCAGACTCTGTCACAGTCCACACATGCGTTTCACCACAGTTACTTACTCCGCCATAAGCTAGTACTGTCTCTGACAGTACTATCTTATGCCGAAGTCAATTAGCTTATTGAGCTAACCCTAATATAAGAGCACATGTAGATGGTGATGCTTTTGTGAAGCTAATTAGCCTCCACAGTAAAAAAACATGTGTAGATGCACCCACAGAAAGTTAGATGGGCCTGAATGAAGTCCCTGGACCTTGTACACACCAGTATTTCACAGGTCAAGAGTTTAGAACCTGAGCCCATTTCCAGACTGTATCCCTTCATCCAGAAGACCTATAAACTGTGATGTATGCACAATTGTGTCCGTGCAGGTGGGTTAGAGTGGGAATAGGGTTTAAGCCTGATTCTGAGCCAAAAGTTGCATGCTTTGGCCTCTCTCTACATGAAAATGACAATGGAGAAGAGGGGTGGCAGGGGGGCATGATACTGAATTCTTGATGTGGTCCGGGACACACTCCCACTTTTCCATCTCCTGTTGTTGTCATGAGGTTTCAAAGTACTCAGATCCCTGCAGCAGACTCTTACTCCATTTGGAGTGGTTCTGGGCAACAGTCTCCCATGAGTTGACATTAATGTTACATGTTTTAAGTTGGCCTTGAGGACCTTCCTGAAGTGCTCTCCCAGCCCTCCTCTTGAGCATATGCCTTGGGTGATCTGGGAGAATAAAACTTGTTTCCGGAGTCAGACACGTAGATGACATGGCTGGCCCAACGGAGTTGATATCAGATGATCATCTTGAGCCCAGGCAACCACTTACCCAGAGATTCCTATAGATCATCCACTCCAAGTTTTTGCACAAGGCACAAAACAACAAGAACATCTTATACTATCATATGGGTAAAAACAGAAGAGAAATGGGCATTGCCAATGTCCTTCCACTGCAATGAGAGAGAAGTAATTGTTTACTATATAGTAAGAGGATCCTGAGGAGTATATTTTTCATTTGAGAAGAATCAACTTCTTTGGATCCATCTCTGGGTATTGGTCTAGGGTGCTGGTTGGTTCTCTTGTGAACAGCAGGGTAGCAGGGTACCTGGGATAAGAGGCTGAAACAAGCTTTCTTACCTTGTATGTCTTGTCTGTAACCTTGGAAGTTACCATGATAGATGTGGGAATGTCTCCTATCACTTTAGCTGGTTCCAAAAGCACACAGTCATGTATTAATTTATCTTACCCCTACAGAGCTGCAGAACTTTCAGCAATTTATCTTGCTTTTCTTGGATTATCTCCAGTGGAATATTCAATGTTTCTACCAATCCCATCAGATCTTGGAATACTGTCAACTCCTCAGGAGAGGCTGTAGATCAGGGGTGGGCAAAATACAGCCCACAGATGGGAGGGACTTTGTCCCAGCCATGGCAGGTCCCTCGGTCCAGTCCATCCCACGGCACATCCCAGTGCCTCCAGGTGCACAGCGAGGCTAGGGCAGATTTGTGGCTAGACTCCATTACCCAGCAGCCCTGGTAGCACCAGCTCCTTCTGGCTGCTGCTGCCAGCCCTGGCCCCAGCCCTAGCCCCATGGAGACCAGCTTGGACTGTGCAGGCAAGGTCCAAGCCCTGGGCTGAGTGCACCAGCCCTGACCCTGGCCCCATCCCATCCCATCCGAACCCATATAAGGAGTCAGGGTCCCTGCAACATCCACTCCAGACCTGCCCACCCCAAACATGATGAGCAGTGACAGCTGCCCCAGCAAGGGCTCTGGGTCCTGCTTTTACCTGCTGCCACTGCCACTCATCATGGCCAGGAAGAGCAGGTCTGGAATGGGTGCTACAGGGACCCTGACACTCTGTGTGGGGCAGACTGGGGCCAGGGCTGTGCACTCAGTCCGAGGCTCAGGTTCTGCCTGCACCGGTCTCCATGGGGCGGTGGCTGGTGGTGGCAGCACCCAGAAGGAGCCACAGCTTCCGCCTCCGCACCTGGGCTGCCACCACTGAAGCTGGCCAAAAGTTTCAGCCCCTCCAGCCCCTGCTCGGGGTAGAAGGGCAGCCTGGAGGCAGCACTTGCAGTGGCAGGGGCCCCGGTGCAGAGGCTGTGGTGGTGGCAGCTCCTTCTGGCTGTCACTAATACCAGGCCTGGTCCCATTGTAGCAAAACCCCCAGTTTTTCTTTTTTTTTCTTTTAAAATGCATTCCCTCCCCTTCCCCAACCATTTCTGACTTTGTCTCTCCCTGGACCAAAGACCCAGACACTAGAACCACCCTCAGCATCCAAGAAACAAAAGATGAAGCAACCCACCATTGTGCCAAACTGCACATGCTCAGTAAGAACACCTGGAGCCCTCTGGAATGGGACTGACATTGCCTGGAAAGGCCCTTCCCATAGGAGACCAGAGGTAGTCTGCCCCATAAAAAGGGGTAGTGAAGACTGACTCCTTGAGACTCCCTCTCCATCTGGACCAGCACCATGCCACACCACCTATCCAACCAGAGGCCCTGCCAGTGACCCCTCTTTGGACAACACCAAGCTGAAGGAGACCCTGACTGGCCATTGAGGACCCACTTTCAGCCTGGGATAGGTAGATATCTTTTTTTTTTTTTTTTTTTGCACCAGTCCTGGAGGCACTGTAATACCAGGTCAATGCATGGAGTGGATGGAGCACGCTCCAGTTCCACCACCCAATACCAAAAAGAATCTGCTCAATATAAACCTCCTATGGAGGACATATCAGCGGGCCAAAAGCCCCACATGAGCGGAATGCAGGGAGAGGCTGCAGGGCCTACGTGGTCACGGTGCTTCCCCTGGGATAGGTAGATATCACCTGCATATTTCCTCCTCCAGTTTGGACTCTATCTTTCTCCTCCCAGACTTCAGCCCCTGCACCAAGCCTCTTTAACCCCTGCTGCCAGTGTGTGCGTGTGTGCGCGTGCACACATGCATGCAAAGGAACCTATAAAATATCATGTCAACATCTCCCCGTTCAGTAAAACCACTGTCATTTGTAACCCTGAGTTGGGTTGTGTTTTACTGAGCCCCAGTCCCTTCCCTATCTTAAATTTTGGTCTCTGTCTCTCCCTCTCAACTCTCAGTCCTGTTCCTGCCACTTTTTGCCTCCTCTCTGTCCCTTTTCTGCAGACTCTTAGCCCTGTTCCCGCCACTTTTTGCCTCTTGCCACCTCTTCCCAATCCCTATCTCTCACTGCCTACATTTTCACTCTCTCTCTCTCTCTCTGTGTTCTCCAGTCTCCCACTCCCAGTTTTCCTCTCCCCACATACCTCTTGCCTCCCCTGTAGCCTCCTTGCTCCAGCTTCAGCCTCTGGGCTTCTCCCCGGCATTGCTCCTTTGCTCTGCCAGCTTTCTGATTTCCATTAACACCAATTAACCTTAAGTTACCGCAACTCCCCTCCAGTCTGCTAGTTCTAATCCTGGTGCTGGCAACTTTCATCTCAGTCTCCACCAGCAATAACCTAAAGTAACCCCAAGCCTCAGCTCCTCAGCCCAGCTTTCTCTGAGTCTACCAGTTCTAATCCTGGTCCTGGCAACTTTCACTCTCTCTCTCTTACCTTAACCTTCCCCCAGGTACACCAAGCACATACATACACACTATAACACCCAAATTAGGAACTCACCTGTGTGTATGTGTAGGTGAGTGGTATGTATGTAAACTGATATACTTGTATGTCACTGTGTGTATGATATACAAATTAGTGATACGTGTATTGGATGTGCAGGTATTGGTAATTGCTTCTGGCCTAATTTCTTTTGGTTTGTGTAGGTGCTTGAATTGGTGATAGGCGTGCATTTGCCTAGGCTGGTAATTTTGGATGTGTATGTGCCTGGATTGGTAGTATGTGTGCACATGCCTGGTGGGGTTGCATGCACCTAGAGTGGGTGTATGCGCCTAGTGTAGGTGTATACACCTAATTGATTTTTGAGTGTGTGCATGTGCAATTGTACACCACGCCCTCCTGTCTAACAGCACAATATTGAGATCCTGAGGGTTGGCCTGACCCCACAGGGCAACACCATGGCGCATGTCCAGATGAGCATGGCTGTGCGTCTTGCAGCATCTCAAAGCCCTTTGAGACACTACAAGAGGCATGTGCAGGAATGAGAAAACATTCCCCAAGGTAAAAAAAAATGCAGCAGAAAGAAGTGGGACAGTGCATAATCCCAGACCATGCCCTGAGGCAACCAGAAGATGGGTCCTCCACAGAAATTTTTTTTTTGTTTGGTTGGTTTTTTTTCTGTTTTTTTGCACCGGTCCTGGAAGCACTGTAATACCAGGTCAATGCATGGAGTGGATGGAGCAAGCTCCAGTTCCACCACCCAACACCAAAAAGAATCTGCTCAATATAGACCTCTGATGGAGGACATATCAGAGACAATCACCTGCCCTGGGGAGCCCGCCTACATGGTCACAGTGCTTCCCCTGCCAGGAAGCAGCCAGAGCATCTCTATAACTGGCCCTCATCCTGGTGCTGACAAGCACACTGCCTGCCTATGCAGGACAGGCAGTGTGCCAGCTGCAGGGAGCTGGACCTGGGCTACAGTGCTGGTATGTAGGGGGTGAGGGGGCTGAAGTAGGTGGGAGGGGACCACCACTGGCCCTGCCCACTCTCCCAGCCACCCAATCCCTGC
>NW_017728947.1:87713436-87718855 GCF_001723895.1 Crocodylus porosus | reverse complement strand
GGCCCCATCCCCTTCCCAGCCTCCCAAGCCCCACCATCACTGCCCCTCCGGGCCCCAGTATCCCAGCAATTAAAAAAAGCAAAAAAAAAACTACGCACTCACCAGCAGTAGCAGCTACCATTGGGGTCACTGGGGCTCACCCACAAAGCATGGGGCCAGGTGACAGCCACAGCAGCCCCAGCTCGGGCTCTGCTGCCCCCTTCTGCCTCTGCTGCCCTGTGCTGTCTGGGGGGCTCTGCCAGGAGGCCCCACAGCCCTTGCTATTGTGGTGAGTAGAGGCTTTTTTTTCTTTTTCTTTTTTAAGTGCTAGAGGCTGGGGTATGGGGGCAGCTATTTGGGGAGCTGGGGGTGTGAGCAGGGAATGAGGCCAGGCACAGCAGCCATTGGGAAGTCTGGGGGAGTGGGGGTGAGGCTGTATGGGGCAGCTATCAGCAGGGCTGCAGGAACCAGTGGGGGATGGGGCCAGGCAGGGCAGCAATCTGGGGGGCTGGGGCAGCAATCTGGGGGGGGGCATGTGGGCCCTGAAGGGAAGTGGTAGCCCTTCCAGGGGCCATTTGGCCCCTGTTGGGGTGGCTGTGGCCCCTGTGAGAGGCAGCAAAACATATAGGTATTTAGAATTCACTTTGTTAGAATGATAGAGACACTGGTAGGCTTCCAGACTGCATTAACACTGTAGATATAGTAATAAAATATTGCCCAACTGATTGCTGTCTCTTACTATATATATATAATGTTTTTTTGTTTTAATTGTGGAGGAACATGGATTTTGGGGTATTTTACAGAGTGACTTCGGGATTTTTTTTATCAGGGATATTTCAGTGTTCCAGTGGGGAACACCAGAATTCCTGCTAGGGAGGCCAGTAGTAGGACCCTGTCTGCTCAGAGCTGGTATCTTGGACCCAGCTGACTGTGGATGACCTCCTGGCCGGTTGGGGCGAGGAGGACATGCTTTGACAGTTCAAAGCAGGCCTCTAAACCTAGAACATCTTCTGGGTGACAGCTCCCCAGATGCCCAGGCAGGGGGCACACATGACAGTAGTATGCACAAAGGCCAACTTTGCAGCCACAGCCCAGTGGCAGCTGGCCCAGAGGGGCAAATGACTCTACTGGCTGTGCAGTCCCCATCCAGGTCTGGCAAGTGTGCAGCAGATCACAGCCAGGCATCAGCCCTCACTGCCAGACTGCTGCAGTGGGTAAAGGGTGCAGGGAACTCTCAGGGCTGCTGCAACAGTCCAGCTGGCACAAGAGGTAGTGTCTCCAGGTACCAGTTAGTTGGGCCCCAGAAGCTCCTGAGAGCGAGCAGCCCTGAGCTACTTGACAGGGCAGCTTTTTGTACCGATGGGGCGAGGACAGGGAAGCTTTTTATACTTCTGGGGACAGCATGGGTCCTGGCCCCGGGCTCAAGCTCCCCCTGGCTGCAGATCCAGGAGGAGCTAGGCAGGGTTATTTTGCCTCAAGTGGCACAATTTGCCCCACACCAAGGTGCATGTCCAAGCACATGTGCTGAGGCAAAAAGCCCTGGCTCAAATTTACACTGCTTCTATTTGAGCTGCTGTAAGTGCACATGCTTGCATGTGGGGACATGCCCATCAAGCCCAGTGCAGGCACAGCCAGGCTAAGCATACAGCCCCAGCCCTGGCCCTGGCCAGCTCTGGGGGGGGGGGGGGGTCAGGGTCCCTGCAGCACCCACTCTGGACCTGCCCAACCTGGTCATGATGAGTGGCGGGAAAAAGCAGGGCCTAGAACAGGAAGGAGCTGCAGGGCAGCCCCAGTGCCCATGCCAGCCCACCCACACCCATACCAGCTCCCTGCCCACCCACAGCCCCATCCCACATAGGGAGGTTTGGTGAGCTGTTGCACAGGGGAGAGGTGGGGTGCTGACTCAGCCCATGACAGCGCCCCAAGCCTCCCTGTGTGGTCCACAGGCCCAAAAAATTGCCTACCCCTGCTGTAGATGAAGACTTAGTTTCCTGGGTGATGAACAAAAAATAACTAAATAGCAGTGGATGAGATCTGAACTGGACTCTTGTTCTCTAGCCACCAGCTGATAGCTGCTGGAGCAAGTGGATGTTTTTGCTGGAGCAAGATGCCCTACAACACTTCAGCGGCACTCTCGATCTGGAAAACACTAAAGAAATCTACTTCATGACATACAAGTTGACACACTTGGAGACCAATATAGGAAAGGCTGGTAAACATATTGAGGGGGATAGCTATCTAGGAAAACATCAGCTGGGAGTTCCCTTCATGGCCCAAGACTCTCTCACCTGCTTCTCTGCTTCCCACTGTTTTACCAGTGGTAGGGATGGGTCATAGTCTGATGAAGAGTCTCTGTTTTATTTCCACGGTGAGAATTAGAAGGTGCACAAAGGCAGGGAGGGAGGGCAAACTGGATTGGCACCCTTTGAGAGGCTTATGGCCTGATCTTTTTAGTACCCCACTCAGCCAGTACAAGATTAATGATACAAATCATCCAGTGCTGAGAATTATCTCAGTAAACAGACTGGTATCAGTAGCAAGGAGTTCACCAGTGCTATTTACACTAAATATGTATTAGTCCTCAGTGTGGTGATTTGGAGTCATCAGATGCTGGTGTGCACAGTGTTGGAGAGGGGTCTGCATCTGAGCAGCACCATGGGCAGCATAGAATTTGCAGTGTAAAGCAGTCATCAATGCCAATTTCACTTTGGGCATGGGGGCACGGGAATGAGGTTCTGCTTTGAGGCTCTTGGTTGTCAGAGTCTTGGGAAACGAATTTCATCTGCTGACTTGTGGGGCAGATCTGTGCCTCCTCTCATCTCTAAGGTGGTGCTCCTCTCAGGCCCCTTAGGTTGATGCTGGAGTGGAAGAGAAGTGGGGATTCTGGATGTCCTGTAAACTCAGGATGACAGCACACCTCACTGAAAACTAGAAGAATGTGATTCTTCAGTTGCCTGTCAAAGTCTGAAGGCACCTGCGAGTTATTCTGGGAGATGCTGCTGTTTTGTCTGCCTTCTCTTGTTTTCATCATGCATTGTCTTACACCATGCACATGTCTTCTCCTAAGCATAAGAGACTTCTTGAGTGACCAGTTCTGAGGGCTTTCTTATGTAGCAGGATGGACAAAACTTGAATCCTGAAGAATTAGCCATCTTAACCATTTTTGGCCTGTGGAACCTAAGCCTTGTACTGGGGAGTGGAAAAGCAAAAAAACTCTATCAGTGTATTATTGGATCTAAGTATTTATTTTAATAGCATAATTTTTCACTAAGAGTTAGCTAAAACTTATCTGGATGATGTAGCAGCTAAATAAATATTACCTCTATTCAATCTCTCTATAGGTGGAAAGATATATTTGTTTTCCAGCCATAAGAAGGAACTGGGGAGTATTTGAGGTTATCCCAACTGTGGTTATTTGTGAGGGCTCCCGAAGTGTATGCATTTGCCCAATGAACAGAGAGCTATCCAAAAGAATCTGACCTCACATAAGTGGGTCACATGAGCTCCAGGTTTTGGGGCTTAGAGGGTGGAATTGGAGCAGGTAACTACTAAAAGAAGAGATAATATTTACGATATGAGTTGCCTTTCACCCAAAGGATCTCAAAGAAGTTTGCAGAGCCATCTTGCTACCTGTAAGTGCTGCCACCCTCCACTGACATGCAGACACTTCTATGGTGAAAACTGACAGCGCTTTTTTAGTGAACAGCACATTACAATGCAATTCAGAACAGACAGCAATAGTCAACCACCTTTGTAGGTAAAATTTGCATGGGCAGATTGTAATTGTTTTGGAAAACAATCAGCATAGGAGGTAAACACTTCAATTCTAGGCTTACAGAAATTGCTGTGGGATAGCTATTTCAAGTCCAAAAATGGAAATGGTCATGACTTCCGTTGTAAGTCTCATTACATGCAAATCTTTCTTGCTGCCACAATACTTCCTATACCTCTGTCTCATATTCTTCCTGAATTTGCTTTTTTACTGCTCACCTAACTATCACTCCTTCAAGGTACTGAGCTTTCTTGCTCCTACCTAACAAGTCCCATAAACACCTTTAAGCCAGAGAACTGTCCCACTGATTCAAATCAATACGAAGAGACTGTTCTGATATTAGCTCAGTTGAATTTCTCATATACCTGAATTCAAACAGGTGTTGCTGGTCCAGCACTAGAGTGCTCTGACTTTGCAAGATGAGGTCATTGTTTTGCTTGAGTGCTGCTGTTCCTTGCTTGTGGTTCCTGTGGAGTAGGGCATTTTGCCTTTCAATTCTGCATCTCAGTTCCATTCTTCTCACTGTGATTGTAACAACCAGATTTCCCATTTCTGCAAATGGGACTTTAGTTCATCTTAACCAAAGTCATCACTCTCAGCAAAAAGTCTAGATGATACAGACTCGGATGTCAGGCTCCTTCTCTGTTTGGAATTCCTACTTTACAATTGTGGCACTTTCCTAAACAAGCAAACAAAAATGCAAAAACAGCCTCTTAATTGAGTAGCTCCTTCTCAACGTATTTCTTTCCATGTGTCATCAGGAAAGGATGAAATATGGCACGATTTTTATTCGACTCTGAATGACTTTGTTATGTAAATTAGATTCTGTTAAGCTCAACTTTAGACTAAAGAAAGACTAAGTAACTATTTAAATGAGAAAGGTAACTTAATCCTTATGCAAAATACAATTCAATGCAAAAAACAAAAAGAGCTTTCTAATACAGAGGTCATGGTGTGAAGGGGAGAGTGAAACCTTAACAACAGTCAGAACATTGATTTGTGCCTGCCATTATTTATAGGGAAATGAACAATTGGGCGCGTAACAGGAAAAAAAACTTCCCTTTTTAAAAATAAATCCCCAGATCACCACCTCTCAAACCCTAATCAATTATGCTAATAGCTTTGGAATTATCTCAGTGTCTGTTATATGACTATGCTATAATAGACTGTTGATACTGCCTTGTTCTACACATCCTTCATGAGCCTGCTTCACAATCCTTTTTAAGAATAAAAAGGGCTGCTTCCCTGTAGACGTAGATAGCATTGCAAAGCTGCTCACTGAACTAAGAATTACCTACAGTCCACTAATGCATAGATTTCCCTGTCTAATTATTGTTGTTGTTTGCTTCTATCTCATCGGTCATTTCAGAGATGTCTAAACTACGGGATGTTTTTGCCAAAGATTTCCCACCAAGATTTCATAGTTTCATAGTTTCATAGTTTCTAGGGTCGGAAGGGACCTGAACAGATCATCTAGTCTGACCCCCCGCCATGGCAGGAAAGAGTACTGGAGTCAAACAACCTCAGCAAGATGTGCATCTAACCTCCTCTGAAACACCCCTAGGGTAGGAGCCTGCACCACTTCTCTTGGAAGTTGGTTCCAGGCCCTAGCCGCCCTGACCATGAAGTAGTGCCTCCTGATATCTAGCCTAAACCTACCCTCTGCCA
>NW_017728947.1:87698106-87713425 GCF_001723895.1 Crocodylus porosus | reverse complement strand
CCGCAGGCCAGGGGGTTGGGGGACGCCAGCCCCCCCATGGGCTCCGTCTGGGTGGAGGCCTCAGACAAGCCCCGGGAAGGCCGCGCCCCCCGGGCAGGGGCCCTGGCAGCACTCCGTGTCGACACCATCGTAGGAGTCACTGAGTTTCTAGCTAAGTTTGGGTCCTCTGGCCCGCGCTAACATAAGTCAGCCTCTGGGGCCCTCCTACTCCCCCACAGGCGCGCTCTGTTCATGCAGCTCGGGAGCGCGGCTCCCTACCAGCTCAGCTAAGAGGGATCCGGGGGGCTTCCCCTCCGGATCCAGCTCAGCTGCGCCGCTCCCTCTGCCCCACTTACCTTAGGGGGAACAGCTGCTGCTGCCCCCACTGCTGCTCTGTTTGCTTCTGCTGCTCTTGCCTCCGCTCTGGGTCAGGTAAGGGGGCACATTTTTACCACTGATTCAGTTCCAGTAGTGGAAACTACAGGAGAGCTCTGAAGAAATAGGTTATTATTGTTAATATTAAAATTTCCAAGCAGTTAATACTTCCACCAGGGATGAAATCCTTGCTTCACTGAAGTTGGTGGCAAAACTCCTATTGACCTTATGGGGTACAGAATTCCTCCTAGGTTGTTTAAATGTGATCAGAGGAACTCTCCATGATGTGGTGCTCAATCTATCCTAGCTGTACAGGCAAAAGCAACAATGAAAAGATTCAATTAAAATCATATTTAGACATGGCGTTAGGCTCCTGCTATGATAGACTAGACATGGAACCTAGAATTCACAAGCTCAGAGCCAGTGCTGTAACATGGATCTCTGTATGAGACTGTGCAAGCCACTTCACCTCTACCTCATCTTGTAAGTCAAATTTCCTTTTTGTAGAATGAGAATTCTAATATTTGGGTACCTCACTGGCTTCTGTGAGAATAAATTAATGTTTGGAAAGTGTTTTGTAGATGGGAGGTCCTATATTAGGTCCATTATTATGATGCTACTGATTAAAGGGTTGACTGGAATGTTATCCAGCTTTAAGAGCTGTGGCAGGTATAGATTAGCAAGATCCATAGATTTCAATATGTAGAGATAGCAGATGTGGATATATCTAGGGCAGAGGTTCCCAAATTATGGTATGCACACCTCTAGGGGTATGCAAGACATCTTTGGGAGGTACACAGGAGAAATTACATAACAGCAGATTTAATGTTCTTTGTAATATTAATTGGCATTTGAGGGGTTAAAATATAAAATGTATACTGGTAGGGGTACATGGGCAGCTGGTAAATCTGGAAGGGGTTTGCAATAAGAAAAAGTTTGAGAACCTCTCATCTAGGATATGAATAGAATGCAGGGAACTGCACTGTTATCCTTAGCAAGTCTGATTTCAACCTTGCTTGCTAATGAGAAATCATGCTAGAGAACTATATTTCTGATCCCATAGGCTCTCAGATCCTTTCCCTTTTTGGCTTATTGTGCCAATATATGTTTGATTCCGTATGATCATGAATACAGGGCAAAAACACAAAAAAGAGCAGCTGCTCTTAAAAAACTTAAATTGCCTTTGTGAACCCTGTTTTATCAGTGTTTGTACTGAATGATCAAAATGTATAATGCAAAAAAGTAAAGGCTGTAACATATATATTGATCCTTGTTTTGCATCTTATTTACATGCAAGATATAGTATCTTTGACTATAAAAGCCCATTCAAGTTAGGCTTCAGCACAGGGCCAAAAAAGGTGTTATGCGTTATTTAAAACAGCCACTGTAAATTAGTCAGAAAGCATGTGAGATCCAATCAGATTAACATTTCCATTTTTTTCGTGTTACAGTCTCATGCACAATAATATAGGAGTGCAATGCAGGGGTCCTCAATATTCTTCCTCTTCATTTGCTTTTTATTCCTCACTGAGCACATCTACACAAGATGTTTACTGCCTAATTAGCTCCTCAATAAATGTCCTGGTGTTTACACATGCAGCTCTATTAAGTCACAGGAAACTAATAAACTCTGCAGCAGGTTAGTATTTGCAATTACAAGTACTATCCTGCTGTGGAGTTTTTTCGTGCACAGTAGTGCACATGTACATGCTGACCCAGTTGGCTGAGGCATAAGGGTGCTTCAGTGCAGGGTCTGCCTGCTAGCTAGCCCCACGCTGGAGCACCCTCATGCCCCAGCCAGCCCCATTGCAGAATGTTGAGCCAGGTCAGAGCAGCCCCGGGTTGGCGACCCCCCACCCCCCACCCAGGTTCCCTGACCATCAGGGTTGCTCCGACCCAGTTCAATGTGCTGCAGTCTCAGGTGCAGGTGTAAACATGGCACTTGGGAGCTATAAACTCTGGTACAATATGTGCCAGAGTTTATTGCTTCACATTAATATGCACATGTAGATGTGCCCACTGGATATTTAATCTGGCATAAAATTTATGAGGCCAAATGCTCTCAGTTGCATAAGCATGCTCGCATAAGTTCTTAGAAACACCAGTGAAGTAATATAAAATATATTAATACCTGGAATTTGTTTTTTACCCCTCATATTTGCACCCAGGTAATTATGTTGACTTTAGTGGAGGCTTTTAATTTGCACCATGGTAACTAAGAGCTCATAAGTTTGCATATAAACATGAGGGTCATCTCTCTCCATGCAAGTACAAACCAACAGTAACTCCATTAAATCAGCTGGATTATTCTAGTGGAAATGACAAGAGAATCAGTCCCTCTGAATTTTACTGTGCATGACAAGAGAGGCCTATTGATTATATTTTCATAATGTATTATTGACCTTAGAATATACTAAGCAGGAATGAAAATTTAATATGATATTCTAAAGATGAAAACTGTTATGAGAAATTTACTAACATAATCTTGTCATAAATAATACAGCTCCTGGAAAATGATGGAGAAAGCCCTTTCTTTTTCAGGTCTTCAACCTAAATGTTAGACATCCTCTGCCAAAAGTACTAATAAAGTGAGTGGCTACCTAAGAGAAGTAGGTCATGATTGTTAATTCCAAGGATACTGTATTTCTGTGGTTACTTGAGATCTTTCTCCTTGCTACTCTTTTTCAGACACAACTGCATCTCAATTCTGAGTTCACAGGGCCCTTTTGCAAGTTAAATCCCACTGGCTTCAAAAGAGTTACTTCTGATTTACATTGATGTATCAAAAAATGGTCCATAGTGAGCATCTGTTACTGAATTTATGACTTGTGATGTATATACCACATTGAAATGAATTCTGGGGTATTAGAGGCCTTATGCCGAGCCTTGTTTGCCAAACTGTCTGCCCCCTGCCATGCTGTATCAGCACCTTCTCTCAGTCAATGACAGAAGAGGCTTGCAATGCTGCCACGTAAACATATCAAGGGAGCCTTGAGCCACATTTGATGTGCACTGTGTCAAGGAATAGTGTGAGTACACTGACACTCCCACTGGCCAATACTGCAAAAGAATTTGATAATTTGGTGCATTCCTGTGGTGTCCCTTCAACCTTCATACCCTCTAAACAGCAAAATATGGTGTTTCTGCATGAGTGCTTCTGCCAGTATCAGGACAGGGTGATATGAAATAGAGGGGTATGGCTGATGCTATGCTTTGTGGGAATGGAATTGTCATTGTCTTTAATGTAAATGGTAGAAGCTGTCCCCATGCAGAGGTCAGGTGAGGTGACTCACAAGATCCCTCTCTAATGCACAGTAGGAGAGGAAATCCACAGTTCTGCTGTATACCAGTACACTTCACACCTGTTGTCAAAAAAATCAAGGACCTGCAAGCCCCTAAGAAAAGTGCAGATCCCACCACCTTATCTTTGCTGCCTAATTGAAGGCCAACTGAGTCAGTAAAAAGATTCTCATTAACTGAAACTGGCTTTGAATCCAGCCCTTACTCAACTGCATTGTTCTATTTCCTTCTTCCATGTATGAATGTAGTATTGCTGCGAGGTGCTGGGTTGATAGCCAGGCAGCTGTGGTCCTTCTCGCTCAGTAGTAATATAAATGCTGGTGGGTACTCAACACCCAAGCTCTGTTTTCTGAGAAAATGTTCACATATCCACTGTTACCAGCCACATGCATGCCAATCAGCTTGCTTGTCAGAGTAGACACAGGGAGCAGACAGTGACAAGGGGGCAGCAGCTGTCAAATTAGACATTTGCTTTGAAAATCCACTGAATATTTGCTAACATTGGATTAGCGCTTTTGTGGGTAGGAATGGGCAAGGCTCACTGGTCCATATTTATACTTTGGCAGCATTTACAGAGCACTGAAAGTAAGGTACACCTATTTTACATGATCTCATTGCCAGACTCAAACAGCTTCCCGCCTGGAGTGCTGGCAGCGAAGATTAGAACACAGGACTCCTCTGTCCTTGCAGGGGTGCCCTTCCCACTGGGGTGTGATGGCAGACTCCTTTTGGCCTCTTCCCTGCCCTATTTATACAGTTGACATTAGACCAACATTGGTCAATATACCAAAATTAACTTTGCATCAAGGACTCCCTCTTCCTGGGAAGTTCTAGAGCCATAAAACTACAGATGCAGGCTCCCTCTTACCACCTTTACTTCTGGCCCCATGATTCTTGGGGTACCTGGTGGCCTAAAGGATCAGCTTCAACAGGAGGGGTGGGGTTTGCCCTTACCTAACCTATTCTACAGCCTGTCGTTTAGAGCATTTGCCTAGCATGTGGATGAAGCAGGATGGGCCTGTAACAGGCTGTTGGACAAAACGTGGGAACCATCACCAATTCTTGAGCTCTATTCAGAACTGTCAGCATGAATTAATTGTGGCTTTTGTCTGCCTAAGGCATGAAGCTTCCTGGAGACTACATGTGGTATCCATGATGTTTCAATAACTGAATCACAAAGAGTTAGGCAAGGGTCAGGCAAGCAAATGGATGTTCTGGGTCAGTTTTGAGCATGTGCATGAGCCCGAGTGAAGGCAATGAATCCCAGAGTGGAGGCTTGTACTCCTTTGAGGCACATAATAAGGTTTTAGGGCACTGGTGCTAAGCTAATTTGAATTGCTTTTTAGGACCTGAGTGTCCAGATGCCATCTGCATCCTGCTTCGGTGCTTGTTGAGGTAATGTGAAACTGGTTGTTTGTATGCAACTAAAAGCACACTTCCAAAAAAGAACACAGACTTGACCTGAGAGTTTGGTCCAGTGATTATTTACCCTGAATGTTAAAAACAAATTGTGCCTAATTTCTCATTTAAATATGCCCAGCCTCAGCTTCCAGCTGTTAGTTCTTGTTATGCATTTCTCCATCAGATTAAAGGGTCTTTAGAACCTGGTATTTTCTCTGATGAAGTTACTAATAGACTATTCAAGCCACTTCTCAATTTACTTTTTGATAAGATGAACAGATTGAGCTTTTCAAGTTGCTCTCAGTGTTTTTCCAGCCCTGAAGTTATTTGGTGGCTCTTTTCTGCACCCACTTCATTTCCAACGTTCTTTTTAACATGTAGACACCAAAAGTGCACACGGCATTGTAGTATGGATGTCTCCAGTTACATACAGAGGTAAAATCCCCTCCCCTACTCCTGTTCATTACTACCTTGCTTATATGTCCAAGAATTGCATAACCTTTTTTTGATCACATCACAATGGAAGCTCAATGCTGAGCTGCTTGTCCACTGTGACTGCTAAATCCTTTTCACAGTTGCATTTTTCAGAATAGAGTAACATAGGCATGGCTTACATTCATTGTTCCCAGATGTATAACTTCACATTTAGCAATGCAAACAAAATCTTTGAATGGGTCCAGCTTACCAAATGATCCAGATTGCTCTGTATGATTATTATGTTCTCCTTGTTATTTAACACTCTGCTAATCTTTGTGTCTGCTGCAAATCTAACAGCAGCAATTTCATTCTGACTTTCAGATCAGTGATAAAATACTGATCTGTGTCTAGTCTGGAATTCATTTCTGTAGAATTATACAAGGAACACTACCATTTAGTGACAATTCCATGCTGACAGGTACTTTGATAGTTAGCCCTTCCTTAATCAGTTTAATTAATGCCTTATTGATATCCCATAGTGCCATTGGCATCAGTCAAATGCCTTACAAAAATCTATGGCTTTTGCCTTCATTAATCAAACTGGATAACAGAATGAAAGCAGATTTGTTTGACAAGACCCATTTCCTAAAACTACATTGACTGGGGTTAGTTATATTCTTATCCTTTGATTCTTTATTAACTGAATCCCATATCAACTTTCCCATCATTTTGCCCAGGATCAATGCAAAGTAACAGGCCTTTAGTTATCTGGGTCACCACACTAACTGGTTTTGAGTATTACCATTATTGCATTGTTCTGAAATTTCCCCACTATTCATCCTGTGTTTTACCCTGCCCTGTCTTACTCACTCTCCTTCCCTTCAAAGTACCCTCTTCTTTAATTTTTCCTTCTGCTATCTTATCCCCTTCTAACTAAACCCACAACCCACTGCAAGAAACCCATGGAACATACACGCTGTTGGTTGCTGTCATATTCTTCACTGTGTATATTATAATCCTCTCTCCTGTCTTTTCCATTTAGATGCTAAGCTCTCTCAGGCAGGGACTATCTAGTACTATGTGGCTGAAATATAGGATATCTCCAGTTACATACAGAGGACTTTTGTTTTATGGCAATGGCTAAAGGCCAGACACTATTAATATAGATAACAGTTTATAAAAGAGACAGATGAAATAATTGTGTAATGGGATTAGAATAATTTAGTCAGTGACAAAACAGTGAAGTACCAGTATTAGTAGTGCCACTCTTCTGTAACATTGAAGTCAGTGCAAGAAGCACCAAGGAATTCACCTGTTATTCTTTTCCTCTACTCTCAGTCCTTCCCTTTTCTTCTTTGCAAGAAAGGAAATCACATTAGCACTGTATTCCCAGCTGTGGAGGCAAAGGGACAGCCACCTCTCTGCTTGTGCATTGGGCTGGTTCTCAGCTCAGCTTCCAAACTATCTGCTTTACTGACAGGTGCTCTCCTGTGTAGTCACTGGTAAAAAATGGTTTCTAGTCTTTTGATCTTCAGTAGCTATTAATTTTCACTTCTGCTATTGTAGAGCTGGAGACACCATTTGAGTTTCAATTTAAAAAAAAAAAATCTGATGCTTTTATTTCTCTCTCGTTAATTAGTTATAACCCTGTCCTGGTGTTACGGCTTATGCCTCTTTAAATGGTTGTTGTCTGCTAAATACCTCTCTCAAGGGTTTAAAAAAACCATGAAAATGAGAGCCAGAGGATGGATGGATGGATAGATAGATAGATAGATGCCTGTATTACAAGGAGCAGGCACAGAAAGCTTGGATTAGGGTGAACAGCTGGTGTGGATTCAATAATCAACTGCTCTGAAAGAAAAGCCTATTTTTTCTTATCCCATGGTATTAGAGAACAGGATACCAGAGCTGCCAACCTTACAATTGAAATCTGCCCACACAGAATAGCAAATTCCCCTTGGCTCACATTTAAATGCTCCTGGCTCATTATAACTCTATACAGCCTTTAATACATACATGTGGTCTGCATATTATCCTCTGCAAACAGAACACTGCACTGCTGCTCTCAGCATGTCTCTGCCTTCATTTCAACCTAAAGGAAAGCAGGGGGAGTGAACAGGAGGGGAAACAGGCTTATCAGTTATACAGCTGGTGCTGAGAATGTGAGGTTGATTTTTGGTGCTGAGTTAAGATTCATTTCCACAACAAGCAGCAGGTTTGGACATTTGGCATCAGTGAAACAGGCTTTGTGGGTCATTTTTCAGGACAGTTCAGCCCTTGGAAAATGCAGGCAGCAGAAAACAAGCCATTCTGCACCAATGAGCTACCAGAAGCAATTATGCCTGGTCCCAGTTAACAGTAATGAATTACTTAGCCTATGGGTAAGTCCAACAACATGTGTGGCTCTTGATAAGCAAAAGGGAACACCAGAAATGGCACTAAAGGGTTTGCATAACACATAGGGAGGACTGCAGACTACTTTTTCTTTAAGAAATGTCAACAATGACAAATGCTGCTGAATGAATGCCTTGGAGGCTCTGCTTAGCTGTATAGCAGCAGCAGTGAGGGCTCTTCCACTTCTGGATAATTTGCTTCATTCTTAACCTCAGAACGAGACTCCTAAGTCACATTTTATGTGACCTCTCCTATGAGGCTGCCAGCATTGCTCAGGTGCAAATGCGGGTCTCTGGTACAGAGAGCAGTAGTCCACCAAGATCTGTCCTGCCAAGCAGCTGTGGATTAATAATACCTTTCACTCTCTTCCAGATTTCAATCAGGAGAAAAGCTTTGTGTCTCATTTGCTGTCCCCACAGTCAGCCAGCTTCTTAGCTTTTTTGGCTGGCTTAAAAATATAAGCAATGTTCTCCATTTTAAATGATAAATTTTAAAAGATTAAGGGAAGAAATAGTCTTGGAATGGCACAGTGGTCAGAAGAATATTTGCTCCTAAGATATTCAGACACAAAGGCGCAGTGTGCATAGGAGAGCAGGCAGCCAACAGACATGGTTCATTATTTTCTAAGCTAATATGATATCCTATAAATAGTTACATTGTGTCCTTACTTATGTAGTGGTCTTGTGGGAAGGGACGGTGTCACTCTCTACCACTGTCCCACCCACAGCAGATGAAGAGGGAAAAGAACATACCCTATTCTTTTACAACGCTGCAATAAAATCCAACAGAGAGAGTCCTTCCCAGATTTCTTGCAGAAAGGAAAGGAAGATATTAATGCAGATGATTGTTACATAAATACATTTTGTATTACTGCCATTTTTAGCATTTGTGGGGGTGTGAAGAACTTCTCCAAGCTGCGTATCTATTTCATAGAATTCAGCTGAACTGAGGCAAAGGACACAGAGTTTTAAGGTAAACTAACAAGAGGCATTTTCTTTAAGCCCACACGATTCTGTGGTGGGCTGCCAGCAACACATGATAGACTGCTATTCACCCTCTTTCTCTGCTTAGTAATGTGTGCTTGGCAGTAGAGCTCTGTAATTGCACTGACCCAACTGTTTAACAAAACTGGGGAAGAACTAATGAACATTTTTCCATAACATTTCAATAGCAATATCATTTGGCTCCACTGTCTCTGCATCCCTCCATTACCACTTGTCCCATATATTCAATTTAGTTTGAATTTCATGCTGAAGATGCGCAAAAAAAATCGTATTTGAATCTTAACAGCAATTTCACTGGAACAGGCTCATTTTCTTCAGGAAATGGGTCTCATTTTGACTCCAAAACATGGAGTCATTTGACTCCAAAACATGGAGTACCTGGAGAAGTTTCTAGTAAAATGGGCATAATAACAAATGTAAAACGGTCATAATAACAAATGTAAAACAGCTCTTCAGTTTTTAGTGGCACCACTGCCCTCTTCTTTGCTTAGCTTCACTTCCCTTCATTCCCTGGGAATGAGCTCTATTTAGATTGACTATAGCTCAGTCATGATGGCTGAAAAAGTACTCGTAAAAGAAGGAAATGGGTTAATTCCATCCCTACATGCTATGAACGAGCATCCCTGCATAATGCAGTAGTAGCACATGGACCCTGACTCTCCTGTGGATAAGAATGGCATAATGCAAGATGTGGACAGGCTGAATATTAGCAGCTATTCCATGGCGGAAAGCAGTCAAATTTTTCCAGCTGCAAAGGTTCCCAATAGAGCAGTGCCCCAGCTACCTTCTGCGTGTTTCTACAATGGGGGCTGTAAAGAAGGGGCAGTGACATGTCATTCTGTACACCTCGGGTCATCAAGGAATTCCTCTTACGGCAGAAAATTCTTCAGAGGGGAGATCTTTGATGTTATGGCCATTGTATACCTGCAGAGTGAACATATAGGAATGACAGTAAATAACAGAATCAGAGGCCATGTGTAGAGAAGAAATATTAGTTCTGCATGTCAAACTTGCCATTGTAATTTCCCCCTTCCTAACCTTAATGCATAGAAACTACCACTAAGACAGCCCCTTACAAAAAAAGTCAGAAGTCAACTGTGGAGCATGTGGCTATGAACTTCATAGATCATGTCTGCACTGCATGTGTACCTATGCAACACTCACTAAGATCTCTTAGCACTGGACTCAATATAAAATCTAGGAAGGATCCTACTGACTTGGGCCAAATTTCTCAACAGGAATCCAGGGAGGATTTCTCTAAGCCCTCACACCAGATGCCTGAAAACATTCTTATCCTAAGAGAGATTGGGCTTTTGGGATGCAAATTTTGCTCATAGAAGCACATTTTAAGGAGCAGTTTTCACAAGATTTGCTTCACTGGGGGTTTTGTTTCTGATCCTCAAACAAGGATATTGATCACTGTGAAGGTAAAAGATAAGAAAAAGATCAGATAAAGACATTTCTTTGATAAATTCTGTGAGCCTGGCAATTTGGCTGACATGACAACTCCAGCACACTGACTGCAGGCTGCCTCCCAGAGCTCCTCAGCAGATGTCTCGCTGTGCTGGGAATCGCAGCACACAGGACTATGGGACCCATGACACATTCTGGCTGACAGGCTGGTAAATGCAAAGCGTGCAAGAGGTGAGGAGGGTTGAGGAAAGAGAGCTGTTCATGTAAAAAAATCAACTTTATTCTAATACTTTGCACTTCGTATACAGAGACTGATTCACAGTGCTTTACAAAGGTGGGTCAGTACACTGGTCTGGCCTAAATATATTTTATACATGAGGGAAAAAGAGGTAGAAGTGGCAGGGATTACATTTTGAAAAAATATCCATATTTCCGGATGACTTAATTTTTGGATGTTCAGCATTTCTGAAATCAGGCTAAGATATCTTAGGCCAAAATCAGTGGCTACTTTTGTGAGTACAGATCTATGAGAATCCAAGAATCCTGACTGCTCACATGCCCAGTCTCTCTAGGGAAGATGCCTGATCTTGGTGACATAAATATGGGTAATGTGATGAGCAAATACCAGTGAGCCAGTACATCTGCATAACCATGCTGTCAATACAAGGTTACCAGGGTAGCCCACAATCCTCAGGAAATCCAGGGTATAAGCAGATGTTGCCAAATGAAGTGGATCAGCTGTAGTCCCACCACAGGTGGTTTGCTTCACTAAACAAAACCTGCATCACGGGTTGTTGTGCATTGGGTAAGGTCCCAGTCCTGTGGAACAATGGATTATGTGTTCCCTGCTTACAGAGACATGCCTAGGAGATTCCTCGGGGTGCTTCTCTATAAGAAAAAACAGCCGAGGTTTCCACTTGCAGAGATGTGCCCTGGCAATCTCTGGGACATGTTTCTGGGGAAGCCTGTCTCCCTGCATACACAGACTCGCCCCAGGGCATGTCACTAAGTTCTGAGCCCCGGCTTTCCCTGCTTATAGAGACATGCCCCAGGGAATCTAGGAGACGCATCTCTGTACGTGGGGATAGTCAGCTCTGATGTGGTCCCAGGGCAGGGACTGCCAATCCTTCCTAGCTCTGGGACCACACCTGAGTGTCAACAGACACCTGGGAAATCCCACATGAGGAACCCAGGTACGCACTCCCTGGGCTTCAGGGACCTGACCCTGTGCACCCTGGGAATGGGAATTTTTATAGTGGGATAATGGCAATGTTTATTTCCACCCCCGGTCTCTCTGTGACCAAGCCCCTTTCTCAAGATTCAGCCATAAACACAGCTGAGCAGCTACCTGGCAGTAGGGTGTTGTCTAAACCATTTCCCTCATGCTGAGACCATGGCTATGCAGATACACTAGCTCCCTGGTGACCATTCAACACCGAGCAGACTCAGAAGGTGCCTGTAGATGTGCAGGGACTCTGCTGTGATGTAATTACAGCGCCTCAGAGCAGATTTGATTAAATCGAGTCTGCTGGAGCATGCTAATTAGAGCACTCCAGCAGCCTCCACATCTCATGTATTCATTGTCTCATGCTATAAAATGGTGGCAGGGGAGCTTTAACTAAAGCTTATCAACAGACCTTTAGTTAAAGGGCCGCTGCTGCCATTTTGAAGCATGGGATGCTAAATACACAAGACTCTAAGGGCGCTTTAATTAAAGTAGCTTTCGTGCTGGTCTAATTAAAACACCACCCCCACCCATGCCCAGAGAACATGTAAAGATACCCATAGATTCCTCCGGACATACATTCCTCTCCCCATCAACAGTCTTATAGCTTCTCATCCAGTTTCCTTCCTAAGCAAGATTTGCTTTTGGCAGGATTGAGCTCTAAGCTGAAATGCAATCTAATGCTAACGGGTGGGAGGACTGACATCATGGATCAGTACCAAGCAACCAGGGGGACCCTGAAAGTATCATGAGGAGTACGTTGCTATGAAAGGCTGAAAGGCCTATGCAACCTGGACCCTGCCCTGGTACCAGTGATAAGACACTTGGAGATTAAGGAGCTCACAAATATCTTGAGGGTATTAGCCAAGGGATGACCCTCCTTTGTGCAGGCCATAAGCTGTGGCAGAAAATGAAACTTGGAGCTGAAGTTTTACATGTGCTGATGGGTCAACTGGCCATGAGGAAGAGAAGGGGGTGGTAAAGGTGCTTGGAAAGTGTGTCCCGGGAGAAGAAAGCAGTGGGCAACAGCAACAGGCAAATCAATTTGGAAATGAAAGTTCGTTTGTAATGAAAGAAAATCAAAGGAAACCAAGGAAAACTTCACTGCCGGGATCACTTGAAACTGATCTGGAGAAATCAATGGAGGATACACACAACAAAGAAGTAACATGTACTAAAGTTCAGGAGAGCTTGTTACTCCAAATTGTAACTGGGGTTGAGAGCGAGACTGAGGGTTCTGGTCACAACTCAAAAACTTTGTTAGGATACACAAGAGCAAAGACTTATTTGTATTAATAAGACAATGCTTGTAGTGACAGATTCAAAGGAGAAACAGGTCCACTGGCCAGGCTTCGCTATTCCCTGGGAACTTTTGCCAAGTTGGTTCTTCTATTTCCTGAGCTTCAGAGAAGTCCAAAGTTTCCTCCAGTCTATGCCCAATTTTTATAGATGACTGGTTTTAATATTCTAATAAAAGGTCTCTGATTGCTTTCATTTAAATGTATTTGTTTCACTGAAACTTTTGGAACTGGATTGAACCAGATCTCTTGTGGACTTGGAAGGTGTCAGTTAGTTATAATTTATATCCTTGAGAAAGTAAAAGGAAGGGCTTGGTACAGAGATTCACCAATAGAGATTTTTTGGGCCAATATCGATAACCATTTTTTGGCGAGCCATATCGGCTGATACCAGTCCGATTGCTGATATGCAGCTAGGCAACTTGAGCTGATATGCAGCTAGGCAACAGAGCTAGGCTCTGATCAGACTCAGAGTCATACCAGAATCAGAGTCTGGCAAGTCTGTTTTGGGGGAAGGGGCAATGGGGGAGGAAAGGGGTGTCAGGAGGAGGGAATTGAGGCCCCAGTGGTGAGGGAGGGAGCAGGACTGGGGCAGGGGCAGGCGCTGCACAACTAGGGCAGAGTGTGGGACAGAGCCATGAGCAGCTTATCTGGACAGTGTGGTGGGGGGGAGGGCACAGCTCCACTGCATGCAACCCAGGAGGGCATGGGGGGCGTGTGTTCCTGGATTTGTGTGAGAGGCAAAGGTGGGCTGCTGCTGTGGGCTGAGGACAGGGTGACACCAAGCTCTTCCCAGTGGGGGGTTGGTCTGGGCTGTGCTTGGGTGCGGGTGGCAGCGATGCTTAGAAGGCAGCTACAGGGGAAGGGGCTGCAGCCACCCCAAAATTTGCCATAGCTCCCCAACCCCTCCTCCCAGCACAGCCACTGCCTGCCTCGAATCCAGCCCCAGCCCAACTCTCCTGCCAAGAAGAGCTTGGCACAGCCCCAGCCCCAGCCCACAGCAATAGCCCACCCTAGCCCTGTGAGCAGATCCAGGGACACATGCCCCCCATGCCCTCCCTGTGTGTACAGTAGCAGGAGTCGCCCCCACCTCCCTCTCCCTGTGTCCACTGGATGAGCCACTCACAGCTTTGTCCCATGCCCCGCCTCGGCTATGCAGCACCTCCCCCAGCCCCACTTCCTCCCTCACGATGGGGGCCTCAGTCTGCCCCGCTCCCCATCCCTTCCCTCACAACAGACTTAACAGCTGGACCCAACTGCTCTCCACACTACTGGGCTGTGCTCTGTGGCTGCACACATGCACAGGGCATTTATCAGTGACATTATCAGCCACATCAGTCAAAAAAAGTCAATTGCTGATACTGTCAATTTTCTTTATATTGGTGCCGATCTGTTTCTTTATATTGGTGCACCTCTAGTTTCTTATTTCCTTTTCCAGCCCATTGTGAAATGCTGTTTGATACTGGCCTGTTTCTTTACCTTTATGGTCTTCTCTGAAAAGGCTGTTTTGTTTTTTACAAATTAACTAAGCATCTTAACAAAAATATATCTATTATAGCAAAATAACATCTAATATATTTGGTTACATCAATCCATTTTCATTTCCTTGTGTTATGTCAATGAACCTCATCAACCACTGTTTATAGTGGGTGCTTAACTTAGTCATTGCTACATAGGTTAAGTTTAGGTCAGGTTGTAACATGACACAAGCTGTTTTCTATAGCCTATGCTGCACAGGTGGAGGTATGGCCTACAAGGTGAATAGACACCCTCTGGTAGGTCATTTCTTTCTCTCATTTCTTTTAACCTACTTAGGGTTCCTTAGATATTATTAATTTTCTTTGCTCTTACAATGTCTGTTTTGGACTTCTACATTATAAATGCAACAACAGGACATTTTTGGGGATCTGTCAGTTGAGAAACTGTAGGTGCTCAGTAAAATTGAAATCACAGAAATGTGATGCAGGTGAAAAATTTATATAAGCTGCAAGCAATAAAATCAATACAATCCATCCCTGCATAACGCCTGGCCCAGATAAGTGCTCTGTGTTACAAAAGAGAGTTTTCAGATTAAAATGTCTTTATGACTTCTTGGAGGAAGAGAGAAAAATAGTTTCATGCCTTGTGCATAAACACAGGCAAGGGGATCAGCAGGGTAATACTTAATGTTGACACTGAAATCGCCATCTTGAGTTGAAGTTCCTGCTCTGTTACAGACCCTTTTTGCAACCTTAGAGCAATCACTTGTCCTTTCTAGCTAAATTGCCATAGTGTAAATAGGGATAGTAACACTTACCTCATAGGTGACTCTATGGCTTAATTATGATTTAATTGATGTCCAGATAACATCTGAACTTGGAAAGTGCTAAGTAGTTGTTCATACCAGTTCAGTGACATACCGCACCCAGACAGTGGTGGTGGATGGGTCATTTTCAACCTGGAGGGATGTGGGCAGTGGGGTTCTGCAGGGCTCGGTCCTCAGGCCCGCACTGTTCAACATCTTCATCAGTGAC
>NW_017728947.1:87693262-87697331 GCF_001723895.1 Crocodylus porosus | reverse complement strand
GATCTGCTCAGGTCCCTTCTGACCCTACTAACTATGAAACTATGACAGTAAGTCATTCCAGGGACCTAGGTCAACTGAAGCAACAGAAACTACTGTACAACTTCAGTCCCTTGTGTGCCTCCAAACAGGGTGTGAGCATGATTAAGGTTATGCCTTTTAAATGAAGAGCATATCCATAGAGGATATGTAAGGATTTATGCAACTAAGCCTCAACAGAGGAGAAAACTAGCATTTAGTTGTCTTGAAAAGGGAAAAATGAGTCTTTCAGATAGAGCGGGGGAGAGAAATTATTTGGGGCGGAGGGCCACTTACCCAGTTTTGGCAACCTGCGTAGGGCTGTATGGGTAGCCCCGCCTCTTGACGGGTGCCCCGCCTCCTGATGACCATCTTGGGACCAATGTCCCAATGTCTTGGGACCAGTGTTCCAGGGCCAGCACTGGTGGGGCCCAGAGCAGGGCGCAGGCTGGCAGGGGTCTGTGGAGCCGGGGTGGGCTGCACCAGCAGGGAGAGTGGGGAGCTGGCCTGGCTCCATAGAGCCCCTGCCTGCTGGGATCCTGTACTCCTGCCACCCTGCTTTGGGCCCTGTTGGCAGTGGCCCTGGGACACTGGTGCAAGCCCTGCTCCCATGCTCACTCACTCCCAGTGCCCCCCCCCCAGCCCTGCGGTACAGGTGGGGAGCAGCACGCAGCCCCGATCCCCTGCTCACTGGCAGGGAAGGATCTGGTGCTGAATGCAGGGGAAAAGCAGCCCCTCACTTGCCCCATGGCCTGCACTCCCTGCTGAAGCCACTCGCAGCCTGCGCTGGGCTGTCCTGAGCAGGCATAGGCAGACCCATGCAGGCTGAGAGTGGCTGCAGTGTGGGGTGCCAGCCATGGGGCGGGGGAAGGGCTGCTTTTCCTCCGCACTTAGAACGAGCCTGTAACCCACCCCCAACTGCCAGCCTGGGTCCCATGCTGGCTCCAGCTTTGCCCATCAGGGCTGTGCTTTGGTGGCAGCAGCTGTGGCCCCCTGCTTGCCACGCTGGGCAGTGTTTGCTGCTGCTGCCCACCCAGAGCTCCCACATTGGGCAGCCTCACCACAGCCTACAGTGGCACAAGCTCTGGGCGGGCAGCAGCAGCAAATGCTGCCCAGAGTGGCAAGCAGGGGAGGGCCACAGCTGCTGCTGCCACAGAGCAACTCTGGCAGGAAAGCCTGGAGCTGGGGTGGGGCCGGGTTACAAGCTGGTGCTGAGCATGGGGGAGAAAAGTGGCCCTTCACCTGCCCCATGCCCAGTGCCCCATGCTGCAACTGCTCGCAGCCTGCATGGGGCTGCTTGTATCTGCTCAGGACAGCCCCACATGGGCTGCGAGCAGTTGCAGCAAGGAGTGCCAGCAATGGGGTGGGTGATGGCTCACTTTTCCCCATGCTCCACACCAACTCCTTCCCTGCCCCACCGCCTCTTACCTGAGTTTCCCCGTGCTGGTGCAGCCACATGGTCCCAGGCGGGGCCAGGTGAGCCCTGCTGTTGCAGGAGCTGGCCAGGCTTCCCCTGGGTCATACTGCTCCTTGTTCCTGTCATGTTTGACAGGAATCAAGGACAGATAAATTTTAATTTTCAAAAAAAGTTTAGGGGCCCCATGGGGCGGACTTGGCCCGCAGGCCGTATTTTGCCCATCCTTAGATAGAGTGTTCTGTCCACTTGGATTACAAAGCATCCAGAGAGAAGTATAGAGCAGTTACCCTGCAGAGCAACAAAAGAAAAGCCCTATAAAACCCAGAGGGCTGTATGAACAGCCATAGAAGAAAAGGAAAGCAGCAGGTAAGTCAGCACTCACAACACATTTGACAAGCAGACTCTTGTTCAACGATGGGCCCAGTTCTGCTGCTGTAAATACACAGCCTTTAATGGCTACATTTGTCCTAATGGGTTTCCTTTTCTCATCAACCATGTACAAAAATTTGCATTACTGGGACACTGACAAGGTACTTATCTAATCATTTTTAGACCTGTTTTTTTTTCCTACTCTGTGATGTTTTATAACATTGGAGATTTACACTTAAAAGGGGAAGAATCTACTCAGGTCCCTTCCAACCCTAGAAACTATGAAACTATATTAATGAGTATAAATATGTAAATATATATATAAATAACTATATATTTATATATAGGCATTTTTTCTTCCTCGTCAGCAGCTGTGCTAGATTGTTACTTTAGGACTGCTCACCTATGTGGTGTTTGTTTGATGATGGCATGCTAGAGTCCTGAAAAGGAGCATATTAATTGACTTACCAAAATAGGATCCATTGCAGAACTGTATTTTGATAAACATACATTCTTCAGATCTTTGCTATACCATGATCAGTCACTATCCTAATTTTAAGCTGCCCTCTGAAAAGAACAGAAGTGAACAAGCATTCAAATAGCCATTGACTCAGGCCATCCTGTTTGTCAGACCTATGTTTAGAAAGTTGCTGCTTTACTGAATGTGCTAGCATTTAATATGTATGCTAACAAAAATCCATACCACTGCTTTACAAAAATCACTGAAACATCATGTGGCTTTACTAAGTGTCTTGTCCCTCTCTCCACAATGTGGGAGTTTGCCAAAACTTCCACATCCGACTAAGGTGATAGTTCAAGCTTATTTCTGTGTACAGCATGATGTAATGGTGTTAACACAGCCAAGGTAAATCAAGCTAAAGCCACAGAGCATCATGTTTTATAGTAGGAGCCACTTGTTTAAGTTGGAAAATATGTATTTGCATAATACCTGCAGCTCCCATAGAAGTACAGAATGGGCTTTCCCCATTTTAATCTTGCAGCGGACAGAAAACCTCAGTGTCCTAACAGGCTTATTCCTATTACTAATTTAGGGTGCTGCTGTTACTGTGCTGATTTGAATTGTGTAGTTGTGAGTAGGTGCAGAGGATAAACCATCCCAACAGCCACAATTGGCTAAGTTCATCCCTGGTTTTTCACCCACAAACTTCAGTGAGACTTCAGCATGTTCTTGAATCTATACCTTAAATCAAGGCTGTCCAACTGGTGGCCCCCAAGGGGTTAAACTGAAGCTCCCAGGTTCATGTCTGGGCACTGCTTCCCACACTGCTACTGCTGCCAGAATCTGGAGGCTTTTCTTTTCCTCCCTCCTCCAGCTTCTGCTGCCTGCCCCGACCCCAATGTGGTGCAGTGCTGGGTGTCCCTGCTCCAGCAGATCCAAAACCCCTTAGGTGTCCGCATTTATTTGGTGCCTGAAAAAGTCCAGAGACAGGCACCCAAGCTTGTCTTTCTGGAAATGTCCACAAAGTGACCACATCTGAGCAGCTAGATACCTGGCTCTGACTGTGCACTGATGCAATTCAGAGCAGAGATGAGACAGTCTCTAAATTCCATCCGAGTCCCCAGATGGCACAATCCCTTAGGTGTCCTTGAAACATGCCTACCTTACATCAACAGCACTGAGTTCAGCATAAGGCACAGCAGCGGTAGTGGCTGTCACTCTAAAACACAGGAGGTAAGGGGTTGCCCACCTTCTGCATAATGGCCTAATGCAGTGGCGCTCAATCTTTTTAGACTCAGGGCTTGAACCTTTGTTAGGCTCAAGGCACCCCTTGGAAAATGCTAGCTCTTAGTTTTCAGTCATTTTTTGATTATGGAAAAAGAATAGAGAAGTTTCAGGAAGACCACAACTGGGCAAAAAGGAATCCATAGTGTTATAATGAATCTGAACTGTCTGGGTTTTTCTTGTGAATGATGTGTAGGTGTTTGCACACCTAAAAGTACTAACATTGTATGCCCCACCTCAGGGCACCCTTGGAAGGATCTTAAGTCACCCCAAGATGCCAACTCAGCTGGGTTGACAATCACTGGCCTAGCAATTAGAACAGTGACTCAGGAAATTGGGGTCCTGGGTTACAGTCCCTGGTCCCAGCACTGTTTATGCATTTGGCATTAGACAGTCATTGATCAAAAATTGGAAATGGTTTGGTGTTAGGGACCACAACGGAGGACTGAGAGAGGGCCAACGTGGTCCCCATCTTCAAAAAAGGCAGGAAGGAGGACCCGGGAAACTATAGGCTGGTTAGTCTC
>NW_017728947.1:87688614-87692242 GCF_001723895.1 Crocodylus porosus | reverse complement strand
TGACCCCAGTACTCTTTCCTGCCATGGCAGGGGGTCAGACTAGATGATCTGCTCAGGTCCCTTCCGACCCTAGAAACTATGAAACTATGAAACACAGGGGAGCCCCTATCTCTAGGTTATAATCACACTTCCTTATTTGCTCTCCTCCTGGCCCTATGACCCTTGCACTCCTTTATGCGCAGTGATCCAGCTACAACAGGAAGAGCAGGAAGAGTAGAGAGTGTGTTTCTGGGGCTATTCTCTAGCCAGATAGTTAAGGCACCACCTTGGTATATAAGAGATGCATATTTGAATCCCCTCAGGCTGAGAAGTGTCTAGAATCGTGGTCTCCCAGTAATGCAACAAGGGGCGGATGAGCAGGGCACTGGCTCCGGGCACCAACTCAGAGCGGGCATCAGAATGGTGGCCCCACGGGGAGTCTGCACTGTGGCAGAAGCAGCAACTGAGGGTGGAGAGATTGCACTGCAGTAGCAGGAGCCAGGGACCTTAAGCCCCTGAAACAGGTCAAACTAACCCCTCCTGCTCTTCAGTGGCAACTCCCCCTGCTCTGCGGGACTGAGCTCCTCCCACACAGACTCCAGCAAAGGCACAACACTTACTAGCTAGCTATGCCTCTGCTGGTCTCCTACTTCCTTTTGACTCTAGGACTGGTTAAAAACAAACAAAGAATTTTTTAAAGTCTTTTTTGTCTACTAAGGTAGAACCAAGAAGTTTCACCTGTGATTAGGACTTCACAGTGTAAAGGACTGTGTACACACAATGTAGTAAAAAGTCTCTGTCCAAAAAAGACTGCACAGTAGCTTAAATAGGCAAGGCAGATAAAGTCAAGGTGCATCTACACTGCTGCTAAAAGTGACTGCAGCACAATCAGCCACGCTACTTTCTATCTAGTGAGCACTTATTTTTTTTATCAAATGCAAGACAAGGTACCAAAGTACATCTGCTTGTATGTGAGGAGAGTCTGTAATATCAACAGCAGGGAAGACATGGCAGCACAAGCTTCAGTGCTGGATGTACTAGTTCCCTGGAGCCCAGGAGATGTACTCAGGATAACAGTTGTGTGGCCATGTCATCATCCATGCACACTAGATTAAAGCTGGCTTGGGTACACCTCCTCATACTGCAATCATACCTTCAGCTACTGGGTAGACAAACCCTGAGTGTCAGTATCCCTGGTTTCCAGATAAGGAATGAAGACAACCAGATTATTTGGTAGGCCCATGGTCACACAGGACATCTGTGGCAGCTCAGGTACCATTCCAGTTTACCTGCTGCCCTAACCATAAACTCACCTTCCCCTTTTAATGGCTACATTGTACCATTAGACTAACCTGGTTTCCCGACACCTCAAAAGCATACTACTGGGCAAGCACAAAAAAAAATCTATCCAGCAGGACCATAGATATAGGACAGCTCTGTATAGGGGGGAAGAAAAAAAGTGGGGGTTGGGGAGAAGAAAAGATGTCTTTATTAAGCTGGAACCACAATCCAGTAATGAACTTGCAAGGAATCATTGCCAACTACATAATCAGAAATCCTCCCAAACTGAAATCCCTATGCAGGCCTGGCTGCAGCATCAGTGCTGCAGGGAGACACAGGCCTACTGTTTTTTTAAAGCCAGCCCGGTTCCCCAAGTTATCTGCTTTTACAGACATTTGGTGAATTTGTCCCAAACACTGACCTGTCTCAAATGAACACACATTATTACAAATTGCTCTCTGGTTTACTTGGACCTTTCATTATGTTATAAAATATCCAGCATGCAGACATTGAGTTAGCTTTGGAAAGAGATTCATTAAGCCTATTGGAATATGCTTTCAGCTATTTCCTTCTCTTCAGCTGATGTGTCTATTCAAGTATGAATAGAAAGGTCACTACCTTTCTTCCTGACCCAAATCAGCAGACAACAGCATTTTGCTTTCCAAAGCAGGGCTTTCAGAGGACCCTGGGAGCTGTGCTCTGCTTGCTGCTTTAAAATTCTTGCCCTTCTTAGGAAGGTTCATATATTATTTCCAATTCATTTTTGATGGTTGATTTCCAGGACACTCCATTATGCTTTTTTAAAATGTTATTTATGAAAGTACAAAGCTTCTGATCCAATACAAGGCTTTGGTACCTTGTAACGTTTGTTCTGGGTTTTTTTGGTGCAACCTGAAGGTGGCAACTATAACTCAAAATTATTTGAATCAGAAAATGATTCCAGAAGGAAATAAATTTTATGATGTGCTGAAGTTTTAAAAAGAATTGCATCACAGTTAATGAAAAACATTTCCATATAGTGCCATTGTTAAAAATCTGAATATATAGATCTAATTCCAAGATAATGTACCACATATCAAGGCCCTGATCAAAAGTTGAGACTTGAATGCAAGGGCCTAGGGATTTGTTCAGTCATCTATGTGTATGAGAAAGAAAAAAAAAAGCCCATGGACATCGGGATGATCAGTTGTGAGCATGTGCCTGAGAGGAAGCATAGGCAGAGCTTCTTGTGTACAGAACACACCGGAAAGGCAGACACAAATTTCTGAGTAAGAAAACTGCCTGTTGTTCTTTGCCTCTTCTGTATTCAGAGAAAAAAAATCTTTGTATATTATTTGCAAATAAACAAGACAGCACAAAAGAATATACCTCTCAGATCATTAGTTTTTCTTCCTTGCAGAAACAAACCTGCAAGGTTCTGAACACTGGCTAAATTTTCAGGTGAACCAGTCAGGAATACTATCCTTTACAAATGCCATCTGGTAACTCCCAGTTGTGTTACAAGCACTTTTCATCCAGCAGTCTCCCAGCTTGTTAACTGAGGGTCAAACTGCAGAACCACTATGAAATACTGAATTGTCCTTTGGTCACACAGAGGTCACAAAATGTTCTCTACAGCAGTGTTTTTCAACCTGTGGGTTGGAACCCAAAAGTGGGTCACAAGCATATATGAAAGGGTTGCGAACAAATTTGAAAAATGGATTCTCCTTTATAGGAGAAAAACCTGGGAAACGGTGGCTTTTCCCTTGAAGGATGGCAGAGTTCTAGCCTGCAAGGGGCTGCTTGGGGTCCCTCCTGAACCCCCACCCCACACACCCACTCCCTGCCCAACACACTGGGGGGGCTGGGCTTGGAGGCAACGGGTCAGGAGTGAGGGGCATTGGGTTGGGACTGGCCACTGATGTTCACAAATGGGTGCTGATACAAAAAGGTTGAGAACCACTGCTCTACAGTACAGAAGCTAGGCCAATAGAGATAAGCTTGAACTGCATCGTTCAATGCTGACTGTAATGTATTGATTAACAAAGACACATTTTCAAGTGTTTGACATATTTTGCACACAGTAAAGAATTAGGAGTTTTGTTTTTTACTTTACTTCCACTTCAAATTGGCATTATTTTATGCTTCCAAAAAGGAAGAATCCACAAAACTCCTTTCTGGTTTCATAGTGATGCATATTAATACTCTCTTTACTCAGATATATATATATATATATATTTATATAGTTATTTATATATATATTTACATATTTATACACATTAATATAGTTTCATAGTTTCTAGGGCAGGAAGGGACCTGAGTAGATCATCTAGTCCGACCCCCTGCCATGGAAGCAGTTCCTCCTGATATCGAGCCTAAATCTACCCTC
>NW_017728947.1:87686220-87688514 GCF_001723895.1 Crocodylus porosus | reverse complement strand
ACCTCCCTTTGGGCTTGGAGGATCGTCTCCTTAAGGAGCGACCACTCTCCTTGGACACCTGGCTCCCCTCCCCTCTGGGACCTCAGCGCTTCCCCGACTATCCTCCTTAGCTCGTTGAAGTTTGCCCTCCTGAAATTTAAATACACACACACACACATGACTGAGCATGCACAGATTATGTACTGGCCAGAGCTAACCACTGATAACACAGCAGCCAAATTAAGGCTGGGGTAATTAGGTGCACTTTTAGTAATGTTACACCAGAACTGAATTTGGCTTCAGGACTCCTCTATTCCTCAGTCTTGAAGAGTGTCTTTGAGCAACCAGCTAAGCTTCACCAAGACTTAGTTTCTCCATCTGAGAAATAGGTATAATAATATAACTCTAAGGCTGTGGTGATGCTTAAATGACTGTCATTTTGGGAACATAAGGCTATACAAAAATATATTCCTCTTAGAAACATACATCTTGGACAATCTTATTAGACCTTTAGCATGCAAGTCATTCGTTATTTTGGTGGTTGATAAAGTATTTTACAGAACAGAGTGTTGTGAAACTTAACAGTTGTTGCACAAGCTATAAAATTCAGTCACTGCAAGTTGGCACCAGAACAGATTAAAAAAAAAACAGTGCCAGTAAGCAATACATTTTTCTTCCCCAGCCCCCACTGTATATTGCATAACATTTCACTTTTGTATTATATATATATATATGATGTAATACCTCACTCCTTGCTAACTAACTTTTAGAGAGCCTTTTAAAGCTAACCCTATTTCTTGTATTTAATATACCTTTGTAGTTTCTTATCTTACCCCTATAAATTCAGGTTTTGTAGGCAGAGCTAATATTATAGTTCAAAGAAGTCATTCTTTCCTGTATATTTTTTAACCTCAGTACAGTCATGCTACAAAACGTGGCAACTTGGTCATATTACTAAGGAAGAATATCAGAGTTGCACAGGCATGCAGGGAGGAAATAAAGGAGGCCAAAGTATAATGTGGATGGAACTAGGAAAGAACATAAAGAACAGTAAAAAAAGGATTCTATAACTATGTCAAAAAAAGACCAAAGAAAGTGCAGGTCCCTTACTGAATGAGGAAAGCAATCTACTTAGGGTTGCTGTGGAGAAAACTGAAGTATTTAAAGGCTTTTTTCTTTAGTCTTCACAAATCAAAATTAGCTACCCTCTCACAAGTGCAGCTGGCAGTGAAGAGAGAGGAGACAAGTAATGGAATAACAGGTTAGGCCTCAGTCTAAAGTAATGGAATAACAGGTTAGGGATTACTTAGAGCAGCTGGATGCTTTCAAGTCATCAGGCCAGGTGGGATATACCCTAGAGCCGTGGTTAGCAACCTATAGCCTGTGAGCCATATCTGGCTCGCAGATGTCTGCCCTGGCTCACAAAGGTCTGATCCAGCACAAAGGATTGGTGGCACAGAGCTGCACTGTGTTACCCATCCCATCCAAAGTTTTCCTCACTACTGCAGAGCCTGCTTTTTTGCTATGGCTGCACTTTACTGACTGCACAGAGGTCAGGTATCTCCCATAGGGGCCAGATCTTTCTGGCCTACAGGCACAGCCAGGTCACGAACTCCAGCCCATAATGGCAAAAAACTGCTGATCCCTGCCCTTGAGTAGTGAAAGAATTGGTTGAGGTAATTTCAGAACTATCAATTATCATCTCTGAGAGCTCATGAAAGTCAGGTGAGGTTCTACTTGATTGGAAAAGGGTAATTAAAACAGCCAATCTTTAAGAAAGTATAGAAGAAGCATTAGGGAATTACAGACAAGCCAGCGTGACCTCATACCTGGAAAGATCACAAAGCAGGTCCTCTAGGAATCTATTCCAAAGCACTTGGAGGAAAACAAGGTGATCAGAAATAGCCAGCATGGATTCACCAAAAGCAAATTATGCCTGACGACCTTGATTTCCTCCTATGGCAAAATGACAGGTTCTGTGGATGGGGAGAGAACAGTTGATGTAATATAGCTTGATTTTAGTAGTTTTTGATATTATCTTATATAACATTCTTATTAACTAGCTAAGGAAATACAGATTAATTGCAAGCAATGTTCCCTCTAAGGAGTAGCGGTCCATGAGTGCACTGCCTCGGTCCGTGAGCGTGCTGCCTTGGTCTGGCATGGGACACTTACCAAAGGGGGCTGAAGGCTGGGGTCGGGAGCTGGGGTCGAGAGGCTGGGGCCGGGGGCCGGAAGCTGGAGCTGGGGCCGGAGGCTGGAGCCAAGAGGCCAGGGGCCGGAGTCTGGGGGCCGGGGGCCGGAAGCTGGAGCTG
>NW_017728947.1:87661518-87686120 GCF_001723895.1 Crocodylus porosus | reverse complement strand
GGAGGCTGGAGCCAAGAGGCCAGGGGCCGGAGTCTGGGGGCCGGGGGCCGGAAGCTGGAGCTGGGGCCGGAGGCTGGAGCCAAGAGGCCAGGGGCTGGAGTCTGGGGGCCAGGGGCTGGAGGCTAGAGCTGGGGCTGGAGACTGGAGCTGAGAGGCTGGGGGCCAGAACTGGGGGTTGGCGCAGGCTCCGCCAGCTCCGGGGAAGTGCTCTGCTCCCCTGCATCAGGGCTGGGGAGCAGAGCATTTCCCCAGAGTCAGCAGAGCTTGAGCCAGCCATCCCCCCCAGCCTCCATGCCTGCCTTGCCTCACCTCGGGGAGGAGCTGCTCCCTGACCCAAGTGAGGCTTCACCGGCTCTGGGGCACTGCTCTGCTCCCCGGCCCTGATGCCACGCGCCTCCTCGCTCCCCAAGGCAATGCAGGGGAGCAGAGGACTTCCCCGGAGCCAGCAGAGCCCGTACCAGGCTCCCGCCCCCACCTCGCCTAGGAGCTGACCTTCAGCTTCTCTCCTGGTGCGCGGACTTGAAAAGGCTGTACGTGGCCAAACTTTTAGTTGTGTGTGGCTGTGCACACGTGCACCTTAGAGGGAACCTTGAATGCAAGTATTGTAAGGTGGATACATAACTGGTTGGATCATTGAGCTCAGGGAGTAGTCATCAATGGCTCACTGTCTCACTGAGAGGGGGTTTCAAGTGGGTTTCCCATATGATCTGTCCTGGGTTTGGTATCATTGACTATATTAATTATTTGGATGATGGAAATGAGTGTATGCTTGGGAAATTTGTGGATGATATCAAGTTGGACGTAGTTGCAAACACTCTGGAGGACAGGGTTAGGATGCAGAATGACCTTGAAAAGTAGTCCAAAATTTATCAGATGAAATTCAGCAAGGACAGGTACAAAGGTTTGCACTTAGGATGGAATAAATTCATGCACAAATACAGACTGGGGAATGACTGGGTAGGCTGCAGTACTACAATGAAGACTCTGTGGGCTATAGTGGACTAGAAGCTAAATATGAGTCAACAATGTACTCTTGTTGCAAAAAAACCAATAGCATACTGGGTTGTGTTAGCAGGATCTTCACTTGTAAATCAAGAAAAGTGATTCTTCCACTGTTCAGTACCGGCGAGGCCTCACCTGGAGTACTGCATCCAGTTTTGGGTCCACACTTCAAAAAAGACATCGACATTGGAAAAAGTCCGGCAGAGGACAACAAAGAGAGGCCTGGGAAGCATAACTTAGGAGGAAAGTCTGAAAAAACAAGATTTAGTCTGAAGACTAGAAGACAAGACAGGGATTTGAAAACACACTTCAAGTAACAGAAGGGTTGTTATAAAGAGGACAGGATGGGACAGAAGACAAGACTAGGACCAGTGGCCTCAAAGTGTAGCAGGGGAAATTTAGGTTGGAGATTAGAAAGAACTTTCTCATTAGGAGAGTGGCTAAGTATTGCAAGAGGCCGACTAGAGAAGTCATGGACTCTCCATCCCTAAAAAATTGTGCAAAGCAGGTTAGACAGACACTTGACTAGGATGGTTTAATCAGGCACAACCCTGCCTTGAGTTGGGGGTTGGACTATATGATCTCATGGGGTCTCTTCCAACCCCATTTTCTATGATCCTATGATTCTATAAAATAGTCAGAACATTGTCTAGAATCCGCTGTTAATCCTGATTCTTCACTACCTGTGCCAAATGCTGTAACATGCTACCAAATCAGAAAGGCATTTTTTTGCCTCCTGGTCAAGCCCTGCAATCCAGTCAAATTGGTCAAAACTTCACATATGGACTTAATGGAGAGATCTGAGCAGGGATCTCCCTAGGACATGAGGAGAAGGAGGAGAAAGGTACACCTTTAAAAGGTCATAACATAATCATAGAACCACTCTCTGGTTTCTACCTGTCATTCTGTCTCTTGGGGCCAGCGGATAGTTTTCAGTCCTACATGAATAGCTCCAACACTCCCCCTTCGCAGTGTGGAGAACACTTGACTTTGCAGTATGTGGTACTGCAGACATGTCTGCAGTGCCACATACCACACAGCCATGCTTGTCTGGACATGCCCATAGTAACACTATTTATTTAACTGTGTTCACAAAACTGCAAAACATTAAGCAACTGACCCTCACAGCACCTCTGCGGGATGGGTAACAAAATACAGGGAAACAAAATATGCAAGAAAGATAAATATAATTAGAAAATTAGGAAAATCAGGCCTATTTCAAATGTTCCTTGCTTGCTCTGTAACTACTCCTGATAACTTTTCTTTGCTCCTCAAGTTTACTACCTGCTTCTTTTTTTTCTCTGATCACTTTCATTTACATAATGGACTTAAATGAAAAGTATTGTTTTAACGTTTAGCTTGTACTGTATTTGCTTCTTTCCCAGACCTGAAGAATGGCATTTTGTGCCCTAAGCTTTTGTAGCTTCTCCGAAGTTTAAAGTTGGTCCAGTAAAAGGTATTACCAAACATATCTTACAATGCAGAACTTTGCAGAACCTTGTTGCAGTGCTGGGCCTCAAGTTCATTTGACAGAATATACTTATTCATATTGGCATCTATATTATTCAGGACACTGATGCTCAAAATCTGTTCCTATAGCACAGGGGCAGGCAACTATTTTGGGCAGAGGGCCGCTTACTGAGTTTTGGCAAGCCATCAATGGCCGCATGACAGGCAGCCAGGGGCAGATAAATATTAATTTTCTAAATTTTTTAGGGGCCCTGCGGGCCAAATAGAACAGCCCATGGGCCACATTTTGCCCACCCCTGCTATAGCAGATGACAAAAAATCTTTAAGTGATCACAGGCAGTAAGAATCTTAGCTTTACAAGTGACCTGAAATACAAAAGCAAAGTGCCTCTGAATACTAGGCAGGCTCCCGTACTAGTTAGGCATTTAGTATAGGCTCTAAAGGTAGAGTAGTTTCTCCTAAACAGCATACCCAACTCTACTTTCTGCAGCAACTAGGTCTTCCTTGGCAGTCTGCCATCCAAGTACAGGCTCAACCCTGGTCAGCTAAGCTCTGACTAAATCATGTCCAGAAATGGCCAGCTAAAAAAATTCACCCTATCTTTAGAAAATAATGTAACCAATTTTACTGAAAGGAAGCAACGTGTATTCAAAAATTTTTAATTATTTTATGTTAGCTTAATACGCTATGGTAATTGGTAATAAATTCAGAATAGGAGTCCCTTTATCAGAAACTTTACTGGATTTTTTTTAACTATAGCCACATTTCTGTCATTTGTATTATAGGCAGAATAATATGACACTATGAAGTAACCGTGTTCTTGGTGGGAATTCTACATTTTTCTCCTTACCAATTCTGCTCCATTCAGCACTATCTGCCCCAATGTTTGCTAAATATTTTTAACCTGTTAAGTGAGATCATACACCGATTTCACTCAAGACTTTTGTAAAGAAATACAGGCATTTTACATATATCAACATATCCTTATGAATACACAGATAATCTGCATACAGCTGTAAGGTCTCTCTCCTGTTTCTCCATTCCTATTACAAAAACAAATCTCAAAAAAATGGGTCAAGCATATGTAGGCGTTTCTACAGTGAATCAGAGGAGCAAGGTACAATTCTCTACTGCGTAGTAGGTACCAATTGTCTCCTCTTAAGCACATACAATGGAAATCTTCTCAGTAGAAAGACTAAAACAGAAAACAAATGGATGGGCAGTTTAGACAGATGCTGGTAAAAAGGGCAAATCCTCCTGCTTCTGGTTTTGCAAAAGGATTTAGTAATTCCTCTCTGTTGTCATGTGTACATATACTCACACAATGGGCCAACCCAAAGCAATCCTGGTTATCATGAGTACGAAACCACTGGAAAATTTCATTATTCAAATAATCCTTTGGTGTACAGACAATATGGAAACCATGAGTAGCAAGTAATACGCCAAGTGTTCTGCTAATGAAGATTATGATGGAGAATAATGAGGATGAAAGGCCTGCTGTTGACCTGCTGACAGGGATACAGAGGATTTCCTGCTACAGTACTACAGCAATCAACCTTATGACTAAGGCTGCTGCTCAGGTTTCATCATATTTTTTTCTATAAACTATTTTAGAGGTTTTAGAAATGGGCGATAAAAATATTTACTTGGGGTTAAAGTCTTTATATTGAGTCTTGATTCTGAAGGAAAGAAAAAGTCCTCTCTCTTGGCAATTTAACATGGATGATATCAATAAAGCTCTATAGGAATAACTCAGAAAACCTTTAGGGACAGTTTTTCAGCTGATACCTGTTTGTGTAGCTCCAAAGAAGTCAGCTGGGCTCTGCCAATTTGGTCCCCTGGGAAACTGACCTATCCATGAAATTCAAAACAAAGTTATTTCTTTTCTGTTATTTAAAAAAATCTCGTCGAACTTCACAGCGAGGGGATCATTGCCTCTTAAATTCTATAAGATGATTCAAAGTCTATAGAATTCTAATCACTGTCATAGGACTCTTCCACAAGGATTATTATTGACAGTGAGGGAACCTCCTCCTCCCTTTACCTTGTTACATCCTCCACAACTTTCCTAAGAAGTTGTGAGGTTTCAGACACATATTTATAAATGAAAAAAGATATTTTTAAGTGTCATTTTACAGGGTTTTCATGACCTTTTGGTATGAATGATAAAAATTGCATATTTTGACTCTTAACCTTTTACTTCTAATACTCCAGACCAGGATTCCAGGTTCCAGAGTGCTTTCTTCAGCTTTGTACAAAAGGTACAAAGTTCTAGTCTGGGAACTAACTGGGTGGTATGGAGAATCTGTAGCGAGATAACTCTGCTCAATACCAGGTCTGGGTAGGTATGTAGCGCTGGAATGCCATAACCATCTTAAGCATCTCTGGTGACTTGTTAACAATTTCAGTCTGCTTGCTTGTAGACAGGCATCCACACTGTACCCACATCTTATGAAAACATTCACAGTACAAAGACAAAAGGCTATACAGGCACAAAGACTGAAATAACCATTTTCTCATGGGAGGTGATTCCAAAGAAGAGGATGGGTAAATTAACAGAAAAGACTGTCTGGTACCTTTTGTGAGCACTAAACCTACCTTAGGGAAAGAAACTGAATTTTAAGAACCACATTTAAATAGCATTATATTTGTGACAAGAGGAAGGCAATATAAATGTAGGGCTATTCCATCCATTGGTATCATGACTGTGTCTTCTTACACTCTGATGAGGAGCAAGGAGAGAGAATCAAGCCCAAAGCTGTATTTCCTGACTATTGTCAGCCTGTGTCATACCCTTAACATTCTCTGAACAGCGCTTTTTTGTGTAACAGATAAATGTCTACAAAGCCTTCTGTAATGCCTTTTTTAAGTTGCTAGGATACACAGCACTGTAGCCAACACAGAGATATCTCTGGCTGGGGGCTTAGATAAGCCCTGTTTTGATTAGGTAAGCTATATTACCAAAAAGAAGGCAGCACGCTTGACATTGTGAAAATATGACCTATTACAAAAAAAGGATATATGAAGAATATTTATTGTTCACAATCAAATCCATGGGAGGATGCTAAAAAAAAAAATCTTTCCCATCAAATCACTTCCACCCAAAAACATGCAGACCTTCTAATTAGGGTTTGACATGATTTTTCAAGACTTGGATCTGTTTCTTCTAACACCTGTACAGTCCACTGTCTGGTGATGAAAACCATTAGTAGGCAAGTACAGCAGTGATGTCTGTGTAGTCTGCTGAGAAGAACAGGAAACTAAGAAAAAAAAAAGAAAAGGGCTCTTAGCTCTGCTGCTGAACTACTGAATGACAACCCAGAAGTTCTTTAATATCTGCCCCTCACTTTGCTGGTCTATGAAATGGGGATAGGTAAATATTATGACAGACTGAAGGAAAATAATTAATTCATGTTTGTTAAGTGGTTGAAAGGTGCTATAGAAATGTCAGTTCTCCAAGTCAAATCAAATACATTTTCTTTTTCACCTTTTTCCCTGATATTTTTCCAATAGTGACAACATTTTATGGACATATCATAATTATATACTATAATCTGGTAATGCCTAGAGGCCCCAACTGAGATTATGATCCCATTGTGTTGGGTGCTATACATGCAGATAGCAAGAGAAGATCCCTGTCCCAGACAACCTACTGGTTACAAAAATGATGCTCGTTAGGGTCAACCATATCAGTGGAAAGTGAAATCTTTAGAAGCAATAGATCAACAACCCAAAACAAAAGCCAGCCTTGAAGACATCCTTCCAGACCAACCTGTTTCAGGCAAAGGGAAAAGACAACATTACAGTGCATTCTAAAGACCGAAAAATCAGGCTGTTTTGAAGCAATGAAAGAAACAAGTTTCAGTTATGGGTCCCTTGCTGGAAATGTTCTGTTTCAAGACATTAAAATATAGTGAAAGTGCTTCATTTACAGAGAGTTTTGTTACAAGTACCCACAACCCAAACCATTTAGGACTTGATATATCAGTATCAGCCTCTTGCACTGAACTGGCAAATAATGGGAAACTCACATAGTCTGAAATACTGATATCATATACTGCCTCACACCCATAACTAGCTTTGCATGCTGTGAGCTGTATTTAAGCACAGCCTCTATCTATCACATTTCAGTTATCCAGAAGTAATGGACAAAAATCAAGACACAAAGTAATAGATCACTGTGGATATGTCCTGATCCAAGAGGAACTATTACATTTTTTTTTTTCTATCTCTGCCTTGTACAAAAGCACCTTTAGCCATAGCTTTTCTTCTATTGAGGTTCTGGGAACAAACAGGTATCCAGAAGCACCTGTGAAACAGTGTGCGTGCTTTCTGAAAAGTATGCAGAACCAATCAGTAATGACAGCAGGCACTATCTGTATCACACTCCCAGGTTGTTTTCTGAAGCCAACTATCAGCACTCTTCTCAGCATTTGGATCCCACCAGCTTGCAGTCTTAATCAGGCACTAGAGAACTGAGATCCTGCACCATCTGGATCCAATGGAAAGGAGATATCAAGCTGCCTATCATCTGCATACTGACAGCATTCCAGCCTAGACCTTCCTTCTGCCGCCCTCTGCACCCTCATTTACAGGCTAAACAGGTGGGATGACAGACCAGAGCTCTCTGGAACCCTGCAGGAAACAGTCTTTGGGTCAGTTGAGCAGTTACCCAGCCCTAATCTTTGGTATCTATCTGAAAGGAAAGAATGGAGTCACTCATGAGTGATCCTGTCTATCTGTGCCAAGACAACAAATGCATGTGACCAACACTATGGAATGCTGCTAACAGGGCTAGAAGACTAAATATGGACAATTCTCCATTCTTACATGGGAGATCATCAACCCACAAAGCCAACGGAGCATTTCTGTATCATATCCAGTCATAAAACTTGACTAGCAAGAATCCAGGAAATTTGAGCCCTCCCAACACTGCCAGAGCTGTTTGCTACCCACCTTTTCAAATGCCTTATCCAAAAAGCTCAGGTAAGAGACAGGCCAGTGGGTAAATCTAGGAGTTTGAAAAGGGGGGTGCATCATCATAGTCATAGAGAATTAGGGTTGGAAGCGACCCCAGGACATCATCTCAAAGCAGGACCAAGGCTCTGTCTTGTCAGGTCTTAAAAAACTCCAAGGATGGAGATTCTGCAACCTCTCTGAGTAACCTGCTCCAGTGTTTTACTGTCTTCCCAGTATATTTTTCCTAATATCTAACCTGTACTTGCCTTGCTGCCATTGGTGGTGAGGGTAGGCCAAGTGGGGACCACCCACAGGTGGCTGCAGCGGTCTTGGGGATGGGGGATGGTAAGGTGAGTGGTGGGCGGCGAGCGAGGACCACCCGCAGCCACCATCCACGGTGTTGGTGGCAGTGAGCGGGGACCGCCTGCCACCACCAGTGGCCACGTCGGTAGCAGGGGGGTTGGTGACCACCTGCAGAAACCGGTGGCAGCTTTAGCAACAGCCAATGTCAGAGGGGCACATGCCCCCCGCCCCCATGCCTCCCCTGCTGCATCACCTCTTGGCATTGTGGCAGAATACCATCACTGTCTCTCCCCAAACTCTGCTATCTTACAATTTGGTTACCATGGTCACTGCAAAGGGCAGACACCTCTGCCCCAGCAGCTTCAGGTAACCCTGAGTTGTAACCTGAGCAGGATACATTCCAGAGGGAGGGGGAAACCTGGTCCCTCTGCCTGTGTGACTGGCCACACATACCTGGGTGGGGGGCTTAAACTCCCTATTGTTCTAGGCAATGCCAACTTGACTGGGAGGGGGCTAGAGACCCTGCCAGTCTACCTGGCAACCAGTGATGCATTTCAAATTGGTTGGCTGGCAGCCAACAGTTGCTGGCCTTGATTGGATCAGCTAAATGAGGTCATAAGATCTATATAAGTTAAGGACTGTCCAGGAGGAGGAGCAGCACTCATGATGAAATCTATCAGAGAAGCTGGACCATCTGAAATTCTCTCTCTCTTGAAATTCATGGTCAGTGAACTGCTTGCCTCCAGAGGAAATTTCCTCCTGCCTCTGGATGATACTTATGAGTAAGCTCCTTGAGATCTAACTAGATATATAGCTTGCAGTAACTCAGAGGTGTGATCAAAGGCTATCATGCCACTGTTTGCTCCAAGGTATTTTTCTGACATTGCTCTACCCTGTACCCTATTCCCAACCTACTCCTTGTAACCAATAAAGTTCTCCTTTGTACCTAGCATGGGAGACTTATTGGGAGAGGGTCTAAATTATGCCTTGGGGTCCCCTTGGTTCAACAGACTAAGGGAGACCACTAGTTGTACTTCAGATTGAGGGAAGCACCCAAATTTCTTGAAGTGGGTCAAGTACCCTCAAGGACTACTAGGCCTGTGTTTTCCAGAGGGCGCAGGTCCCAGATCAGTCCAGACTGGGTGGTGGTGGCATTACCCCTAGGCTTGTGGATGTGATCCAGCAGGGGGTCGGCTGGACATGAGGCGCCCCCAGGGAGGCACTCAGAGCCTAGAAGGTGGTCAGGTGCAGTGTGGTGGCTGGCTCAACATGGGAGTACCTCCTACTGGCCTGCCACGGGCATCATCATCACATATAACATGACATGTATTTTTCTCCAGTTGAAGAGAACCTAAAAGCTTTACTAATATGGTAGATATCTACCATAGCACTATATTATTCAGTTTGAGATCATAGCAAAAAGAAATATAATTGTATTGGAATGTTCACTAATTTTCTAGAGAATATATTAAGTTTTAAAAAACACAAGAAACTAGGCAAAAATGATCTAAATAGTCCAAAGATATGATTTCATTAGTTCTGTAGTCATTATTGATAAACATACATCTCTTGCTCAAATTAATAAAATAAAATTGAGTCTTCTTAAGTATCTTGACACTTCTAATACTTCACTGTCAGTTATTTCTACTTCCAAGTTAATATTCCTACACCTAAGTTAAGGTTTTTACCTAGAGTTAAAAACAGTGTGCAGCATGGGTGACTGGTACCTCCTGGGGTCGGGGGGGGAATCCCCCTGCAGCCGATTCCTCTGTGGCCAATCCTGGGAGGCAGGGTACCTTGACCTACAAGTGGCAGCGGCGTGCTGCTGGCACTTCTGGGTGTGCTGCTGGCCCTTCCAGGTAAGCGTGATCAGCTGCAGAGGGACCACTCCTCCTGGCACCCCCACTCCCTGGCCAGCTCTCTCAGGGGGGCACCAGCACTCTCGCCTGCCCCCTCTGCCCGGGAACACTGGCTGTTATGAGGTGTACATGCACCCCCTATGCATCGCCACTGATCTGCAGGGCTGTGAACTAGAAGAGAGACGTTACTGGGAATGGTTAACAGACAGCAAAATTGTAGAAGAAAGGGTAGTTTGAATACTGGAACATCAAGACCATGGAGAGAGGGTCTTAATAATTAAGAAACATTATCAGGAATCACATAGTTTATAATGAAGTGAAGTCAACATGAAGTCAACTGACTCCCTCAGTGCTGCCTCATTAGAAATGCCACTGCCCCCCAGATGATTGGTTTTAAAGACTGAGTACAGCAGGAATCAGAGCAGGGTGTAACTGCACCACTGCACCCCACTACCACCTCCACCTCCAACCCCACAACAGACCTGGAGCTGAGAGATCACCGTCATCAGGGAATGAAGTCTGCAGTAGGATCCTAATGCCTTCTCATTTGTGGTGGCACTCTACCTTCCCTGGGGGTTGGTATTATAAATTTATCTCAATAATCAGCTCAGAATCTTCCTGATAATTTTACACGCCATGAGAAGCAAGTGTCTGTCTCAGTGAAATTAAATGGCCAAAGCTCAACTAGAGTCAATGCAGTGATTGCCCAGTTTAGACATGTATCTCTCCCCATGGAGGCAGTCAAAGCCATTTGAATCTGACCAACCTTATCTAACGTAAAACCCTTTCTGTGTGTCTGTTGTTATTACTGCCATGAGGCTAGACTTTTTAAAAGGATTAACTTTCCATGGGTCAGAGTAAGTAATGATAAATGAAGTTCCCACTAAAATAAATGTATTGTTCCTGTCTACCATGAGCTGCTTCCTCTTTACCACATCCCAGAAGAGCCTGTGATTAAGACCATTTAGTTTGATCTGGCTTACCCCAGACCAACCACTTAAATTCAGTGCAGTACATTGTTGAATGTGGTCTTCTGATAACCTCAAGAGAGTCTCCTGATAGCAATACATTAACCCACTGATGCTTATCTGCAGGATTAGGTACCAGTATATGCTAATGTATTAAATGAGATCTTGTTTTCAAAGGGTATCAAAAGTTGTCCCCTGAGCACAATGAGCTTTAGGACATGATTTAAGATAAGCTAACATTTTGTCTCCAACAAGTGTGGTTCTGTCACCTCTGAGCTAAAGAACTTACTTGCACAGTTCACTCTCCTCTCTTTTTGACTTCTAATAAAATGCAAAATTCAGTTTCTCTCTCCTCTTCTCTCGCCCAACTCCTTTCCTCCTACAATGTTTTAAACTCTGATTATATTCTGAAAAAATACATTGTGCGCACCTTTGGTTTCCAGCAGTCATTCTCTCTCACTGTCTTCCACATCAAATATGTTACCTTCCCAAGTCAAAAGATGATATTTTGGCTTGCTGCTAGGCTCCAAACAGCAGACTGTGGTTTTTCTGCCTCTTACATCTGCATAATATCCTGGTGACAGCCCCTTCACATTTTCCATCTGAACATCAGAATAACCAAGTGAGAAACTAATGCCATGGGGTCCTGCCATCTCTTATGATGTTCTCAATGCTTGTTGGGATAGGGCTTAGGGAGTTTAACCAGTCCTCTGTAACTATTTATTCAGTAGAGACCAGCTCAATAAGGCTCATAGTGCTAGTACCTTAATGTATGGAGCTCTTAGTACCCTAGGACAGGGGTTCCCAAAGTTTTTATGGCAAACCGTGGCCCAGAAGTGGCCGCAGCCCAGCAAACCACAGCCCAGCAGTCACAGCTGACTGCAGCCAGAATTTCTGGCCAGAAGACAGGTAAGGATGCCCTCACCCTATGGGCCAAAGTCGGTGCTGCCGTAGGCCCTACAGAAGGAGCCATGGCCTCTCCACCCAGCTCTGGGGGGCCGCGGTTTGCTGGTCCGCAGCTACTTCCAGTCTGGCAGCTAACTGTGCTGTGGACTGGCAGCCAGTCTGCTACAGACCAGCCCTGGGCCGCAGCCTGGAGATTGAGAGCCCCTTTCCTAGGACATACTCACTCCCTGTATTTAAGTTAATAGATTTGAAGGTCAGAAGAGATCATGATCATCTTCTCTGACTTGCATAGCAAGGCCGAAGACTTCACATACCATATCATATAAAATCCAAATCTTATGATTGAACTACAGCATGTATTTCAGAAATGTATCCAGTCTTGATTTAGAGATTTCAGATAATGAGCAGCCCCACAGAATGCTCAGACTTTTCCCTCTCCCAATTTTACTCCTCTCTGCCACTACTCACACCTTGCCTGGCAGCAGAGTGTGACTGGACTTCATCTAGACTGAAGAGCTGGCCTCGCTACAGCTTCAGGGAAGAAACCAGCCTTGAATTCTACAGCTAGAATTAGATTACAATTTTGATTTGACTCAACAGTGAGTTATTATTTAGTGAGTGCTATCAACATAGGTTTGGGGACCAGGAACCCTGGGCCTTATTACCTCAATAGGACAGAATACTCTTCACAAACTGTACTGGAAGATCAGATAACAAAAAACCTCCACTGCACTAAGCTTAGTCTAACTACAGCTACAATGCTTGTCTGGTGGGTTATTGATAGGGAACTGCCAAATTCACGGGCCCTGGTGGCCGATTACATGGCTGTAACATGGCCGGGGCCCCCAGTTTCATGGCCATATCATGGCCGGGGCTGCCATTTTGAATGCATAGCAAAGCAGCCCCCCCCCCACACACACACCTCTGATTGGCTGAGGGGCTCTGCAAGCCCCACCCCTCCCAGGCATTGATTGAAAGCCATAGCTGGAGCTGCCCAGCTTGTTAATTCAGTAATTATCATCCTCTTCAGGGTGATAATTCCTGAGCAAACAAACAGTTTGTTCCCTCTGGCTGTCATCCTGCCCCTGCCTCCCTTCAGGAGAAGGGACTTCTATGGGCTTCTCCCTGCTTCCACCCTCCCCTTCTGGAGACAGAGAGATGGGAGCTTTTCCCATCTCTCTCCCTCACCTGCTTCAGGAGATGGGCAACCTGCCTTTTTTTCACTCTTTGCTCCCTTCCCCTTTCTCCTGCCCCTCTAGGAGACAGCTTTTTGCCAGCTGTTTGCCAGCTTTTTGAACATATCCAGTTCCCCCTGCTTTTTCACAGGGAACCAGCTATTTCACGGGAGACTGCCCATTACACGGTTTCCATGAAATTGTGTATTTGGTAGGTCCCTAATTATTGATGAAAGGGTCCCTGGAGGCGGTAAATAAAAGTAGAATTTGATTAAAGAAAAGGTAACCATTTGATGTAGTTTAGCAACCCTTGCACTTCCAAAGTGTCTTCCTTCTGGGGACCTCTATATTTTTACAAACTTTGGTTTGTATACCCTTATAAAATGTAAACTAGATAGATATTAACACACTTCACAGATAAGGACATTGAAAAGTTAAGGTCAACTTGCTAATTTGAAGTATCTCAACCTATAACAGTGTCCAGCTAGAAACAACGAGACCTGATTTTCAGGGGCATTCACCAACCGCAGCATCTGCTGGAGTTGTTTTAAATACCAGTGGGTCACTTTTTGTGAGCATAGCCACACTTCACAAGTTGTAAAACTTGAAATCTGAGATTTTTTGATTCTCTTGCTGAGGAAATAAATCCTGGTGGTGCCATTGTTTCAAGCAGCTCTGGGCTGTTCCACTGATGCTGTGTTCATGTATTGTAAGGCAGGGCCTTCTGCCCCAGAGAAAAAAAATCTAATTAATTTACAAACTACTTAGTTCTTTATGGGCAAGAAATGTCATTTAGTTTCTTTTTCTCATGTCCTTTTCTTCCAAGTTTCTTTCAGTTAATTGCACTGAGAACTTCCATATCACTCCATACCAAACCAGTTTGACCTGGAGACACGAAAATGAATTGTTTTCCAACATGTAATTCAGAACTGCTATTTGAATGGAATCTGTTAACATAGCAGAATATAAATGGAGGGGTAACTTCAAATTTGAATAGTAAAAGATAACATTTGTATATGAATCCTTTTGCCATAACTATGAGCTACTGACTGCAATTAGACTTAAGGTGACTAGGGCAAAGACTGCAGTGTTGTATCACTAATAATCATGTAGGGAGAAGAGACCTGAGCCATCCTTGTTCTGTCTGGAAAATTAAACAGCAGCTTAAACAGTATTTTATGTTTTATTCTTGAGATAGACAAGAAAGCCTGAATCAACTGTTCACAAAGAGTATACATCACTGTGATTCAATTAGGTTTCCAAACATATCTTTAATGTTCAAGATAAAAAAATCCTTAATGTATATAAGTAAATACCAGTTTTCTTGATGACAGTTTGTTTGCTGAAGGTCAACGGATCTGCTGTAGCTGCACATAGATTTCAGGACAGATCTCCGTCTTGGCATGATCCCTCAATAAATGGTTTGAGTAATCAGTTCTTTTCTGTTGTTGATGCAGACTGCTCCTCTTCAAAATGTAACACTCCAGGTAGAGTGCTGTGGGGAAAATGCCTGCACCCATCCCTATAATTCTCTTCAAAAAGGACTGAATTCTGCCCAAGCTTTTGAATAAAAAACATGCAGGGCAGCCAAAGGAACTTGCATGCTCTGATTATAAGCACAGTGTCTAACTATGTACCTGTTTCTACAGCACCTAGCAAAATGGTACCCTAATTCTGAATGGGGGGAGGGGAGCACCAGACAGAGGTATACTACAAGTCAGTAAAAATAATGTGTAAAATTCAGCTTGCCACAGGAAAAAAAACCTTGTTAGTTCCAGACAGTAGCTTAAACATACCTTAAGCAAACAAACCCCACTAGAAACTAATACATGCTATGCCAGGCACACAGATAAGAAATAGTTCCTTAGAAATCCCCCAGATGTGCAGAAATAGTTCCTTAGAAATCCCCCAGATGTGCATACTTAGCCCCCAGCCCTCTTAAAATCCAGTATTCCAAGTATTCATTAATCCATGGATCTATGGATACAGACTGGGAGACTGAAGGATCCAAGCTTCCACCTGCAATTACCTACCCCCATCATTTTATGTCAGTAAACTCTGCAATGCAGCAGTAAGTACTCTGCACTTTGATAAGTGTTTGCTTGTCTCTCTATGTCTGTGCCAATGAACGTGTACAGGCAGCAGGGAGCTTTAATAAGGCAAACCCTGCAGTTGACTGCAGAGCAAGCCGATTAACAGTCAGGATGTTACTGGGGAGGGACGGGGTGGGTATGCCAGAGCATCCTTCTTCCCCTCCTGCCTATGCACCCCTTACACTGGATGGATCAAAGCTTTGACCAGCATCAAGGGGTTAAAACAGCGTTTATTGGGCTGTGTTGCTTTCTGTCCACTTGCTGCAGAAAGGCTGCAGAAGCTGCTTTCAGTGATCACGTACTAAGTGTGTTTACTAGAGTTCAAAACAGCTTGTCTGTCTCATGCCAAGACCGCCCTTTAAAATGATATTAATTAAGCAACTGGATTTAATACAACAGGCAAGTGGCATGTAATCAGTGATTATAGTGGCAAGCAAGGACATAACCTCTCAGAGACTCAGAGGAAAGAAGACAAAAACTAAGATATATCCTTCTCATAGAGCTGTGTTTGTGTTTCTGAACTAGCCCCTCTTGAATTCTTTTCTGATTCACAGGGCCCACTGCCTAAACGAAGGTCTTGAAGTGCGAGCGCAAGCAAGGGAGGAGGAGCACTCTCCCTTCAACTTTGTACAGTAACATTACTGAAAAACAAGGAATATTTCAAGTGGAAATTCTGCAGAAAAAGGGAGGACACCAATATGCATCACCAGGCAGGCATCAGCTGCAAGGGTCACCTGTTAGACAGTAAGAAGCAAATCAGTAGCTTCAGACAGCAGGAAAAAAGGAAGCCCCACTGCAGAGCTGTGGAAGTTTAATACGAAACAGGTTGCATTCACACTCCAAAAAATGTTTGGGTTTGAAACAAAACTTTTCTATGGTTATAGCCTACAGGCATGCATGGAATCTGGTATGGCTGCCCTAGTGGTCAGGTACAGTGATGAACAGGGATCCGGGTTTTCTGTTTTCCACAGAAAAACAGAGAAAAACGTGGATTTCTCATTTTAATGGAGAAACCACAGATTTTGCACATTTGCAAAAAGCTCTATGCAGGCTGGCAGAGTTCCAGCCTGCAAGGGTTTGCGGGGGAGCAGGAGGAGCACGGTCAGCAGCCTGGAGAGCGGCTCCCACAGGAAAGTCAGGGGAGGCCCCGCCTAAGGACAGAGAGAGGGAGTTGGGTAAGGCTGGGGCTGCTGCTCAACTGGGCAGTGCCTGGCACTTGGGACCCAGGGCTGGAATACATGGACACAGGGCCCCAGCAGGGAACAGGACGGGGCTGTGGGCAGGGACCCAGGTCTGCAGCCCCTTGCCCCCCCACAGCAGTGCCAAAGCCCCAGCTGCTACCCGCAGGAGGTGGTGGCTGCTGTGGTAAAGCACAGCACAGAGTCCAGCTCCCCCCACCCAGTAAGCAGCTACACTGAGGTGTGCAGAGCCCCAGCCCAGCTCATTGTTGTGGCTGTGCTGCCACATCAAGGATTGGGGCCCTCACAGATCCCTTGCCTCTGCTACGCCAACATCTTACAAGTTGAGGTTGGGGTGTTTTTAGCACTCTGCCCAAAAACATTGCTGACCCTGTTCTAGAAAATTAGAGAGATACTAAAATGCCTTATGGAACAGTAGCATAAAATTTAAAATCATAGACTCTAAAAACCTATTTAATTTAACAATCATCTCTACTCTGGGGCTTTTTCAAACCATCAGTTAGAACTTAAAACAGAATAATATTCCTACTACAGAATTCCACGAGGTGGTTCAAACAACCAAAGGCCACCACTCACTATTAAATTCTGTAAACTTTTCTTGAGAAGCCTGTTAAATTCCTTTACAAAAGTCTTACGGAAGATGATGAAAGGATAATTAAACATGCAAATTTAGTTGATTTACTTAGACTCGGAAAGCAGGTTGTGAAACAGAGACTATGTCTACATGGTAAATTCTCCAATCCAGGAAGTGGTGCCCTTGAACATACAGCATTGTTCCACAACTATCCAACCTGGAAGCAATGAAACCGCATCTAGGCAACACCAGGGGTAGACTAATTAGCACAGGGGTGGAGTGCTTAGCTCTGTTGAGTGCCAATTAGCCAGCCCAAAGCATGTGAATCTTCTTACGCTGCTTCTGGGTTGGCCTGTGAAAAACACCATAGTTCCTTTGAGAGTGCTGGGTGCAGTAAGTCCACTGTGTAGATATGGTCATAAACCAGAGAAAACTGTTTTTCAGTAGTATTGTATATATTTATTTTAATTAAAGAATTTTCTCTGTGTGGCTTGTCATTGTGGTAGCAGGCAAAGTTTTTAAAATAGATCCTTGCCTAGATTTTTCAGAGATGAGTGGCTTGCCTGCTTATTTATCTTCACTATACATGGAGCAGACTGTGCTCTAGGGCAAGCAAAGGAAGTCTTTATGATCATTTATCTTGCTGGACGAAAATACAGGAGTGGATGGAAAAAATGCAATTTGTTATATCCTACTGATAAAGCTGATAAAGGGAGAGTCAGGGATGCCAAAATGAACAACACACACAGAAGGCCTTATGCCACAGAGCTGCTGCAGGAAGCATTCACTGTGGGTCTAAATGAGAGGGCATGAACTGTACTCGATATGGAGAGCTCTGACTGCAGTGAAATTGGCCATGCAGCACTGGCCATGGAGCACTCAGGGGAACAGTTTTCTAAGTTGTGTGTGTGTGTGTATGTGTATTCATGCGCATGTGTGTATATGCGTGTGTTAAGAGCAGGGTGTTTATTCTGGAAACCCACAGGAAACACTGAATGTCTGTGTGAGTGGCTGACAATGCATATTGCACTTGAGTGCCCAAGCAGAGCTTTTCTATTGATACACTTCTGTCAGACTTCATAGGCTACAACATGGGCCAAACCTCCGAGCTAATAATCTAAAAAGACCCTCTAGCTATAATCACTTGAGCATCCTGATCACCACTTCGCACATGGAGAGGCTTGGCCTATGGATACACAGTGCCTTCTTACTTTTGAACTGTAAGAAGGCGCTGTGATCTAGTGGTTAGAGAAGATACTGCCCCTCACTGCCAAAAATTTCCAGAGTAACTGTTAGCAAGTCATTTGGGGCTCAACTATGGCTCTTTATACACAGCTTTATGCTCAGCACATAGAGAGATCACTTCTTTAGGAAGAGTCTTTGGCAGTAATTATTTGGCTCAAAGATAAAGCTCCCCAACGTTCAACATTGCAGAGGCAGAGCTTCTCTCACTCCTATTGCTGTTCCATTCTTTCTAGCAGCACAGTCTGGCTTTGCTGGTCAGTGTGCATGTGCAATGGGATGCCTGCTTCTGCCTTTTGTCCCTTTGACAAAGATATTACAGTGATGGATAGAGGGGCCAGAATGGCTGTGAATGCTACTGGATAATGCTGGGCCCTATATCCAGCCCCTGCACAGCATAATAAGGAAAAGGAAGATTTCTTGGCCGTCTTCCTCACCAACCTGGTCCCTGCCTTGCATGCTTGGACAATCAGGTTTTGATTTCTCTGAGTCTTTGTTCATTTAGCCATACAATATGGATAACACTTATTCATACCCCACAAACAGATTATGAGGCTTCATTTGTAAAAACCCCTAAAATGCTTAATGGAAGCCTCCACAGAAGGCCAACAATTTAATTAATTATTATTGCACAAAACATGAGGAGGAAGAAGACTGTTGTGCGAAATATCGCAGGACGTGGACAAGGAACAAGGCCTTCCTGATCTGCTTTATTCCTCAGTGAAAAGAAGGCCATTACCATCACACACCTGGACTTGTTCTAACATTGCAGCTGGACACACTGAATGTGTCTACATGAGACGCTTTACTGTGCAATAGATTAATTTCGTCTGCTGTGCAGTAAAGGGTCACTATATAACTATACGCAGGAGCTACTACACAGTAAATTAGTATACTGTCTGGTTTTCTACTACCTGTAGATACAGGTTGTCAATTTACTATGCAGTAGCTACTGCACAGTCACACATGGTTACATAGCTGACCAGGAACAACTTGTTCCAGGTCAGCACAGGCAGCAGGGAACAGGAGAACTCTCCTTTTCCCCATGCAGCCTCCTGCTTCTCAGCTGCTTCCCATGTCCCCTTTCCCCTGCAGGCAGCTCTTGGCCCTGGCTCCAAGACTGCGGAAAACTTTCTGTGCCCTGAACTGCTCCTGTCAGGGGGCAAATTTGCTTCCAGCAGATGCACGTGTAGACGTGCCGTCAGGGAAATCTGTAAGCTTTCTGTGCATGCTGTCCAGTCTGACTTTCATTTCTGCTAATAGCATGTAAAAGTTGTTTGGGTAGGAAGGGAGAGTTCAATGGACAGGGCTTTGCCCAGGGAGTCTATTCCAATTCTGCCACAAATTTGTTGTATGGCCTTGGGCACACCATTTCCTTTCTCTGGGCCTCTAATTTGCCCTTCACATTTGGCCTACATTGTATTTTTAAATTGTAGACTCCTTGAGTCAGGTATTGTTCCTTGTATGCATATATATATATATATATATATACATATATTTCATTTAATAATGCCCTGGTCCTAGCTGAGGCCTCTAAGCACTATTATAATACAAATAATAGGGATATGCCTGTATTATCTATAGGTAGTTTGCTTTCTGTATGAGAGTCCATCTACACACTTGAGTTTCAGGTCAGGCCCAGCTGAATAATTCAGTTCACTTTCCTTCTTTTAACTTGTTTTCCAGTCCACCTGCTTATGTACAGCTCACTGTCACACACACACAGCAGACCCAGCACTGAGTTCTTTTCCACTTCTGAACTTCTGGTGCTGACTATTAATGTTCCTTTGATTCTAAATGAATTCAGTTAGCAGAGATTAGAAACCTCTCTCCAGCATCATCATCCACTTGGTGTGCATCTTACAGACACAGATGCTATATGGTAATTAATGATGAACTTGCAGGGTTATTAATTAGCTCCCATAACTTCACCCTCCAAATTACTGGAGAGAAAATCTGACTCAAAGTTTCTGGCCTCCCTTGCCAGGCTTCCTGTCCATCATAATGAGCAGCTGCACTTTCCTTGCGGAGCAACTTAATGACTCTGTACTTGGGTTCTAACACAGGAAGGTACTTTGGTATCAGTGTTTTTGGCTGCTTCATTCTTTTCTTACCTTGACAGATTTTATGAAAGGCAGTGACAAAGCATTCAACAGCTACTTTCATGGACTGTGACAGGACCAGCTCTGTTTCCCAGTGAGCTCTTCTTTCTTTCTTTTTGACCCTCTGGTGTTCTCTCCTCTTGTAAATCAGGGGTTTATTATAAGTGTGCATATTATGGTTTCACTCTTGGAAAACTCTGGAGGATGTCTGTGTGTCTCATCCTGTAACCTGACACAATAGTTTCCCAGATGCACCGGATATTATTCGGTTTCATTAACATGTTGCTCACTACTGCCAGAGCACAACAGTGTAGTCATGACAATGGTCAGAATGTAGGAGACAGTAATGAAGTGTTGTTGATTTTGTGGTTGTTGGTTTTTTTAAGTGTCTTGTTATTGACAAGCTGTATGCCTTACGTCCCAATGCATCACCATAACTTAACCTGCTGTTGGTGGATGTTCTCATTTGTCTCTTACCATCAGCTGCTGCATCTCTGGATCTCCGCTTAAACCATTTTCATAGCTCTGGAAGCCATCAAAATAAGGAACTTCTTGGAATATGTAGAGGTTAAATTGCATTTTTCTTCTTCACAGCAATTTTAAAGCATGTATTACTGTATTAAATCTTCACAAATTCCCTGTGTAGTACTTGAAGAACATTGTGTCTATTTTGTATATCAAAAAATTGAGGTTAAGAAAAGCTGAGTGATTTGCTGAAGGCCACAGAAGAAACCCTGATCAAGATGCAATTAAATGAATAAGGCTGTTGTTTTAAAGTTTACAGATGACACCAAGATGTGGGGGAGTAGTAGATATGCTGGAAGATATGGCTAGGATTCAGACAGACCCCAACAAATTGGAGGATTGAACCAAAAGAAATCTCAGTAAGGACAAATGCAAAATCCTGCACTTAGAATGGAACAATCCCGTATACCAGTACAGGCTGGGGGGTGACTGGCTGAGTAGCAGCTCTGCAGAAAAGGACCTGGGGGTTACAATGGACAATAACCTGAATGTGAGCCAACGTTACCAAGAAGGCTAACAACATACTGGGCTGCATTGGTAGAAGTGTTGCCAGCAGACAGAGAGAAGTGATTATTCGCCTCTATTCATCACTGGTGAGGCCACATCTGGAGTACTGTGTCCAGTTTTGGGCCCCCACTACAGAAAGGATGTGGACAAATTAGATTACCTGAAGGGTAGTTCCAAAGAGGACGGAGTTAGTAGACCAGGGGTGGGCAAAACATGGCTATTCTGTCTGGCCTGTGGAGCCCCTAAAAAAAATTAGTAAATTAATATTTATTCACTCCCTGTCAAAGCTGACTTGAGACAGGGGCAGTAGGACCCAGAGGGAACCCCCAGCAGGCTTGCAGGTTTGAGCAGCCCAGCCCCGCCCACTCCCAGCCAGTTTCCTTCCTTTCTGCCCCTGGACTGGAGCATGGGACATGAGGGAACATGTGTGTGTGTGTGTGTGTGTGTGTGTGTGTGTGTTTGTGTGTGTTCGTAGGGTGATTCCCACACACACACCTCACCATACACATGCACTACACATCCGCTCACACTGCCATACACAAACCCCAGACACCCTCCCCCTATATCCCCTCACACACCTCACATACCCCCACATGCTCCCTAATCCCATATACCCACACGCCCACAGCTCCCACAAACTGATACCCACCCCCAACAATATACAAGAGTAAGATTTCATTTTAAGCTATTGTGCAATCACCTTGATGTACACTACACAAACACATGTAAATCAGGACAAAAATATTTTTTGAAATCAAATTAATGAATGTTGTAGATGTTCACTTTTTAGAATATGATTTGTTTTTTTTCTGGTTCCAAGATGGCAAAACCTCTTGCTGAAAGGAGTACTTCTGGGGGCAAGGGGAGGGACTTCTGGGGGCAAAGGTCAGAGGTTAAGGGGTGGGACTTCCAGTCACAAGATGGTGACCAGGGGCTGGGGCACCTGTCAAGGGGCGGGTCTATCCATGCAGCCCTCCACAGCTTGCCAAAACTCAGTAAGCGGCCCTCCATCCAAAATAATTGTCTGCCCCTGAGTTAGACTGTTCTCAGTGGTGGCAGATGACAGAACAAGCAGCAATGGTCTCAAGTTGCAGAAAGGGAAGTTTAGTTAGATATTAGGACAAACTTACTCATGAGGAGGGTAGTAAAGCACTGGAACAGGTTACCCAGAGAGATTGTGGCATCTCCAACCTTGGAGGTTTTTAAGACTCAGGTAGACAAAGCTTTGGCTGGGATGATCTAGTTGGGGATGGTCGTACTTTGAGCAGGGGGTTGGAGTAGATGACCTCCTGAGATCCCTTTCAACCCTCATTTTCTATGATTCTCTGATTGCAGTGGGGAGCAATCACTTAAGCCCTCTTTACCTCAGGGAGTCCTGCTTGCCTCAGTGAGAGATGAGCAGCAGGGTCTGTGTGCTCTGTGACACAAGTATAACTTCATACAGTGTTTTTGTGGCATTTTTAAATGTACTGGATAGTTTATTTTCTACTTCCTATACTGTATCACTTACACACAGGAACCAAGAAGTTCATGCCCACTCTGGCCTTATCAGCTATGTTAACATCTTCTTCAGGGGCAGATCCAGGATTTCCCAAAAATGGGTGTAAAAGCAGCAACTCACACTGTAGGGATGGCTGCACCCCTCACTGCTCCCAGCCTCCTCCACCCCCACCACTGAGGGCAGAACATGCTATGGGAGTCTCTGGGGACTTTTTGAGGTCTCTAAAAGAGGTGAAAATCCCCTCTCCCTTCCCACTCGGAGGCAGGTCCCCTCTCTGTTCCTTCTCCCACCCCTCTATCCCCACACTCCTGCTTGCAGCTGCTGCTTTATCTACTGTTCAGCGGTGGGGAAGCTCCAAGCCAGCCAAGCTGAGCAGGGGATGAGCTCAGTTGGGGAGAGGCCGCAACAGAAGGCTAGAGAGGAGATCCCTCAGAGCGAGGAATACCCATCCATCCTGACTGCTGTTGTCCCCATCCCCAGCTGAGCCCAGCCATGGGCAGGATGCTCACCCAGCTACAGGACAACAGGGAAAGGCAGGAAAGGGAGATTGAGAAGGGATAGAGACGGGAAGGGGTGGGGGGCAGGTTTCACATGCTTTGGAGACTTTAAAAAGTCACCAGAGGCTCCCTGATGCAGTCCAGACCAAAAGCAAATCAACTTCTCTGCTTGTTAGGAATGAAGCTGGATTGGAAATGTTATACTATGTTGTATTTTATTGAACTGAATCAGTTTTCGATGGAATAGTAAAATTGAAAGCTAAGTTAAATCAGCACTATAAAATATTTAAAATAAAGTATATAGGCTGCTGAAAAACAAGCCCAAAAATGAAGCATTCAAGCTGTATCTATAAGGTGAGTATGGTTTAGAGGTCAGAGGCAGGACCTTGCAGTCAGCTGAAATTTGGTTCTCAGCTCTGCCACCAATTTACAGTATTATCTTCAGAAAGACACTTAGCCTCCTTACTTTACTGTATTCCTTTGCAAAATGAGTTGAACAGTCCCCTCCACCTTGTAAATCTGCAATGTAATTAATAAATGCTTATACAGTGTTTGGAAATTCTATAATGAAGGCAGATTATACAGTATAGCCTACTTAAGTGCATAGCCTCAGGACTGAAAAAAAGCTGTGTCCTTACCCCAAGCGTACACTTACCTGAATGTGGTGGAAAACAACACTTATTGTGCACAGCAGTAGAAGTGCTGCAGTATTAACCACCTTAAAACTGACTGGCTCCTTCCATTTTCAAAGTTTCTAACAGCAACCACAGAACTGGCTATCAGACACCTTGAAAACAAGAGGAACTAGACAGTTTCAGGACTGCTAATTCCAGTGCACTGATAGCAATATAAGCAGTGCTTGTTAAGAAGCATTGCACTGTCAGTGCTCTGGAATTAACTGCTCCCAGAACAAGTAGCTCCTCATTTTCAAGATTTCTAATAAGAGCCCTTCGACAGCTGCTTCCCCTTCACTCTTTTTGGTGCCATTAAATGGAATACAATTAATTTCCAGTTCCACTTCCAGTATACTTAATGGGAGTATATTACAAAGTAGATGGGGACTGAAAGGTACTATGTTAAATACAGTTTATGCACTGACCTAGTATTCAGGTAACTAGTGTTTGTTAGATGTAATCAATAGGTAACAAATTGTGACTGCCACTGTCATGCAATTAAGTAAGTTATGTGCTTATCCCATACACATACAGGTAGAGTTCACTATAACTGAACACTTTATTATTACATTTTCCATTTATTTGGAACTAGATTTTTTTAAAAAAGGAAGTGCAGCTTTAATAACACAACTGCTGCATTTAGATGTTTGGCTTTGGAAGTAAGAAATATCTGTTTTTTTAAAAAATGCTACAGTATCTAACTAACCTACAGAAACATTTCCTGAATATTCCCAACAGGCAGGAAAGCTGTGATGGACGGTGGTCTAAGAGTGCAGGTGTAACTAATATTCCTGCAAGAATAGAAATAGCAATTTCAGAGCTCTGTCAGTATTCCACCTCAACAGATGTGACCCCATATTTTTCTTTGAACAAACTGCATCATTCTAAACAAGCAGGGAATTTAACTAAAGCTCTAGGAAAAAGATATAATTTGCTAGAAACTAACCATGACTAACATGCAACTGAACTCCAACTAGCTTCAGGCATCAAGGACAACAAAAAGTCCTTTTTCAGATACGTGGGGAGCCGGAGGAAAAGCAAGGGCA
>NW_017728947.1:87645314-87659078 GCF_001723895.1 Crocodylus porosus | reverse complement strand
CCAGCTGACTTCCTGCCCTTTGGGCAGGGGGCTGGACTCGATGATCTCCTGAGGTCCCTTCCAGCCCTAATGTCTATGAAATCTATGAAATATGTGTTACTGCTTCCCGGACACCTTTTGTTAGTGCATGTGCCAGTAGTTCACATCATTTAAACTTAGCAGAGATAAGGAGCTTTCAGGAAATCCTAAATTAAAATGGAGACAAGTTTCACACTGAAATTGTTATTATTTTTATTATTTTTCCTGCTTCCTAATAAGGCTGTGGGATGGAGTGATGCTGTTGGATTGTTGCCCTGCATCTTTTCATTCGCCCATTCTGAAACAGGAAAATAATGTGGGTGGCAGGAGGGCAGTTTCCACAACATCATTAAAACTGTAATTTAAAAGAAGAGAGAAGTCTTGTGGAGGATCTCATTATATCTATTAATATTCTGCCTCTCATGGCTCCTTAATGGATTTCAGCTTTTTTTTAGTATTCAGATCCATGCAGTTTTGTTTTAATATATTAAACCTATCTATGTCCTGTACATATGTTGCTGCTAGCCAGTCAGTGGCTGAGTGATATATACCTATATCAATGGTGCTTTAATGATGCATTGTTCAAATACAACATCAGAGAGATAATGCTCCCATGATAGATTAGTGCCATACATCAGCACAGTGAGGCACTTCTTATGATATACTGTCCAAACAATGTCACTGGGAAGGAAGAGGCCTAGAAGACCTGTTAGGTTGTTATTTATTACATGTAAAAATCCTTGAAAATCTTTAATGCAATAATAGCTGCCCAGACCTGGAGTGGAAGGTACTGAATTTTAACATTTAAGTCTGAAGCAGAGGCCTACAGTGCAAGTCAGGGAGGCAAACATTTACCCATGGAGTCATACAATACAGCCTACATCTGTTTATCCCACAAGACACAAAAGCTATCAAATGTTATGGACAGGGACTACATTTTTCACTTTAAAAAGACATACGTCAATTTGCATAAGCAGTGTCACCCTCAGCATAGCACCTGTTGGCTTTTCCAAGATTGGAATGCACCTTAGCCAGTAAAAGTAGAGGTAGCTGACAATTTTTCAAGTATTTTTTCATTGGAAAATGGTAAATTGTCAAAACTGAGACTCTGCATGAGAATGCATGAGCTTCAATGAGGAATAATCCCAGGATGGAATTCTGGCCTAAACCAGAGAGAGAAGAAGAGATTTCAGGATGCCCGGTACCCTGGTGATTGGAGCGCCTGGTATATGGCATACTTTAGTTTAAGGTCTGGTCTGTTTTTCTTCCATCCACAGTGCCATAACCCCTGTCTTATTCACAGGCCCTGTAGCTGGAGCTGTTCCACTTCTCTTACCAGCTGGATCAGAGAGGGATTTATTCTGTAACTCAGGGCTATCCATAAAGGAGGCCGCATGTGGCCCACCAGAGGTTAATGTATGGCCCCCAAGCTGCTGCCCAGCCACTGCTTGCACCCTACACCCCCATACTCCTCTGGTTGCAACAGCAGTGTAGTCTCTAGGGTCTCCCTCCCTTCTCCACTGCTGCTTTTTGCTGTGACTCTTTGAATACCTGTGAGTCTTTCCTATAATCTAACAAGACATAGTAAGTAAACATACTATATTAAAACAAGAGCAAGGATGCAGGGAAAATGATCAAATTGGCTATAAATCAGACCACACATTTTCCCTTGGCTTTCCAAAACTCCTACCTGATTACAGTGTGCCACTTGAGGAGATTAGGTTGTTCATTTTGGGATATTTCATACCAGAACTGCAGCAGCTCTCAATTGCGAGGTAACTGAAAAGAGGCACAGATGATTTCAAGTGGCAAGGATTTTGTTTGTCTTTTGCTGACTTCTTTCAAACAGATGAGAATGGGTTTTAGCCTGACTTCTCAGAGGCCAATAGCAGGATTCTCCTAGCACCAACCACTTCCTCTACATGTCAAAGCTGAGAATACACACAACAAAGATGGTATCTGGCAGAGGATGCTATGCTTTAGATGTGGAGCCTTCCCCTTTTGTAACCATCTGCCCTCTGGTCCCTCAGATCATGTCTTGGCTCACTTGCTGCACACTCATCAGTCTCACTGGCCTTGTCTCTTCCCGCTCTTTTTTCTTGTTTCCTTCTTTCTCTCTCTTGCTTTTTGTGTTCCTTGTTGCTTTTCTTTTCCTCACCATACTGTAATGCTATGAGGCCCTCTCCCTTCCCTGCGTAGAAGGATGGGGCACCTCTGTGCAAATAGGTCAATTTTCTCTGCCCCTCAGCCACAGAACCATCCACCATCTCACATCATCTTACCTGTTGCTGGGTCTACTTCCTCTACAGCAGGGGGACAGCAGGAAGGTACAGTGACACAAAATTGAATTAGTCTCAGTGGGTGCGTTTATTGCATTTATTGTGCAGTAACTGAAATTACTGCACAGTAAGGATGCATATCTGCATGTGCACACCTGTACTGTGCAGTAAATATGACAACTTACATTGATATCATGAAGGTATCAGATTTACTCCTGATTAGTCTCTGCACAGTATCGCACATGTAGACGTCTTACTGCACAGTAATACTAACTTTAGTCCCAAGTCAGCCCACACACAGGGTTAATATGCTTTAGCACCTGCATGTGTAGATGCCAGCCTATTCCTGCTTACTGCACAGCAATTTATTGCACAGTAAATTTAAACCAGCATAAATTATGTGTAGAAATGCCCACAGAGACCTGTGATCCTTGTCTAAAGTCCACATGTGGCTGGGAGAGGCCAGGACCAGTGTTGACAAGTAGATCTAAAAAGTAGATATTTGTCAGACAAACCTCAAAAAAGCAGTAGATAATTTCCCCAGTATTACACAGAGTAAGGTGATCCTTAATAGTATCCTTAATGCATACCTGCAATCACTTCAGATCTAGATCTACAAAATGTCTTCATCAATGTCCCATCCAGCTCATTTCCTTGCAACCCCCAAAACCATCGCTGATTCCCAATGCCTTTCTCCCTGCTCCCCATCCACCTCTCACAGGGTCCCCACTACTCCTAACAGTCTGTATCTCCAGTGCACTGTTTACACCTCTGAACCTCATGGGGTAGACGTTTTGTATCTCACTGAAAACAACATGAACCATTATTACGGACAACCTCACTCCCACAGGCTGACAAACCGCAGGCCCTGGAGGGGAACAGAAACCATAGTGTTCAGCTCAGTCTCATTAACAGCAATAGAAGATTATGGCCACTCCAATTTCATGGTTAGAACATCACTGTGGTGGCAGACTTTCATGATACTTTACTCAAGCTGATAAAACACATCCCAAAATTGCATTAAAACCAACCCTACATGTACTAAAGCATGAACCTGACCTCCAAAATTTCTGAGAGTCTTAAAAATCATGAGGAGTTCTAAAATAATAAGTTGGGGGGTTCCAATTTTTTTCCTGTTTTTTAAAGTATTAGCAGGGAAATCACCAAAGTAAAGTGAAAACATTTAAGGGTGAAAATCCAATCTTAAATTCACATACAAAAAGCATGTGATTTCCACTGACTGCTCAGAGAAGACTCCTTCCTCCTCTACTGCCCCTGGGCCAGGGAGCTGGCTTCTTCCCATTCCCTTCAATTTCCATCCTCACCTCTATTCCCACCTCCCACCTGGGAACTGTTCAATCTGCCCCCAGCTCCCTCTCCTCATGTACCTCTCCCAGGGGCTGGGCTACTCCACCCTGTCAATGTGGCCTAGTGTTTTGTCCAGCTATTGAATGGCATCCATTTTGTTAGCCTGTCCCCAATCCTGGTGAAAACAGAAGGAGACAGCTGCCACCTCCTTCTACTTTCCACTAAGGGCAAACTTGTTTTTTACATACAACTAGACTGTAGGGAAATGGTATCCATTTTCTAGCTTCAGTCCTATTGGAAGTAACATAAGATGACAGCCATTTTGAGTATGGAAAAATTCCCTACACAATTTGGCAATTTCTCTGGAAGTTGCTGATGTCTGCATGAAAGTTGCTAGAGTTGTCACAGGAGTAAGATTGTTGTGGATGATATCCTTTATTGGATCAGCTGCATGGTTGGGATAAAGTTAGACAAGCTTTTGAATACAAAGGATTCTTCAGGTCAATTTATCACAGTCACTTTGACAAAATTCTGTCACCAAGTTGCTAGATCTAGTGATAAAATTGGCAAGTCAACAATACTGTCCAGGAGTCTTCCACTGCCCATTGGATGTATTGCTGAAACTAAACTTTTAGAGATTGTTAGTGCTCCAGCACCTTAGAGGAGGGTTGCTAACTCTCACTGAAGCTATTCCTAGAGATTATTTTTTCCGACATGACATACAGGTTTCCCTTGCATTATGCTGTACATGCGTTCTTGGAAAATGGCACATAACTCGAATTTGCATAAAGGGAATCCACTTTACAATGTAACAAATAGGGATATGTTGTACTGACCCCCAGACCCATTTCTACCACTTTTACAAGGCAATTTTGGTATTCTCCAATAACAGATAGTACTCACAGCACAGGGCACTATCATAATGGGGATGGCAACTACAGAAACGTGTTGCAGACAAGCAAGAAGCATAGATCCACACAGAAGACTATATTTGGGTGTGCACCACATACAGAACCAGCAGAAAGCAAGTGAAACCTGTAATGTCATGAATTGTACTGTTCAGCCCATTCACAATCTCAATCTTCTGGATTGCATTCAATAGTCACTGGGAGATCTATGCCAATTTCGGTAGACTCCTGGCCAATCCGGGAGGGTTGGCAACCCTACCTATGAGTTCTCATAGTAGCAGTTGCCCATAGAGTCTGCATTGTGTAGCTGGAGCATTATTGGTGAGATTAGCCCTGGCAGTCACTATTAAACAGGATTCCCAGGGTAGGGAAATAGATCCATGACAATAAAACTTAGCATACTTTCTGATCATGTACTCTGTATGGGTGATATAGTAACATACTATGTGTTTTCAGAAATGTCATCACCATAATTATATGGTACTGTTTGCCACAAAGCTAGAAAGCTCTGTGAAGTGAAACAAACTTAAAAATGATTGGCATCTCTATAGACTGGAATGTTCTTTCAATGTACTGTTAGTTTCTTTTGCATCTGTCATCACAATATTTACATTCACACACACATATGTAAAGGAAACAATCAACAGGACAATTAAGTTAAAGGCAGAATCCCTTCTGACTTAACTGGACCACATTTTAATCCAATGACCATAAAGAGTATTTTTGGACATTCAGAGGGACAGTTTTGTAATTGTTATTTCACAGTAACCATCTACTTGTTCTATGGAGAACTGTAGTAATGCTTTCAAATGTGGTACATTGCTGATTTATATTATACAGTACAGGACTGCAATAACTACCATTTTGCAACTTACATTGTAAAATGCCAATTTTCTAGGATACTTCTGAACATGTCCAGCCTGATGTATAGAGATACTTTTCCTGAGGTGGTCTGGCTCAGCTCCACCAATGGAAATTTCAGGAGGGCATGCAGAAGCACAGTATTACCACCCTTTGGAACTCCCTCCTCAAGAAGGTCTTAAAGTGAAACACTATTGGATTTGAAGCAGAACCAGATGATTTTTTGGCTATTAATAAACTGATCCATGAAGCTCCCCTTTTCCCCTTTCTTCCAAGCCCAGTACTGCCTTCCTCAGAAGCATCAGGTATAATGCATTTGTGGAGGCAGATACCCAGTTTGGTAGACCTAAGTTCTGATTTTCACTAGCAAATCCTGTTGCTCTCTGAGAGAAGACCAATTACGTAGAGTTCTCTAAGACAGATGGCTACCAGGGCTGCCTCATTCATTTCTTATTTCTTCTTGTACATGAATCCAACAAACTGGTTTTACCTTTCTGCGGCTGGTGCTTGTGCCAGAGGATTTGGTCTTTTTCATCTTAAATATTTATTTGGTGCTTAATTTAAACCCCAGGGACTAATTCTAGAGTCTTGGCTTACCATTCAGCTGAATAAATGGAATAATTTCCATCAGCATTCAGTGTATCCTAAGTAAATTGGTTCCACATACTAATACAGTGCAATATATTTTGGGTGGGGTTTTGGCGGTGGAGGTGGGGGGGAGGGGGTATGATGTATTTTTATGTATTGTAAGGTATTAAACTGTTGTTTCAGTCTTCTAAATTATAGATGGTATCCATAGAGACAAAGAAGTTTTCTACATTGCCGTCTTGAATTGCCTGAAGAAGTGGCACTTAGAATTGCATTTCGAACAATGCTAATTAGGAAATGCTGCATTTTAAACAAGCTTTGCACTGAGGTTTTTGTCTGATATGAATAACAACCATCAATTGATTGACCAAACAGACAGAGCTGAATTCAGAGACAACATGGTATTTAATTATTCTTTGGACATTTAACAGGGTTAAAACTATGATAGACTCCCTTCTCTTTCTCCAGGATTGTCCAGACAAGCGGAGCTCCTTAGATAGCTAATGAAATAAACTGTCAGACAAAACCAATAAAATAAAAATCTTCTTCCCAAATACTAGATTTGACTGAGGAGTGGAGAGCAAACCTCTGTAGCCATTTCATAGCAACCTACAAGTACACATCTGGAACAGTTCCCTATGGTGCAATCCTGAGCCTGCAAACGAAGAACTAGTAGAAGAGTTTTAGGAAACTGTAAAGGAGAAAGAAGAGAAAAATTTTCACATCTAACCTTGATATGTGCCTGAGATATCAGATCATGCAATGAGCTACTTCTGGATAAAGAGAAAAGTAGCAAATGCAGCTTCTGCTCTTTCCCATTCAGGATATGTCCTGTAAGGACATGTCTGTCTCCATCACCTCCATGCCATTGTGAAGCACACACAGTCACTTGTCTCTACTCTGTGAGCACATCTACACATGTGCATTTACTGTGCAGTAACCAAAATTACTGCCCAGTATGGGTGTGCATCTACACATGCACACCCATACTGTGCAGTAAATATGGCAACTTACGCCGACATGAGCGTAAATTTGATACTTGCATCATGCAGGTATCAAATTTATGCATAATTAGTTACTGCACAGTACCGCACATGTAGATGCCTTACTGTGCAGTAACACTGTGTGTGTGGACTGACTTGGGACTAACTTATTTCCAAGTCAGTCCACAAACAGCATTAATGCACTTTAATGCCTGTATGTGTAGACGCCAGCCTATTCCCACTTACTGCTAACTTAATGTACACTAAATTTAAGCTGGCATAAATGCACATGTAGACACACCCACTAGGTACCAAATCCTGGAAATCAGGTAACCTTGCCACCTAAGAGCAGAACTGAGTGCAGATCCCAGTACGGGGTTGCCAACCATCTGTAAATTTACAGACAGTCCATAAAAAAAATGGGTAAAAGCACACTTACCCATGAAGTCCATAAAATATTTAGATGTCTGTAAAATTTATGGACAGTTTGCAGCTGTACTCCTCCTGCTGCTGCCCTTTGGGACCTTTGGGTGTTTCTGAAGATGCTTCAGATACTATGTGTTTGAGAGAGGGGATTCCTGCTCACTTGCCCACAGGGGAAGAGAGGTGGGCCTGAATAGCAGGAAGCAAGTCCCAAGCACAAGGGGCAGGCTGGGAGTGTCCCATCCTGCACTCAAATCTCACCTCCCTTGTGTCCACCTTGTGGTGCATGCAGGCAAACACTGCATCCCACCACCTCTCTCCTGCCTCCTACATAGAGAGGTTTGCAGCAGCAACCAGGAGGGGAGGATCTGGCTCTTTACTGCTGCAACTGGTCTGTATCTAGTGATATTGGGATTTTCTAAAAGTCCCTGACTTCTGGGGGCATAGAGGAAAGGATTAAAGAGCTCTTGTGCCTATGAGCTGTGGAAATAATGTGTGTATTTTTGTACTTCGCACTGCCTTTAGATTATATTAAAAATGTCTGTTAAAAAATCTGGTTGACTGTACAAAGTTTGCAGATTGTCAGTAAAAAAATATAAATGTTCTTGGCTTGGCAACCTTGTCCAAGCCCCATTCTTAGGCTCCCTGACTCAAATGTTTGAACTGGCAATTCAGTAAGTGCTTCTGTAAAGCAGTTGCCTAGACACATTTCTGGGACTCTGCACATGTACAATGGGGTATATACGATGGCAGCAATCCCGGTACAGCACAAAAACAGTGTAGGTATGCTCCTTGTGGCTATATTAGCTTTGCCTCTAGAATGCCCATGTGCGGTGGACCCCATACAGGATAGCTCCTCCTTGATTCACCTGTGCCTCTCCACTTCAAACTCCCTGGAAAAAAGACTTTCACCTTTTATATTGCTTTTGCCATGGCACATAAATCACTTCAAGAGCTGGCTAACTAGGGAAGAAATCGTGTGTGGTAGAACTGAATTGCAGATCACTAATTAGGAAGTGTACATGAAGTTAAAACATTTGTTTTTTAAATATATTAAATACAAAATAGAACTGGAACCAGAAGCTGCTGAGCTGACATTATAAAACACTCATATTTCTTATCTGGAAGCAACAGATATTGGACAGCTTCACAACAGAAGGTTTAATTTAATTGTGGGCAGTATAAAACACCAAGTTATATACTCTGGGCTTCCAGTTGTTTCACACGCTCATTTGTGGTAACTTGTGCCACACTTATGCTGAGACAGCCATGTGACAATTTAAAGTTTTTGTTTGATATGAAATTGCTGGGTCATTAGATGTCTCAGAGTATGAGGGGACAGTGTTGCGCTGTCAGGGTTATGTCACACATTCCCCAAACCAGAAACATTTGTAAGATCATTAACTTCAGTGATTATACTCTGGCCACTGAATAATGCATATGGGAACTGGCTAGGAAATCAGTTCAAGGAATTTTGTTTACACGAAACTTGGCTCTGATGCAGTCTACTGTCTGCAGCAGCAGAATAAAGAAACTAGGGGTTGATGTTTGGACTTACAAGCTTGAGAGGAAGGACATGAGGAGACGAAGACTCAGGTAGGAGAAAGGAAAAGAGGGGCATCCTTTTGTATAAAGGGGGTCCTTTCTTCTTCAGGACTAGCTAAGATTTAAAAAACAAAACAAAAACCAAAAAAATGGACCTGAAGGAGAGAGACTCCATGGCTTGGAGGTAAAAGGATTCTGGACACCACAAAAGATTCTGACTTAAGCCCAGGGAAATGCTCATGTGGGCTGAGGAAACTAAGGGAAGAAAATACATATTGATGTCTTTGTTGTTTTGTCTAGAGCTGTACATTCATATAAAGTAAAGAGCAGTTGTGTTTAGGTACCTGTAACAGGGGGCCTGCCCAGGGCCACTCTTCGCGCAGCCCACCCACCTGTTCTTCGGCTAACCGCCCACCTTCTCTCCTGCCACACCTTGATCTTAATAATTAAATAATAGATGTAATTAAGCGGGAGGCTGCACATTTTCTGCCCCAATGCTAGGGGGCACTATCTACAGCTCCATTCTTCCCCTACACCGCAGCCCAAGCCTCACAGATGGCATCTAGGTGTTCTCATCATCACCGGCCCCACACTGGGCCCTGAAATCCTCCTGATTGAACCCCAACCTATATTCCTCTCATCAGGCGGCCTCACCCGCTTTCATACAAGCTATGTAGCTCCCTGATACCATTTTTCCTTCTTGGATGTGGTCCCCTCCCGGGACCTTTGGCTACCAGCCCTGACTCACCTCCAGGCCAGTCGGAACCCCTGGCCCCCAGCTCTTGGGCATCTCTCACAGTGGGCCCCTGGCCCTTTTGACTGGTCTGGTCCTGGCCCCAGAATGGGACAGTCGAGGGTACTTTCTCGATCAGTCGGAGTCTCTAGCCCCTTACTCCCTCCAGGGGTCCACCCTCTGGGCCCAGATGACACCATGATGTTCTTGTACGCACCAGCTGCCTCTTACTCACTGGGGCTTCTCATTGTGGCCCCCTCACACTAGGGCTTCTCATCACAGCCCCCTCACACTGGGGCTTCTTATTGCTCATAACACCCCCTTTTCTCGGGGTCTCGGGGCTTCCCTCCTCAGGTGGCCTCAGCCATGTCTGGCTCCAGCTCTCCCCCTCGGGAGTCTCACACCCACAGGGCTCAGGTACCCTTGGCCATACCTGGCCTCCAATTCTCCCTCTCGGGGTCTCAAACTCCCGCAGGGCTCAGGCTGCCTTGGCTGTACCTGGCCCTGGCTCCCTACTCTCCTCCTGGGGGCTTGCACCCCCACAACTACCTCCAATCGAATGCAACCCACCTGAAGGTGAGGGCTAGGGGTTAAGTCGCCCCAACCTGCCTTTCACCAGGGTGTTAACTGGTCTAGCATTTCTTGGGGGCTCCCATGCCACTGGGAGCCCCACCAGGCCACCCAGTCCCGGCAGGGTGTAGTTTTAGGTCATACCTAGGACCAGAAGCCTCCTTACCATCCCCTACAGTTCCTCCCTTGCCTCCAGATGAAACTCAGCAGCTCCCTGGCCAGGTAGTGTTGTTGCCTGGCCTCCAGCAGCCAAACTGCCTCGTTTATATGGGCAGCCCTGAACCTAAAATGGCTGCCCTCATTAGGCACCTGGTGGCTGACAGCTCCTGGGCATTAAAGTGGCAGGCACACACAGTGCCCTGCCACAGTACCATTACAAGGTGCATGTGTCTGTCTGCTTCTCACTAGCAGATGTCTCTAAAGAATAAACTCAGATTAACCACAAACGTGCAGCTCTGAAAATGTATGCTTAACCTATTGGACAGATATATTTCTAATCTTGGGGTGAGAACATAGGACTAAGCATTGATTACCAGATTCTATTCAACATTGAACCCCAGAATAGCTGTGTGACTGGACAACACTTTGTTAGGGGTAATAATTTTTACCCATATCATGGTCTTTTATTAGGCTTAATTAATTGTTGTTTGTAAACTGAGAGCAGACAGGTGCCCTTAAAAAGCAAAAAAACTAGTATATTAAGTAAGAGTACTTTTTCCTATAAAAGTTTACCTTTACCTTCTTGTATTATGTTTACGTAGTTCTGTGATTTCTTTTAACCAGATGGAAGACAATGAATAAGAACATTCCTTAACTAATACTAACAACTTCAAGGGGTTTTTTAAAGTCAACTCCAAATTGTCACAGGCTTAGATTTTCAGGAGTGAGCCTGGTTTGGTAAACAACTCTCAGGTACTTTTCTTAGTGTAATGTTCTCAATGGGACAAGGAAAAGATGAGGGAGAGGGATATAAATCAGAGTAAATCAGACTGCACAAAGCAGAGCAAGGCCTTGTATGTCTTGCAGAATGAAAGTGACACCTTTCAATTCAATCCCACTTCTTTAATAGACATCTTCTAGTGCCAGGCTTTGTGTAGATTCTGTAAATGCAAGAGCACAGGCGCCTGCCTTTGGAACACTGTTCACTGACCCTTGATGGTGAGTTATATAATTTACTTAGCTCATCAATATACCGGTACTGATACTGGTACTATGTCTTCCAGACTATGTTACAAATTAATGAGTAGAAGGATACCTTCTATCTACTCCAAGAGAATCTAATGCAAACTTTTAAAGCCATTTACCTCTATTGGATATTAAATACAAATACTAATACTAATCTGTCTACAAAAGTGGCAATATTTTAAGCTAGTTATCTAAAATGCTTTCCTAATATTGATTTTCCATATAAGTAATTTTCATAGTTGCTATAAAGTTATCAAGGGATCTCAAAGAGACATGGTCCATACACAGTTTCTCCATAAAGTTGTTATCCACATTATAGAAATACTTGACAGCCTGGATTTATCATCTGTATTCTACAATTTTCTATATGGTACCTATCTTTACATGGATGCATCACAAAACAAAAATGTTACAAATGAGGGTACATTTAGTTATCTTACCTACCTTCCAGAGAGACTGGAGTTTGGAATCTTGTGGTAGTTGTGCACAAGCTGGGCTGAAGTGGAGTTTTTATTTTTTACAAACCTCTGAAGGTGCTGAGGTTTGTAGACCTCCTGATCTCCTCTTGGACTGAGTTCCAGATTCAGGAGTGTGGAAACACAATGCCCTTTATTTACATAATCAGCTTCACAATGCAAGTAGAACACAGATGTTGTGCGAGTGGAAGTTCACAAGTGCACTTTTTCACGGTATTTCTAGGTAACTTTCTCAGTCCCAGGAACAGCTCTGAAGTTGGGAAACAAAACCAAGGATTGGATCTCTCAGTGAAAGGAGATCCAGTGCAGAAAGAAGGTTTAAGGTGATGGGTGGCCTGTGCTACTGATTAGATGGCTTTTCACAGCTGTATGCTTGCGTCTTTGTTGAGGTCAGTGAGTTTGTATGGGTGTAACTGAGAGCAGAACTTGGCCCACAGTCTCCAAAGGATTCATATTCATAAAAGATCATATAAACATAAAAAATAGCCTGACATTTACACTGACTTCTATCCCACATTTCCCAGTACTATAAATGTGCCTCCTCCTGTTCTTTCCAGTCCTAAGCAAGCTTGTATATCCCTGCCTTGGATGTGAAGGGACCTGCCACAAGTGGAACTGGCCTGTCTGCAGACCAGTCAGATACTATGGATGCCCTCCCACAAGTGGCCAGAGGGGTAAATCACTCTGTGAAACAAAGTGGTGGTGAAAAGCTTGTGAAACAAAGTTCTGCATTTGCAACTAAGTCTGCTTTTCTGTAACCTAGGAACAAGTTACCGCTTACTTCAAACCTGATATCTAAAGAATGCACCTCTGGAGCTGACCTCATGATATGAGCTTTGGCTGCATGTCAACAGGTGCAATGGGTCCCATATCTCTTTCTGAAAGCTGCTGCCTGCTTCCTTATACTCGCCTGCTATGCCTTGATGGAAACAAATGAAGGGAAGCTGAATGGTGGAACAAAAAGGAAACAGCGTTCTCTCGACAGGGGATACATCCTCTTCACAGGGCTCTACCCCTATTCTCTACCCTTACCACACCTGCCGGGTTGGACCTATCTCCTTCCAAATATGTCTGAGTCTCTTGACTGGTGACCTGACCAGTTGTTCAACCCTTATTTAGACCTTTTCATGTTATGAGCTCTTCAGGGCTCAATTTTCCTTGTTTATTCCTTTGATTTCTATGCATGCTCTCAATCAAAATGAAAAAAGGTCCCTGTTTATTTCTGTTTGTTGCAAGAGTCCCACATCAATCACTTAGCCCCTTTGCATCTTTGAGTGAGGGATGTATTCTCAATCAACTCAGTCCCCCTTTAAGTCTTATCAATTTCATCTCTACTGTTCTCAGCTGTATCAACTCTGCACCCTCCCTGGTAATATCCTTTTGTCTGGCACCATTTTCACCAGCCTGTTGGCTCAATACATAGGTCCCACAGAAAGGCCTCACAGCCACTCCACACATGCTTACCCCCATGTCCCAAACCCAACACCAATCAGTTGCATGGCTGGCTCTCCTCTGCTGATTACCCTTTACCAGCTTGCTCCAATCACCTGAAGTTCATCCTGGGCTCAGCCCCAGGTTCACAGCACTCCTGGTCTTCCTGTGTGCCTACGCACAGAAAGGTACTGCTCTCTTCCTGGTGCCCGTGCACTCCCCTCTCTGGGGGATATGGGCTTTGGCTCTCTCACAATTAAGCCAGCTGGGCTTCTTGGGGCCCAATCACATCTGGCTCCCTGGCCACACGATTTCCAGCAGCTGTGGACTGCTGGAAGCTGTGGCTTGCCAGCACTTCCAGGTTTATAGTATCATAGTATCATAGTAGCTAGAGTCGGAAGGGACCTAGGTAGATCATCTAGTCCGACCCCCTGCCTTGGCAGGAAAGAGCACCGG
>NW_017728947.1:87630793-87644909 GCF_001723895.1 Crocodylus porosus | reverse complement strand
GCGCCCAGAACTGGACGCAGTACTCCAGCTGCGGCCTGACCAGTGCCGCATAGAGGGGGAGGATCACCTCCCTGGACCTGCTCGAGATGCAAGAGATGTTTGTTCCTAGGCAAGCTAGCTGATGGAGGTGGAGATCTGGTGTGACTCCAGGCTGGGTTGGGTGGGGACCCAGGTTTACCTGGGAGCCTGCTTGGCCCTGGTGTCAGGGGCCAGCCTCCAGCTGCACTTGGATGAGTTCACCAACAACAGCAGGAGCCCAGTATGACTCTTGGGTAAGTGGAGCAGTGAGCCTGGTTGCACCCAGGGTCCTGCTTATAACTAAGGCTGAGAAGCAGCTTGCGCCTTGTTACATTGCAAATCAGTGCACAAATGTTTTTGAGATGTTTGGCCTAAATCCAAGGATAATCTAAAGCCAAAAAGTGTCTTCTGTCTGGCAAAAAAAGAATTTTAGTCATAAAATAGGGAATAAACAGGAACAATGAGATGGAAGTGAGAAGAGGACTTTTCTAATTGGCATTTCCTCATTTCATATTCAAAGGGAACCTATCTATGTTTCAGTGTCATTTGAAGCTACACTGAACTATTGTGTTCATAGTGATAATTATGTAACCAGTGATAGATCAGTTAAGCATCTGAGCTAGAAAAATGCAAACATGCTTTCTATTAAGAGCTAGATTCAACAATACTAGCAGAAAAACTAGTCTACTAAAAGTTGAGGAGGCCACTTCAGGCCAGTTCAACAATCTTTGCATTTCCTGATGCATCATGCTTTTAACCCTGCTTCCTTAATGTAACAATGCTTCAAGGTGTTCACATTTAATTTTCTAGGTTTTTAAAAAGAAGCAAAAATAAATGCCATGATGGCAGCACAGAAATGCATTGCACTTTGAAGCAAGATATACAGTTACTGCTTCAGCATTACATCATCAGGCAAAGCTGCCAGCATCTGATCAGTGATCCCAATGGCAAGACACCATTACCTAGCAACTACAGAAATCTCATTAACCCTTTTATGAGTGTCAGATACAACACTTACACTGAAAAGTATAGTTTAAGGAACAATTTTGCAGGGCCAGGGATTGGTTTATCTAATCCCTTCTTGCCCTGTCTACCCCCTGGCTTTTTCCTCCTTTTAATTGTATAATTCTGTGAACATTTTGCTTTAAAATGTATGAGAAGCTGCATAATTTATGCTGCATAGTTGGTGCCATCATGTAGGTTTTGGCTTCCTGGACCACGATCTACTCTTCTGTGCAAGGGACCTCCTGGGAGGCAATGGGCTTAATCTCTCCACAAAAGGTAAGAGTCTCTTTTCTTACAGGTTGGCTGACACGATTGGGGATGGGGAGGCAGGAGATGGAGAAAGTCTAGAACCTACAAACTGCGAGACATGCAGCAGTACACCCCAGGTAAGTACCAACGGGCCCTTTGGGCATCAGAATGGTGGGGGAGGGGGCATCAAAGGAACCATTCAGAGGGCTCAAGTGCCTCTATACTAATGCTAGGAGCATGGGAAACAAACAGGAAGAACTCACACTTCTGCTTTCAGATAACAACTTCAATTTAGTGGGGCTAACAGAAACTTGGTGGGACCCTACCCATGACTGGGCAGTACACATTGAGGGCTACAGGTTGTACAGAAGGGACAGAGTATGGAGGAAAGGCGGTGGGGTTGCTCTCTATGAAAAGGAGCATTACACATCTACCCTAATCAAAATGGGATCAGAGGAGAAGAATGTTGAGGCATTGTGGGTTAGGATACATGGAGGTCATGGGGAAAGGAACTTGGTGATAGGGGTCTGCTACAGGCCACCATGCCAAGAAGAAAGGTTGGACTTAGAATTCTTAAGGCAGCTGCCAGAGGCCGTACAGTCTAGGGATGTGGTTGTCATGTGGGACCTAAACTACCCTGACATCTGCTGGGAGGAGCAGTCAGCCAAATCCAACCATTCACCTAGGTTCTTAACCTGCATGCAGGACCTTCACCTAACACAGGAGGTATACAGTCCCACTAGGGGAATGTCTTACTGGACTTGGTGTTGGCTATGGGGGAGGACCTAGTAGGGGAGCTGCAGATTCATGGTCACCTTGGGGACAATGACCACCAATCGATTGAATTCACCCTACAGGATAGGGTGGATAAGATAACTAGTAGGGTGGAAGTGCTTGACTTTAGGAAGGCTAACTTCAGTGTGCTTAGGAGTGTAGTCAATGACTCACTGGGGGATAGGTGTATTGGCAAGATGGGAGTCCAGGAAGGGTGGTCATTCCTGAAGGAAGCGATCCTTTGGACACAGAGGGAGACTATCCCAGTACGAGGAGGAAGGGGGAAAGGATCCAAAAACTTCCTTGGTTAAACAGGGAAATCCAGGGGAGCCTAAGGGCAAAAAAGAAGGCATATAGGCGGTGGAAGCAAGGAGAAGCTACCAAGGAGAAGTATACCTATTTGGCCCACGCTTGCAGGGAGGCAGTTAGAAAGGCCAAAGCAACTACAGAGCTGAGGCTGGCAACACAAATTAAAGACAACAAAAAAGTCTTTTTTTAGGTATGTCGGGAGTAAAAGGAAGGTGCAGGGCAGCATAGGACCCCTACTGAACAAGGAGAAGCAATTAGTGAAAGAGAGGGGGGACAAGGCTGAGCTTTTCAATGAGTTTTTTGCCTCAGTGTTCCTGAACAGGGCTCAAAATAAGTCTCCTAATGAGTCCTTAGATGGGCATCAAAGGGACATCAGCCTACCAACTGTTGATGCTGACTTGGTGCAGAGTCACTTGGATGGACTGGATGAGCTGCATCCAAGGGTACTGAAGGAATTGGCCGGTGTCATAGCAGAACCACTGGCATGGCTGTTTCAGTGCTAGTGGTCCTCAGGTCGGGTCCTGGAGGACTGGAAAAGGGCCAATGTGGTCCCTATATTCAAGAAGGGGAGGAAGGAGGATCCGAGTAATTATACACCAGTCAGTCTCACTTCCATCCTTGGAAAGGTCTTTGAAAAGATTATGAAGGATCATATTTGTGGGAGTCCAGCAGGAAAAATAATGCAGCAGGGAAACCAGCACGGATTTGTAGCAGGTAGATCATGCTTGACCAATCTGGTTTCATTTTATGACAGGGTCACAAAATGCTTAGACGCAGGGGTAGAGGTGGATGTCATTTCCTTGGACTTTAGCAAGGTCTTCAATATGGTATCTCATCCTATTCTCATAAATGAATTAAGAGGCTGTGACTTGGATGTTTACACAGGGTGGCAAATTGGCTTAGCAGTCACACCCAGAGAGTGGTAATAGATGGGTTGGTATTGACCTGGAAGGATGTGGGTAGTGGGGCCCCGCAAGGTTTAGTCCTTGGACCTGTACTCTTCAATATCTTCATCAGTGACTTGAATGTGGGTGTGAAGTGTACTCTGTTCAAGTTCGTGGATGATATTAAATTGTGGGGTGAAATGCACACTCCAGAGGGTAGGGAACAATTGCAGGCAGACCTGCACAGGTTAGAAAAGTGGGCAGTGCACAATAGGATGCAGTACAACAAGGACAAGTGCAGAGTGCTGCACCTAGGGAGCAAAAATATCCAGCACATCTACTGGCTGGGAAGTAACCCGCTTAACAGCACAGAAGCAGAAAGGGATCTTGGAGTCATAGTGGACTACAAGATGAACGTGAGTTGTCAGTGTGACAAAATCATCAGCAAAACTAACTGCACTTTATCATGCATCAGCAGATGCATGACAAATAGATCCAAGGAGGTGATACTTCCCTTCTATGTGGTATTGGTCAGACCACAGTTGGAGTACTACATCCAGTTTTGGGTGCCATACTTCAAGAAGGATGTTGATAGACTCAAGAGGGTCCAGAGGAGGGCCACTCGTACAGTTAGGGGCTTACAGGACAAACCCTATGAGGAGAGACTGAGTGATCTGGACCTCTTCAGCCTCCGCAAGAGAAGGCTGAGAAGTGATCTTGTGGCCACCTACAAGTTCATTAGGGGGATGCAGCAAGAAATCAGAGATGCTCTGTTCACCAGGACTCCTCTTGGGGTAACAAAGAACAGTGGTCACAAACTGACAGAGAGCAGATTTAGGCTAGATATCAGGAAAAATATCTTCATGGTAAGGGTGGCCAAAATTTGGAATGGGCTTCCAAGGGAGGTGGTGCTCTCCCTACATTGGGGGTCTTTAAGAGATGGCTGGATAGGCATCTGGCTGGGGCCATCTAACCCCAGCACTCTTTCCTGCCTAAGCAGGGGGTCAGATCGGTGGTCTGCTGAGGTCCCTTCTGACCCTGGCATCTATGAATCTGGCATCTATAATTCACTTTCATGAAATTACATATGACAGACAGACAGCTGTTTAGGCAGCTTCTGAGACATAAAGGGAAATATGATGAATCATAATACTTCCATGTTTTCAGAAGAAGGTTGAGACTGTGTGTTCTTTGGCTTGGGCAAGGAGGACTAGTTAAAGAGCTCTCAAGAGCCCCAGAATGTGTGTGGTTATCATTTTGGGTGTTCACAGTGTCGAATACAACCTTCTAGAACGGGTTGGCAACATACAGCAAGATCCAGCCTGCAGAGCCAGTGGATCCATCTCATGTAGCTAGAAGGCTTTGCCTCTGCTGGTGCCCACACTGGGGCTGAGCAATGAGAAGCTGTGCCAGTGCCAGGGAGCTTTCACCTACACTCACAATGTTGCCACTGTTTTCCACCTCCCCTCTCCCTGGCTGTATTGTGAGCGCAGCTTCAGGCTGGTTGGGAGCTGCACCAGGGTCAGGCACCCAACACACTCATTTTTTGTTGTAGAGCTCCTCCAGGTGATGCCAGTGATACAATACCCCTCCCCCATTTTTTTTAAATGGCATGTCCCACTTTTGCATTTTGAAAAGGTTACCCTAGCAAGGTCATTTTTATACTATTTTATTACAGTCTTCTAAAACATGATATAACCAACTGCAAAAAAGGGGGGAAATCCAACAATGTTTGTTTAACATTCACATACAGATAATTAAATGGTAGCCAATCTTTTATTCTCTCACCCAGGTTCTCTCAATGGGTTCAACCAGTAATGAACATAAATAATAAAAATCATATTTAATTTGTTATCCGTTCTGCTTATATCTTATGAGATAGATTCTTACAATGACAAAGGTTCAGATTTAGCAAAATACTTAAACATGGCTGTCTTTAAGGAGGGTAGGCAGCTTAAGGTGCCTTGAAATAAAGCTGAAGAATATGTTCATTTTATGGCAGATGATGATGGTTTTACTATGATTTCAGTGGAAATGGTATCTGTTCTAAAGCACTGACTTTCATCTTATTTGGATAACATCTTTTTTATAATAACAAATTTAATAGATTTCATAGACATTAGGAGCTGGAAGGGTCTTCATGAAATCATTGGGTCCAGCCCCACACCCCACCATAGGTGGGAAGTCAGCTGGGATCCAGTGACCCCAGCAAGAAATCAATCCAGCTGTTTTTTGAAGGTGTTCAGAGTAGGTACTTGCACCAGCTCTGGGGGGAGTTTGTTCCAGACCCTGGACACACACCATAAAGTACTTTTTTCTCATATCCAGTTGAAATCAGCCTTCCTGGAATTTATGGCTCTTAGACCTTGTTATCCCTTGGAATAGTTAAGTTTCTAGCACTTTTCATTAATTCAGTGGTTTACAGTAAACAAAAAGAAAGAGACCCTGGAGATTAAAAGGATGAAGAAAAACATTAACAAAAAAATGACGTTAGCAAGTGTGTGTGTTTGTTTCAAATTTGAAGAATACATCAATTTAGCTATCATCATTTTCAATGTTTTATTCAAAATAAATAATCCCTCTAAACTTATTATAAGAGAAATCATAGCTTTACTCTATAGCCTCTAAATGGATGTTTGAAACTACATTTTGGTTTGTAGGTCTGCATTTCAAATGAATAAATAAGTATTTTTTTAAAAGACAAAACAAGGCTTATGAAACCTCATGAGAATAATTTTTTAGCTCTGAAGCAAGTGGGCACTGTTCTCAATATAGGCTCCCCCCACACACTTGTTTCCAGGCTAGCCACCTGCCTGCCTCTTCTGCCATGCCTTGATGTTCTGACTCTCTGATGTTAACAAAGCAGGAGCCTGCCCTTTACCTGCCCTTATCACAAGGGCCTGTGTACATGCTCTGAGCTTCCCTTGACATGTCCCATGTCTTGCAGATGTTTCCTGGCCCAAAACCTGGCTTCATAATTATTATGGCCTAACATCTGGCCTCATCATAATCTCTACATGTATTGGGCTCCCAGACCCATCCCTGGGCCCACTAGCCACATCCCTGGGCTCCAGGCCCCATCCCTGGGCATCACCCACTCTCTATCTCTGGTCCCCTTACTGGGCTCCAAGTCCCTCACAATGGGGCTAGGGCTCCAAGCCCCATCTCCCCTGGAGACTAACACCTGGACTCATAATGCGCCCAAGCTCTCATGCAAGACATGCTGCCTCAGGTCCCTTCACTGACCTGGGCACTACCACAGTGCTCACAGTGAGCCTGGGCTCCCCATGTCCTGATCAAACCCACCAGGGATGTGGGGGCTGGGGATTTCAGGCACCCCTACCCACTTTTGCTAGATAGGTAACTGGCTTGGCATTTCTGGGGAGCTACCCCGCTACTGGTAGCTCCACCAGACCACACTTCCCCAGCAGGGTGCAGCTTCAGGTCATTCCCAGGACCACAGGGCCTCCTCCTTCCCCAGCCCTTGCCTCCAAGTGGTGCTGAGCAGTAGCTCAGCCAGTGCTGACCCTCCAGTTCTCAGCAGCAGTCTGCTGCCCTGCAGTTCAGAGACCCAGCCTTTATACAATTCAGCTGAGCCCTATTCTCCAATCAGGCATCAATGCCTGATTGGGATTATAGCCAGATGTAGGCTGCTTCATTGCTGCCTATGCCCCTGTTGGTAACAGAGCACCCTGTGCTCTGTTACAAGCTATGGTTACTAAAATACTGAGCTTGATTCTTCAACTATTTGCCCTACTTAAGTGGATATAAGCATAAATGAAATGAAGTAGAAAAGCTCTTAGGCAGGTACATAACATTAACAGACAAAATAAGAGAAGGCAGAGAAGCAAACAGGGCCCAATTCTCTCCACTTAGGCATGATTCTACAAATGGCTGAATACTCTTTATTCCCTGTAACCTTACTGGAATCATAAATAATAGAATAGTAGGTTTGGAAGGAACCTCAGGGGGTCATCTAGTCCAATCCCCTGCTCAGGGCAGATCATCCCTGACTAAACAATCCCACTCAAGTGTCAGTCTAACCTGCTCTTAAAAATGTCCAAAGAGATTCCACAATCTCTCTGGAAAGCCTGTTCTAATGCTTAACCACCCTCATAGCAAGAAATTTCTTCTTAATATCCAACTTAAATTTCCCTTGTTGCAATTTAAGAATATTGTTCCTTGTCATGTTCCCCATAGCCACAGAGAATAGTCTATCACCATCCTTTTTATTACAACCTTTCACTTACTTGAAGATTGTTATCAAATCTCCCCTCCTCCAGACTTAATCATCTTAGTTTTTTGAGCCTGTCCTAAAAAGTCATGTTTTCCCATGTATCTAATTATTTTTGTCTCTCTCTACCAGACTCTTTCTAATCTATCCACAGCTTCCTTAAAAAATGGGACCCAAAACTAGTACTCCAAATGAAACCTCACCAGGTCTGAATATAGCAAAAGAATCACTTCCCTTGATTTGAAACTCTCCTATTAATAGGCCAGTATGCTATTGGCCTTTTTTTGCAACGAGCACCCTGTTGGCACATATTCAGCTTGTGGCTTACTGTTATCCCTAAGTCTCCCCAGTTCAGCAGTGGCTGTGAGAAGGTTAAACCTTTAGCTTTTGGCTGAGTAGCAAGGGGAGGGCAAGTAAAGCTGATGAATAGATTCTGTCCCTATTCCATGAATCCTGTATTTGGCCACAACTTCGGAAAAACTCTTTTTCTTCATTCTCCCTTCCCAAAACAAGGTTTGTGTGTCCTATTTGGAGATGTGTAGTATGCAAGGAAACATGGTACATGTAGAATCCTTTTTATTGTTTTTTACATCCCTCACATGTAACTCACTAGTTACATCTCAAATTGCATGAAATACTCATACTCTTCCCTAGTAATATGGTCAAGTTTCCTCTTTTCTGTAGGATTCCTTTTTGAGTGTCAACTCACTGAAGAATTATTGTTTAGGCAGACTGGCTTCCTGCCACATTTCCTCATTTTGCTTGGCAGGGAAATTTGTTCCTGGGATCTTAACAAAGCTTCCTTAAATTACTTAAATGTATCCTTAAATCACTCCATGCCCCACAGGATCAATTAGTACTTGTGGGATGGAGACCTACTATTGGTGCAGTCCTATCAATAGTTCCTAAGAACAGAAAAGGACCTAAAGCAGACTCAAATTAGCACCCATTGGGTGCATCTACATGTGCAATTAATTTGCAACAATAAACTGTGGTGCATATTGTGCCAGAGTTTATTGCCCCCTGGAGCCACGTTTGAACATGCACCAGGGACCACAGCATGTTGAGCCAGGGGCTTTTGAGAGTTCTCTAGCTAGCCTGGGGCTGCTCCAACTGGGCTCAGTGTGCTGCAGAAGGGCTGGCTGGTGCACAAGGATGCTCCAGTGCAGGACTAGCCAGCAGGCAGCCGTACACTGAAGCATCCTTGTACCCCAGATAGCCCCGTCAGCATCTACATGTGCATTACTGTGGAGTAAAAAACTCAGAAGCAGGATAGTATTTACAAGTACTATCCTGCTGCAGAGTGTATTAGTTTCCTGTAGCCTAATAGGGCTGCATGTGTAGATACAAGGTGTTTACTGAGGACCTAATTCCTCTCCACGGTAAATGTATCATGTAGACTTGCCCACTGAGGTCAACCTTAAAACTCTCATTGACTTTGGTAGATTTACGATCAACTTCCATGACCTGAATGTGCAGCATTTGCACAGCATAACATTTGTTATTAAAAATGGAAAGGTTGATGTCACCCAAGAGATCCTATCCTTTTTAAAAATTGATGGTGACAGGAAATTTCCCAAGCCAGACACAAAGCTTTGTGAAGTGGCTTTTGAATGCTGGGAACAATTAGAACCTTCAGTGATGTTATGGCCACAATAACAATGCCCAGTTCCAACCATTTCCCTTAGTGTAATTAACCATTATTCTAATAGCAATGAGATGCTGCAGGCACTCTATTGTAGGGAGATCATTAAACCGGAGTCTGTTAAATGCACTTGGCCTTTGGCCTTGTGTCTTCCAATACCACGCAAAATGTACCTTAATAGTGTAGAATAGAAAACACAGCCTGCAGCATCTACATAACCATTACACACTGCACAGAAAAACTCATTATAAAACCAGTTTGAAGGAGTGGGGGGAAAATGGAATCTGATGTTACAAACTAAAAGGTGACTCAAAGGGGAGTAATTCTGTTATCACTTCATTTGCTAATATCAAATAAAATTGCAGGTCTAATGGAAAGCTTCAGGAGAAATCACAAATAAGTAATGAACATACAGGTCTTTTCAAGTGTCACATGGTTTAGTCAAGAACCCTAAACCCTTCCATGATAAATATCCTAAAAAAACAAGTAACAGAGGCAAATTTTGCCCTCAGTTAAACCTGTGCAACTGAGATGAATTCAGTACAACTGCAAAGCACAAGCCCACTGTGTTTCCGAGTGGCATTTTTGTAATATTAAATATTAATTATATTTTGTACTAATGGATCACTTTATTCTCTTTAACTGCACAATTCCCTTTTGCTTTCAGTTTACCATGACAAGCTGTAACATAGCTACATGGAAAACACAAATACATGCCACTTTAAAAACACTGGTAAAAGTCACCAAAAAGCAAGAGATACAAAAGCAATACTAACTCAGCAACTTTGATGTTGTGCGACAGATTGTCAAAAGTGCTTTGATACTCATACAATTAGGGTTGAGCTTCTACTTAGGTATCTGCATAATGTAGCCAGATAGTTTCATAGTTTCTAGGGTCGGAAGGGACCTGAACAGATCATCTAGTCTGACCCCCTGCCATGGCAGGAAAGAGTACTGGGGTCAAACGACTCCAGCAAGATGTGCATCTAACCTCCTCTTAAACACCCTCAGGGTAGAAGCCTGCACCACTTCTCTTGGAAGTTGGTTCCAGACTCTAGCCGCCCTGACCGTGAAGTAGCGCCTCCTGGTATCTAGCCTAAACCTACCCTCTGCCAGCTTGTGACCGTTATTCCTGGTCACTCCTGGCGGTGCTTGGGGGAACAGGGACTCCCCCAATGCCTGCTGGTCCCCTCTGACTAGTGTGTAACAGGCCACTAGATCCCCCCTCAGCCTTCTCTTGTGGAGGCTGAACAGATTCAGGTCCTGTAGCCTCTCCTCGTAGGGCCTGCCCTGCTGCCCCCTGACCATGTGAGTGGCCCTCCTCTGGACCCTCTCCATGCTGTCCACATACCTCCTGAAGTACAGTGCCCAGAACTGGACACAGTACTCCAGCTGCGGCCTGACCAGTGTCACACAGAGGGGGAGTATCACCTCCTTGGACCTTCTTGAGATATTCAAGTATTCCACATTCAGCAGCTCCTATTATTCTCAGTGTTTTCAGTTGGAACCAGTGAGTGTACTGCTAGCCTCTTGAAAACCCTCTCTAGATTTTCTGATGCATAGTTTACACTTGGGGGGTGGGTCCTCACGTGCAGACATGTGCGGTTTGTGACACTACCCACAAACCTCTTTCTTAGCTCTGCAAACCGCAAGCAGCAAACATTCAAATGCATACTCAACAAGTGTGTCCTGCCACACATTGAGGCTGGGCTGTCCAAAGCAATGTTCTGGCTGCCAGCCAGGCTCTCATGCTGCCTGACCTGTGTCCCTGCTGCTCCAGGCCACCAGGTAAGACTGCTGGGGCCAATACTGGTGCTGGCCCCAGCTGCCAGCTCTCCCTGGGCGAAGAGCCAGGAGGAGCTGGGCAAGCGCAGTTTGTCCATTGCAGGACAAATGGAGTGCACATGCAGGGGTGTGCACTGTGGCAATCTCTGCTGCTGCAAGTGCATGCCCCTGCGCTTCTGGACACGGCTGGGGTGCACAGCCCACAGACTGGCACCATACTACTCATGTGGCCCACACACTAGCTCTGTGCCATTCACTTAGCCCATGAGCCCTGATGAGTTTGACACTCCTTGTTTACAGTGTTAGTAGTATGAAGAAAAACACAAAATGTAGCATGCATGTAATGCAACAGATTCATTAGAATCCCTTTTACATTTCCTGATGTTGGTAGTTTTTAGCTACATACCTTTAATGATATAATAATACACATTTATGTTTAACTTCTTAAGTTTTTAAAAGAAAAATTTCAGCCACATAAAGAAAATAATCAAGCTTACCAAAACATTCACCTTCTGCAGTGGTCAAACATACAATATTTTTGGCCCAAACTTAGATCATTTTTTACAAAAATGGAGGCCATGAAAAAAGGAGCTGTCCTACCTTGCTCACGGTAGTTGGTGTCCTACCTTGCCGATAGCTCATAGGATCCCTCTTAGCCTATCTATGTTCATAGAATCATAGGGTGCCTATACACATGCACTGAAGCTGCTCTGACATGCTGTAACTACAGCACATTGGAGCAGACTTTATTAAATGAGTAATTACTATGCTCCAACAGATTTCAGCATCACATGTATCAGTGTCCCCGTGCTAAAAAATGGTGGCGGGGGAATTTTAACTAAAGCTTGTTCAATGACCTTTAGTTAAAGTGTGCCCGCTCCCATTTTTCAGAGTGGGGGTGATACTATAAGAGATAGTCTGGGTGCTTTAATTAGAGCAGCTCCTGGAGCCACTCTAATTACAGCGCCTCCCACCTTGTACTCCTGGAGCACGTCTATAAATGCCCATAGAAAATTAGGGTTGGAAGGGACCTCAGGAGGTCATCTACTCCAACTCCCTGATCAAACCAGGACCATCTTCACCTATATCACCGCAGCCAAGGCTTTGTCTACCCAGGTCTTTAAACCCTCCAAAGATAGTGATTCCACAATCTCTCTTTTTACTACCCTCATCATGAGCAAGTTTTTCCTAATATCTAACCTAAACTTCCCTTGCTTTCATAGCTTACTTTCCTTTTTGATCTTTCTGAGTGAATTGTTACTGATGTACCTAGGGTAAACAAGCTAAAGAAAAGTTTAGATCAACACCTTTTCTAATTATCCATGAGAAAGGTACAGCTGGTGGTGTGGCAATGCAGGGTTTCTGTGCATCCAGCATTTAGCTATCCAGTCCTCTCATTAAGTAGTTACTTGGGCACCAGCATTGGTTTTCATTGGGTTCACTAAAGAAGACAGGGTAGAATTACACCTGGTAGACTAACTGGATCAGAGATGCATAAGCTTTCATTAGATGCTATCTGATGAAGTGAGCCAATGCTCATGAAAGATGCAACTCTACCTTCCTGTCTGACTTCACGTTATCATGGCTAACTTCCTCTCTCTGGGTTCACCTAAGTGCTTGCTAAAGATTTGTTAGCTGCCTGACAAAATAAGAAGGGCAGAAGATGAGATCGTGGTTTGGACATATGGAAATAAGGTGGTAATGTTGTTTATACACAAACAGGCAGCTTCCATAATGAAATCTCTGCAAGTCACTCAGAGGTTTCACTGAATGAAAACAAGAGACGCTGCACATGTTCTGATTTCATCTAACTTAATATAAAGCTTCCCAATTACTCAGTTTACCAAGGGCATAATGAACAGAAGAGCAAGAGGATCTGCTGTTTTGTCTATAATTGCTAAGCAATATTTAAGAAGCCCAAAGAAACATAAAAAAATCACAGGAGGCTCTTCCAGAAATTCAGTCCTCTGATTGGTAGAAACATGCTAATTTTCTGTTTAAATGTATTCATGGGCATTTTATACTCACTTATGCTTTTGTCAACATTGTCCTTCATCTTTAATTGCTATTCTCTTCCTCTGGTGTTTACCATTTGCACCCTGTCACCTCTGGTTTTCATAGAAAGCAATCATAAAAACAACCATTAGAAATAATCATATTGATCCACAGAATGGAAAAGGGGACCATATATAAAGTTATAGACTGAGGGAGGAGCCCAAGCCATAAAAATTCCCATCTGCATCTGGATCTGGAACCCCCCGCTCTCCATGTGCTGGGGATGACTGCTCTGAGGCATTTCATACAGTTATGAAAATAGGAGCCATTTGTAAAATGTAGATCCAGCTTTGGATCTGGAACTTGTCAAAAATTCTGAGATGTTTGGATCAGAGTCTTCAATTCAGATTCATCCCCACAACATAGGTCAACTTACAGGCTATTTCCATGAACATGTTTAAATCTAATGTAGTAGGACTGGTGTGTTGTTTTATATCTAATGTAACAATGATAGATGCTGTTGGGCTAAGCACAGCTCTCTCCATCATTGTCAACCTGCTGATATATTAGTTGAGCTTCCCAGTGATGTGTTGTTAGGTTGGCTGGTGAGAGCAAGCTGTAGGCATTTCGTTTACTGTCAGCTTCAGACTGTTCTATGGAGTTTGGTAATTAGTAGGGCTGTGCAAAGCTTTAGTCACTGATTTCATTTGGCAGAGATTCAGCTTGATTCAGCGGCTGAATCTCCAAATCTGAACTGAATCAGGAGATCCTTTAATCTTTCCAAATCGAATCAGAACCCTCCAAATTGATTTGGAGAGATTCAAAGAGATTCATAGAAGCAGAGCACTGGCTGCCATGGGCCTTCTGATTTTCTTTGGCATGTTAGGAGGATGTTCATAGATTTCATAGACATCAGGGCTGGAAGGGACCTCGGAAGATCATCAAGTCCAGCCCCCCTGCCCGAAGGGCAGGAAGTCGGCTGGGGTCATAGGATCCCAGCTAGATAAGCATCCAATTTACTCTTGAAGGTGTTCAATGTAGGTGCTTGAACCACCTCCGATGGCAGACTGTTCCAGACCTTGGGGGTTCGAACAGTAAGGAAATTCTTCCTTATATCAAGCCTGAAACGGTCTTGCAGTAGTTTATGACTGTTTGACCTCATCATCCCTTGGGGCGCTCTGGTGAACAAACGTTCCCCCAGATCCTGGTGGTCACCCC
>NW_017728947.1:87627715-87629943 GCF_001723895.1 Crocodylus porosus | reverse complement strand
CCCTTGTCCAGGTGATAGGTCACCTGGTCGTAGAAGGAAATGAGATTGGTCAAGCAAGACCTACCCACAACAAACCCGTGCTGGCTATCCCTTAGGATGTTGACATCGGCCAGTCCATTAAGGATGGCCTCTTTAATAAACTTTCCTAAGATCTTCCCTGGGATAGAAATCAGGCTGATGGGCCTATAGTCAGTAGGATCCACTTTCCTCCATTTCTTGAAGATAGGCACCACATTGGCGTTCTTCCAGTCTTCGGGCACTACACCAGAGCGCCAGGAGTTTTCAAAGATCCATGCCAGAGGCTGGGCTATGATGCTTGCCAGCTCCTTGAGTACCCTGGGGTATAGATTGTCAGGGCTGGCTGAATTGAAGGTATCCAGCCTCTCAAGGTGTTCCTTCTTGATGATTCAGACATAGACACAGCTTTATATTTTTTCTACACACCTCAAAGTATCAGGTGGCTTGTGATCACTGAGATGGTGGGGCGGAGGGAGGGTGGATGCTGCACCATGGGAGGGTGGGGTGTCCCCAGTGTGCTCAGTGGTGGACCTGGAAGTGGACCAGAAGCACTTCTGGTCCACTTCTGGGTCCGCTGCAGAGTGTAATAGGGACCCCCCTCTACAGCCCCTGGCTCAGTGACTGATGCCTCCTGGGTCTGGGGGAGCACCCAGGGTCCCCCCATGGCTGATTGTTGAGCTGGGAGGGGTGCTATGAAGCCATTCATTAGAGATTTGGAATCTATTCCTATCCTCCATTATACTAGTTTCAGGCTGTGGTCCCTCCATGAATTTCAACATTGTCAATGGTAAAATTAGTGTGAAAAGTAGAACAGAGCTAGAAAATACTACGCTGTATCCTAATACAGAAGTGGCATAGTTACATTGCAAGGCCTTTATCCTGAAAACTTTAACAAATCACATAATCTCTACTCAACCCTTTAGTCCCATCTGAACTTCAGTCTTAGAATATAACCTTGTGGAATCTAAAAAGCAGGCAGGGTTGCATCTAGTCCAGGGGTTCCCAAACTGTAGTATGCGTATTTCATAGATTTCATAGATTCATAGGCATTAGGGCTGGAAGGGATCTCAGGAGATCATCGAGTCCAGCCCCCTTCCCCAGGGGCAGGAAGTCATCTGGGGTTAAAGGATCCCAGCAAGATAAACATCCAAATGTCTCTTAAAGGAGTCCAGAGTAGGTGCTTGCACCACCTCTGGCAGCAGTCTGTTCCAGGCTTTGGGGGCTCAGACAGTAAAGAAGTTCTTCCTTATGTCCAGCCTAAAATGGTCTTGGAGGAGTTTGTGACTGTTTGACTTTTTCATCCCTTTGGACACTGTGGCAAACAGGTGTTCCCCCAGATCCTGGTGAGTACCCCTTATATACTTATAGGCAGCCACCATGTCCCCCCTGAGCCTGTGCTTTTCCAGGCTGAAGAGGCCCTCAGCCTTTCATCATCAGGTCTGTTCTCCTGCCCTCTGATCATGCAGGTGGCTCTCTTCTGACTCTCTCAAGCTTCTCCACATCCTTTCTAAATTGTGGAGCCCAGAATTGGATGCAGTACTCCAGCTGCAGCCTCACCAAGGCCGAGTACAGCAGAAGGATGACATCCTGGGATTTACTTGAGAAGCACCTATGGATGCAAGCCAGAGTTTTGCTCACTTTACCAACCGCAACATCATATTGATGGGTCATATTTATGTTGTGGTCAATCATGACTCCCAAGTCCCTTTCAGCCGTGGTGCTAGCAAGTGTAGCACTGCCAAGCCTATAAGCATGCTGCAGGTTTTTCTTCCTAAGGTTGAGTACCTTGCATTTTTTAGTGTTGAATACCATTAGGTTTTCATCCACACAATTTCTAAGCCTGTCAAGGTTGGTCTGGATCATTATCCTGTCATTAGGTGTGGATGCTTCACCCCAAAGTTTGGTATCATCAGTGAATTCTCAAAGATCCATGACAATGTTGGCGGCACCTGTGGGCAGTTGAGGCATGCCACCCTGCTGCCAACACTGCTGGCAGCATCTTTGGGTAGTCCACGATCACCTCTGGCTTCCGCCAACATTGCCAGCAGCGCCTGTGGGTGGTCACTGACCCCTGGTCAGCACGCGCTACCCCCCCGCAGCAGCCAACACTGCCAGTGGCATCTGCAGGAGCTCCTGCTTACCGCCATGGAGCTCCGGCTGCCACCAGCACAGCCACACCCCCCAGCCACCCAGGGCATGTGCCATTCATG
>NW_017728947.1:87608415-87627485 GCF_001723895.1 Crocodylus porosus | reverse complement strand
GTGTGTGTGTGTGTGTGTGTGTGTGTGTGCGCACATGCGCAATGAGGGAGGGAGAGATAGTATGTGTCTGTTTCTCTGTGTGTATGTCTGTACAATGAGGGAAGGGGGGAGAAAGAGAGAGAGAGAGTAGTGAAGGAGGCACAGTGTGTGTGTGTGTGCAATGAGAGGGAAAGGGAGTGAGTATGTGTGTAAGTGTTCATAGGGAGAGTTCCATAAGCACACCCACACTCCACTCAGATCTGCTGCAGCAGTGCTTCTGCTCTGTCCGCTCTCTCCAGTACCCCGTCTTACTCCTCACTGAGAATCTGTCACTCCAGTTTTTCTGCCTATTGTTTCTACAATTAACACTTTTTTCCTTTTATGTAACTTTCTGTATTTCAAGCCTATAATAAAACATTTAATGAAATTACAAAAGCCCATTACGGGAACACTTGGTCTTACCTAAATATATGGAATGAAAGCAGTTCAGAGCTAATGATGTGTCTGTCTGCTTCATTCAGCTAATCCTGCTGAAGTATCACAGCTTGTGTACTTCATAGGTGCCTGCATGCAAGAAAAGAAAGAGATGGCTACAGAGTGGATCCTGGGTTTGTCTTCAGAAAAAGTGAGGAAGTTTTAACATCTTAAAATGCAGAATCTGAAGGAAATTTTCCTTAAGGTTATAACATTTAAAGTAGGTCAAGATATGGATTGAAATGTTCAACAGTCTCCTGTTAACTAAAAGTGAAAATAACCCAATTTATCACAAAAGCTATATGTAAACACACCTATCACCCAGTGGGCTGAGACTGCAGAGATGAAACTGAGAATTGTGCTGCCAATTTATCAATCCCTGAATGATGGCGTTGACAGCTGGAATCAATGTACCCGCTACGGATTATAGCATAGGATGGAACTGAATTAACAAATGGCGCAGATGTGAGCCCTAGAAGGGGGAAATATCTGGAAATTAGAAACAAAAGTTCTCCAATTCTCCAGTGATTATTTTGATACAGCTATGAAACAAATCCCTGTTATCCAGCATTCAACTGTCCAAAACACTCTACTAACCAGAATTTCCAGCCGACTGGCTGGTGCTCACACGTGGTGGCCGCCACCGTCACCTACCACCCTGAGAAGCTGTTGCTCCGTGTGTGGCTGCTGTAGCCCCCACACCCTGCTCCATATTCAGCTGCCGTCAGTCTCCCCTCCTCTGCCCCCCCACTCCACATCCATCTGGAAACCCGCGGTCCTCAGGTAACTGGCATTTTTAGATGCCCCACTCATGCTGGATAACAGGGATTTTACTGTACATAGAAAAATTAGCACTCAAAAAGCAATAACTCTCCAAAAGTGCTTCAGTCTTCCTATTTTTCCCTTGCCTACATCTTTGAATGTAGTCATACTATTTTAATGTTTTCTCCCATCATCCATATATTAACTATTTAAATTATGTTAAATTAAATTAGGGGTCAGAGACTGGGTCTTGTTATTAAGTAAGTAAACTATCAAGAGCACCCATATTGCTATATAAATAGGTTTATTCTAGTAGCATAACAGGAAATAAAGCATGTACAGGTACTCAATATTGCTTCAGTAATTACTAATGTGCAAATATCTTACTCCTGAGTAAAACTCTTGAAATGTTGGCATCAGTTGACTGGACGTTAGAAAAAAATCATGATAGCTTCTGATAATGAAAAAGAGTTGAAATCCTATACACCTAGAAGAAGCACTTACCTTGACTTCAGTATTTCTAATAAGTAAGAGAATGCATTGTAAAACCAAATAATAGAAAGGTGCAACAACCTGATTAAATACAAGTAGGCTTAATTTTCACCTTTCTTGCTATTCCGTCACAGCAATTTTCTAAGTATGAGTAAGCTTTTGCTACACCAGTCAACAAGACTTTCTCCCCAGCAAGTAACTGACTGTTATATCACATAATATATCTAACTGTATGATGTTAAGCATATGCTACTGGAACAGTCTGATTACATGCTTTTATAATTGAAACCGTTATTAGTTTAGATGCTGTATTTGCATGTCTTTTCCTGTTCTGCTGTAGTGTAATAGTTGGCATACAATCAAAAATTATCTATAGATCAATAGAGATACCATTTCATGTAACTTGTGGACAAGGCTGATAGTATTCATTATGCAACAAATGGGTGTTTCTTCTCCATTTTCCTATCAAAGCCTGCAACCCTTACACATTTTTCTTGCATGTGAACATCTTGACCCATTTGAGTCTTTGAAAAAGCACTTTCTTCTCTTGCACCTGTTTCCTCTGTCTTTTCTTCTCCAGTGGTTCTTGCTGTCTAAGCTCAGCCCCTAACACGGTGCTGAACAAAATCTACAGAGTTCTCTCTTTTGTGAAAGACTCTTCAAATGTATACTTTCAGCATAGGTTTTCCTTCAGGCCTTCACAGCCTTCTTTAATCCACATTAGGAGGCCTTCCTAGATATACAAAATGTAACCCTTTTCTTCAGTATCTACTTTAAGGTGGTTTGCCACAATGAAACTGGAATTAAATGAACATTTTGTTTTCTTTAATCAGTCCCTAAGTGTTGAGCTCACTGGTTATTTCCTTCAGTAGTGCTCCCTCAGAAGCATGGGTGTACTAAAGTTTTCTGCAAGTTGTAAAAGTGTAGATTAGCAGAATGAGAATGAACTGTTGTGCCCTATCCATTTCTAGTTTCTAGGACTATGTGATGGGGAAGATTTAATGAGGGAAAGGAGCACATGGAGGAAAAAAATAGAAGTAATACCCACTGGATGCATCTACATGTTCCATTAAGGCAACATGATAAAACTCCAGTGCAGTGTGCACCAGTTGGCTGTTCCCAGGCACAGCATCTGCACATGTACCCAGTACTGCAGCAGTTTGAGCTTAGGCAGAGCAGCCCTGGCCTGGCACTAGGCTCGGGGTTCAGGCCCAGACTTTGGGTGGCATTGGATGGTGAAGAGGCTGGCTGGGACATGAGAGTGCTGAAATGGTGGAGCCATGTGGCTGACCAACCTTTCCCCCCTACCCCCCCCCACCTCAAACCTCCTGCCAACCTGAAGCTGCTCCACCCTGGCTCAAAGTACTGTAATCCAGATCACCATTCACATATGTGTTTCTGCATAGTAATGACTCCGCTGTAAGACAGTACTGTTCCCAAGAGTACTATCTTACAGAGGAGTTAATTAATTTACTGCACCCTAATACCAGTGCACGTGTAGGTGGTGACACTTTACTGTGGAGCTAGTAAGTCGACTCTGCAGTAAAGCACACATGTAGATGCACCCAGTATGGTACTATTGTTGGATTGCTGCTTGCTCTTTCAAGTGAAATGAAAAACTAAGTTTCTAATCATTTACTGTCATTAAAATCCAATGGCACTTGTTACCAGAGTACAGTTGTTATCCCTTGCATCCAGCCTGAAATCCAGTTAGAGTAATTAACACTCTGCCTTTTTCTATCTCCCTGCAGACTCAGTTGAATTTCCCAGTTGAACCTCTTGTTCCAAACTGTTACATAGCTTGATCTCATGATGCTTCCACAGAGGCCATAGAATAAAATGGTATTTAACCCTATTACCGAAACTGGATTTTATGCAGGATACAGCACTAACCACCCTACTCCAGTGTATGCCTTAGACAGAATTTTTGAGAAAATTCTGACAATATGGTTCAGCTGTTTCTGAGAGATGGGCTATCAAACACTTTAGCTACTTTAGAAGGGGGTGGAGTGGAGCACACAGCTTAGCATGCAACTGTTACATCCACTTGCAGTGATACAAGTTAACCAAATCACCCCAACTTTGACCCCAAATAAAACAGGTTTAAAGTTGGAGCAGTTTTGCTACACTTATAGTTGTGACAGTATTTCCTTTGATACTGAAACAAATGTTATGTCTGTACAGCCCCTTTCAGGGACTAGGGGAGACAAGGAAAAGATAGGTCATTAACAATTCTGGCAATTGCTTTTCTGACAAAGCTCTAGCACCCCCATGATTTTTAGTCAGGACTTTAAATTTGGCAGGGAACTGGCCTTTCTGTCATAGACCTTTTGCCATGAAAATGCCCCCCTATATAAACCTTTGCAAAACTGCATCTTGTATGTGCAGTAGAGACTTGGATTTGGATATGCAGTAGAGACTTGGACAGCTGCATTCCCCAAAGATTCTGTCCACAGTGGATGTGCTCCAGCCTGGGGCTGAACAGGCCTTTATCTATAATTACAGTGCTGTACTGCTGAAGGCTGAGCTGGGTCCAGTCCAGTCTTGATTAAAGAAATGAGAGTATGCTCTCTCTCTCTCTCTCTCATGTTCATAATGACATCCCTTCTGGGTCCAGATAACATAAAGGAGGGAGTTACATAATTTGAGGTAAGAGCTAGACCCTTAGGTGAGATGAAAGAAGGGTTAAGGCTAGAGCAGGGGTGCTCAACCCCTGGCCCATGAGCCCATGGAGTTCCCCACAGATCAGGAAATTAACACTGCCACCTTTCGCCTGATGCCAAATTGTGAAGCCCCATGTGGCTGGGTTGAGGCCCGGCCTGGCCTGGTTTGAGTCACTGCCGCATGACTGGATCAGAGCAACCCCTACGCAGCCAGGTCAGATAGGCTGACTCCCCCAGCACAGTGAGAATAGACCCGAGTCATTGACACATGCCATATCAGGCCCCCACCATAGCCATTCTGTGTGTTAGATCAGGCCCACTGGCCAGATCTGTCCTGCAGATAGACCTGGCACCACCTATCTGGGCCATAGGGTGAAAAAGTTGGGCATCCCTGGGCTAGAGGAATTGGCTTTGTAACAACTGGGCCTTGGAAAAGTCAGTGTGTGAGGGCAGAACTAGGACTGACAGGGCAAAAAAACTGAGAAAAGGAGCCAGGGACAGGTGAAAAATATTGGAAGAAGACTAGGATTGAGGTCAGTGGGGATGAAGAATATGAAAACACGATGTGACATGAGACCAGGGTTGGGGAGAGAGACACAGGAGTGAGGAGACGTAGTAGAAAACTGGAATTGGCTACTGGGATTGGTTTGGCAAGACTGCAGGTACAAGGTGCCCAGAGGGATCAGACTAGGCATAAAGACTAGCACTAGGATGAACTGCCTAAGTATTAGAGATAGGAAGTGGCTTGAGACAAAGAACAGGACTGGAAGTCAATGAGAGTTGTGATCTGAACACAAAATGCTGTGTAATGCTGAATACACATACTTTGAAAAATCAGGTTCTTCTTGCTTCAAATTGGGTACTCAACATTTTTACATTTGACCTTAATCTCTTGGTAACTCAATTCCCCTAAAATAAAGTAGATGGTATAACACCTCTTTGCTTTACAGTGGCTTTGTAAAATAAATTAATTAATGTTTATAAAGCAATCTGATACTTTTGTGATGCAAGCCATAGAAAAGCCCAAGAAGAAATTAATAATTCTATCATTAGAGCAAGATGATAATAATGTGCAGTACAATAATGTAAGGAGCAGCAAAGTCAGCAATGAGGCTAAAGCAAAGAGTTGAATAGTTCTTCATCTCATTGCCTCCACTCTGCACTAACTGAAGCAGAGGTCCTGTGGAAAAATAGGATGTGATCATGTTAATATCACAGAATAAAGTAGAATATCGCAGAATAAAGTAAGATCTTCTCTTGAAATACCAGTAAGGACAGTATTTTTGCAGGGAAAACACAGGCAGCTGCAGTAGGGAGGAAGTAGGCAGCCAACAACACACACAGATGCAGCTGAGGACCCACCCCACTTGAACAGAGGGGCTGGGCAGCTCAGTGCAGGCAGCTGCACCTGCCACATCAGCTGAGGGCCCAGTCTTGCTGGAACTGAACTGCCCACCCTGCCTGAGTGAGCGCTCAGCTGACTCCACAGGATCAAGCCCTCAGCCACCCTCATTTTCTCATTTGAGACATGCATCCCAGATGCTAATTTCTTTTTTTTTTTTTTTTGGGGGGGGGGGGGAATGCATATTGTAGAGGACTACAGTATTAACTTTGTACTCTTGTCTTTTCCATCTTACTAATGTTCCTGAAATAAAGTATTTTGTGTGTAATACAGCATATAGATTATATAAAAAGATATGCTAAATTGGTGAAGAAATGGTACCGTTTTTCACTAGAAACTCATTTATTGGAAAATATTATGCATAATAAATAGTTTTCACATATTAATTACTCTGCTGTTAAACATAAAATCTCACTTGGCAAGGAAAACTATTCGTATGCTACTGGTTAGTTATCATTCTGCAGATTATGATTTTAATTAATAATGAGGACACCCAGAGTTTAGACATAGGGATTTTTACTGTATTCAAACCTAAATAAACAAATACAGTTATCCAAAGGTGCCCCTCTCTATTCCAAACTGCAGGCTTAGGGAAATTCGTTTTATTACATTATATGCCCACACACACAAGTGCTGTATGTGTACAAGCAGCCAGCACTAACAATATCTGGCAACAGGCCAGTAAAAACTCATGTGAAATCAGCATTGTGATTTGCCTTATGCCAAAATGACTCAAAGACAAAAATGATATAAAGCAAGCTCAGACTGAACAGTGCACCTGTTTGGCAAGCTCTAGCCTGCAGAAGGCTGACAGCTTTTCACCAATATATATTTATATACATAAAGCATGGTGAGAGGATTTTTTAATGAAAATGCTGACAAACTGAATGACAGCACTGTTGCTAGAGAAACTCGCTACCCAAGAGACTTCCCATTCAAAAGCTCTAGCTTTATTTATAACAAAATTCTCATTAGACGATAAACAAGTCCTGTGTTCCAATGTACCTCTCCTCTTATCTCTTCTCCCCTACCATCAGTATACATAGTCACAATAGAAAAGTGACAAGATTACTATGGTGCAGGGACTATTACTGCATGTTCCACAACAGAATAATTAAATATAGAAACATCAGGGATTTAGGACTTCTTTTGGTGCTTGGCTGTGTTAATTCCTGTACTGTTTTTAAATGCTTCTATTTAGCTGTAAGACCAACCAGGTGTTGGGGCACACAGAGCTTTTATAGATGCATCTCCCAATTTCCCTTTTTCTTATTATTTATATTAAAAGAAATACAAAATAAACACATATTTAAGTAATATATCCTAATGTAATCAATTTCCTATGTGTTCAACCCAATATCTTGATATCCTAAACTGGATAAAAATAAAGTTTTATTTTATTGCCAGGAAAAAAAGCTTTGCAGGCAATAATTCTTTAAGCAGCCTTACCAAGCCTGACAACCAAAGCAATGAGAATTGTGAGTGTCTTTTGAGCAAGATCTATAGATTTCCTATTCATATCACTTGACTTTCTAGGTGTCAACAGCTCTTCCCAGTCCACAACTGTGATCATAGGACCACAGAAAAACAGGGTAGGAAGAGACCTGAGGAAGTCTTCTACTCCAACCCCCTCCCTAGTCAAGGCAGGATCATCCCTGTCTAAATCATCCCAGCTAAGTGTTTGTTTAGCCTGCACTTAAAATCCTTCAGTGATGAAGATTTTACTACCTCACTGGGAACTCTGTTCCAATGCTCGATCAACCTCATAATTAGAAAGTTCTTCCTAATAACTAACCCACATTTCCCTTATTTCCCTATTTTTTGTCCTGTTCTCTGTGAACACAGCATCCTGGGAAAGACAACTTAAAAGATGGTTCCAGTGTAGCACCAGGCCACGTTCATTTCATGGGATGCTAGAAAAAATGCTTTAAAAGCCCTTTCCTGGCCCTGCTTACTTCCATCTCCTTTTATGCACCCCTGAGGACCTGGAGAGGTTTACCAACAGTCTGTTACCCTATGCTTCATTTCTTCAAGTGGTGATACAAGAGCTTCACCTCTCTGAACATTTTTTTTTTAAAGCATTAATTGGCTTTTTTCCACTTCACCTTTGTAGGATGCTAGGATTAAGGAGGGGACATATTGTGGTCAAGATATTTTAGTGTCCTTCAATGATCTCTCTAAAGAGAATGCTACCCTCATAGAACTTAAGAGTGGCTCAACAGCAATCAAGGGGGAGAGTATGACTAATCAATCTCTTCTATTCTATTCCTGGTTAGTCACCACTAGAACAAGTGCAGGAGCAGCAGTCATTAAGGTTAATACATCTCTTTTTTATCCAATCATCCAATGTCATGAGACCACAACAATCTTTAATGTCTTTTTAATAAGCAATTCAAGTAATTTGGTGAGAAAGTAGACTGCTTCAGTTCAGAATTAATTTGGTTATGAATAAAATTCAAATCTAGACAAGAGAGGCAGGACGTGTTTTAGTATCTGCAAACAAAAATATAATTGCAAATTTAAGAGGAGAGCTATTGGTAAGTGTCCTTCTAGTAATCTATTAAGAAAGCAGACTTACCTTGAATGTTTCAAGACAAATAATATTATGATGATTAAGCTCATAGAAGGTACAAACATCAGTCTATTCTCTGTATTTTAATATTCTGTATTCCCAGAAAAAAAATAAGTATGCCATAAAAATGCTTAGAATTACAACACAATTCTGAGAATAAAGATCCAAAAGTGGCATCCAAGAGTTCCTTGTCTCCTGGTAACTTGTGTGTCAGAAATATAGTAATAGCTTTCATAAGTGTAATTCTGGCAAAGTCTACTTATGTTTATTTCCTTGACCTCTGCATGACAAGCAATAGAAATTTACAATCAGAACACAAACTTGCCAGAACCATCATGTCAATCAAGCCTTGGGACTATACATAGACCTATTGACTTAACTGGAATAAACTCACATGGACTCCTTGCAGAATCAAGGCTGTAGTTAGTCAACAGCAGGCACTTCTACACATGCTATTAGTGCATAGCAATAAACTCTGGCGCTTATCCTGCCAGAGTTTATTGTTCTGGGGGCCATGTTTGAACATGCACCTGGGACCTCAAAAAGTTAACCTGGGGCAGAACAGCCCTGGCTGGCAGGGTGCCCCAGGGGTCAGCTTGCCAGCCCAGGGCTGCTCCAACCTGACTCAGTGTGCTGCAGAAGGGCTAGCTGGCACATGACCGTGATCCAGTGAGGGGCTAGCCAAACAGCCCCCACCATAAAGCATCCTCATGCCCCAGGCACCTGTCACAGTCTACATGTGTTGCTGCAGAGTAAAAAAACTTCACTGCAGGATACACATACAAGTACTAAGTAGTAACCTGCTGTGGAGTTAGTTTCCTGGTGACCTGGTAGCACTGCATGTATAGATAGAGTTGTTTACTGTGGAGCCAATTAAGCAACTCCACAGTAAATGTCTCATGTAGACTCACCCAGTTGTTTTCTAAACCACAATATAATCCAGCTCATTCTCTCTTAGCTGTATTTAGTTTTTACTACATTGTATTCCTTCAGCCTCCCTCAGATTTAAGCACAAATATCTAAGCAAACAGCATATAGATCAGGCAAGTATGAAAATGCTATTCTTAGAGCGCTTTTTAGAAGCATCTCTTAATCTGAACACTCCAGGAAAGTCTACTTGGTTCCAACTCAAACTCCTGTTTTCTTACTATAGGTCAGATAAGTTTGTGGCTAACAAACTTTTTGTTCTTCTTCAAATCATCTTAAAATGTTTTGCTGCAACTATTAAGCTCAGAATGGGGTAAAAAAAAGTCTACTGTTATAAAAACAAAAGCCTAGAATTTATTAATAGTTATTTTTGCCTATAAAGTGATGCTAAAGAAAAATTATTCAAAATGTAATTTTCTTGTCAGCTTCACAAGGAGGGGGGAAAGCCCCCCCCTTAAACTATCTTGGGATTTTGAACAAAATGGCTTTTCTTCTGGCCTTGTTCTACCCCCCACCCCAGATAAGCAGATGCCGGAGCTTTATGAAACAATGATATAGCTGCCTGCAATAGATTTGGACTAGACTCAAGTGACTCCCCACCCCCTGGCTCACCTTCCTGGTTCATCTGTTGGCAAGCTTGGCCAGACTAGTTCCTCACATTCGGGAAAGAAACACATCTTTGTTGTAATGTACAAAATCAGTGACTATTTCTCTGTGAACTCACTACAGAGGGGCAGAACTACAGCCCACTCTCTTTACACAGGTTTATGTTTACTTTAAGCTGAGGTAGCACTGAAGCCAGACATTATTAGACACCTCTAGGCAGATTCAGTTACAGAGCATGTTAGTATAGCTAGCATGCTTCTAATGAAGCCAAGAGCCTCACTTAGGAATGAGGTTTCTACATTGGCAAGCATTTAAGAAATTGACACCTTAGAGGAGTTAAGAGCAGTGGTTCGTTCTTTCATAAGCTACCCTAGTCACTCCTAGGCTACAGGTTGGTATGTGCCTTTTACCACTTATTTACTAGACAAAGTCTCTCAGACCTCAGGGGTTCCAAGAAGCCACAATTAATCTAGAATAGTAACCAGTGCCTCCACCTTTTCTGCATCTCTCCTGGAGAATTGTATTACCTCACCATAGCCAAAGAATTCATACCAGCTCTCTAGACCATCTCCACCAGGAATAGGACTTGTTTAAAAAAAAAAGTCCAGGAAGGCAGAGCAATTAACATTTAAACACCAATTGTAGTAGGAAGTTGGTATCCAGACTAGATCATCTTCCTTGCCTTTCCTCTGAACACAGAAGCCATCCAGATAAAATGCTTTTAATACCATTTCTTTCTGTTCAGAAGGAAGAAAAAATAAACCCAGTATACACACACCAAACACTAGGTACATAGACAAGCTACAAAGCAGGCTAACAGAACACACAATGTAGCTACTTTGGGAGACTGTAATAGCTATATGCACAGCAGGGGTAACATCAAGTTTGACAACTTCTATTGCTCATGCCAATCTTAGAACACAGAAATCCCAGTGACAAAAGAACCAAAAACACCTCATTAGAGATCTGACTTTGCTTGCTAGAAAGCAAGTGTCCCTTTGCCATCTTTTGTCTGCAAGTGGACAGAAAGGAATGTGTTTTTAGTATTACCTCGAATACCATACAGCACCTTGGTCTTAGCCGTTTAATTCTCAGACTTTCAGTAGGTCTTAGAACACCTGTACATGGTTCCCATTGTTAGCATTGCCAGGAGCATGCCATTTTAGTGCAGATGCAGAACCTCACTCCACTAGTAGCTGACAAATCAGCATTACACCACTTTGAGACCAAACTAAATTAATATTGTCATAATATGAAAGGCAAGCACAAGTTCATTTATTTATAGCATAGGTCTTGGGTTACAAGAGGTCAGTTTCTTGCCATCTTGAAGAGATATGGGATAAGTTATTGCATACATGTGCATTATAATTTAGCAGCAAGTCATTCATAGAATCATTTCCCTCCTACTGCTTTTTTGGTTTCGTATCGAAAGTTATATATTTCAGCTTTACAAAGCATTTAACACCACCTTTAAGTTAATGGTCTTTTATTGGAAAAAAAGACTAGCATTTACAACTTGGAATGGACATAAACTGTAATATCTTGAACAGCCATGTTGATAGTTGTGCTGAAGTCCACAGGCTACTCCGCCAGCTCCAAGTCATGGTACAGAAGATTTTAAAAATATGAGAGAGTCCAAAGATGCTCCCTTGGTGAAGGTTTCTTTTAAAAATTTTGTGAACGGTAACAGCCTGACACCCGTTTCACTATAGTGCAATGCAGACAATGTTTAAACCAATATTATAAATACAGACATGCCATCCATAGTTAAGATCATTTTTGGAGCACACTGCTACAAACAGGAGAACCATTCAAACTTTAGGGCATTTTCTCTAAATTTTGCACCCTTCAACCCTTCAACTGTTGCTGCATACCATCCTGAGGTATAACCAATTTTAGAGTAAACCAGCTATGACAATTTATACTACAAATTGAACTAGAATCCACTGTTAAAACAAACAAAAAGAAAAAAGTGGATTTTAAGGTTTTTTGTTTTTTTAATACAAATGTCTGACTGTGCTCAATTGTCAAGCTGCATGCATGAAAAACTGGCCAGCCCAAACAGTGTAATAGTTATTAGCAAATGGAACTTTTGAGTAGTTCACTTAATGCTTCCTTATTTAAAAAGGTAGTACATTATTTATACTGTAAAACTGATGTTTAACTTTATCTTTTGGGGACAGGACCACCAACCATTACATGCAGTTTGTGGACAGAAGGTATTTTGACATTCAGTTTTGCTATACAGAAACAGAATGAATAAATGAACATTTTTTGCAAGAGGTAAGTAAAAGATTCAATTCGATTCTTCTAGAGGAAAAAAGGTGTAAAGGAGGTCTCTTCATTTTGCAGTCATCATCTGTACGAATTCTGAAAAGAAAATGAGTGCCATATTTGTTAGCTTCAAATTCATTTTACCTTCAAGTCTAACTACTTGTCAAAAAATTCACCGCATCAAGAATAATAAAAAAAAAAACAACCCACCAAGCCATAGCAAAAATAAAGCCATAACAATAACAACAACCACCACCACCCCTCTTTCACCACTGGGGAGGAGAGTTCAATGATTTGTTTTAAATGCAAACCCTTAACTATGCAATTTAAGTTGGGTCCAAAGTTTGGGGCCTTAAGTTTAACAGAATGCCTTTTACCTTCATAGTTGACTTGTCCATCTCCATCAATATCTGCTTCTCTGATCATTTCATCTACTTCTTCATCTGTTAGCTTTTCTCCTAAGTTTGTCATAACGTGACGTAGCTCTGCTGCACTGATATAACCATTGCCATCCTGTGAGGTAGAAAGGTGCACAAAACAAAGTGAAAATCTGAGGCCGAACATTGCATACCAAATCAAGAGAATGCAGTAATTGTCCCGAGGTAAGAGATCAAAGCTACCTGGGAGGACAGATCATCAAGAACCCAACCTGGAGATCTGCTGCAGTGTCTCCTTTATTCAGCTACAGTCATATCTGGTCTGAAAATGCCGATTAGGACATTACACTAACAGGACATGCATCAGAATAGAAGACATGTCTGTACAAATTAAGTAGGTCTTACTCAATTAAGTGGTCATGGACTTTAATGAGTGCCTGGATTCTTCTACCTTGATGGGAAGACATCTCTTATGTGTGCAAACTACTAAATCTCCAATTAAACAGTTCTTTAAGAAGGGCTGTGAAGCATTTGCCCAATACCCTAGAGAAGAGATTTAAGAACTATTTCTATGCCAGCTCAGGGTACAATAAATTTCAATTCTCCCTGCTGGCACAAGGGGAGATAGTGGCCATGTCTACATGTACACATATCCCAGCTTGAAGTTACTGCACTGTAAATAGGGATATGCCAGCATCTCCATGTGCCAGCATTAAAGCACATTAACACTGTGTGGACCAACTTGGGACTAAAGTTAGTCCCAAGACAGTCCATGTGCAATGTTATTGCACAGCAAGGCATCTACATGTGTATTAATGCACAGTAACTAACTGGATGCAAAACTTGATACCTGCATGATGCAGGTATCAAGTTTATGCTCAAGTCAGCACAGGTCGCTATATTTACTGCACAGTACAGGCATGCATGTGTAGATGTGTGTCCATACTGCACAGTAGATGTGCATGTGTAGATGCTCCCCTGGGAAACACGCTTCCTTTTTTATTTAGAGGGCACCGCTTCCATACCTGCCCATCATTTACCTACATGTCCATCTAAATTAATACTCCAGAGTCAGTCAAGCATATAGGCAGAATCCCAACTTTACCTACTAAGCAGCACGTAAGACTTTAGAATGGTACAGAACAAGTTTAAGTTGGCATTCTCCAGTGTAAGTTTACTTGTCCTGGCAGAAAATTGTCAATAGTTATCTTTTCTAGATATGGCTAAGTACCTATTTTAGTAACTAATCATTTATGATGGTTCTCTTCAGTGCAGGAATATGAAGATGCACAAGCTGTCCAGGCAGCTATCTTACTGTGTTATGAGAGGAGGAGGGAGGTGGGACAGATGCCCCCTGTCCTCTGAGGAAAGGCAGAACCTTTGTGGAGAAAGCTTCTTCCAAGCAGTCAATCCAAACCTCCCCTGGACAGAGGTAATTATATTGCCACTCCTTAAGCCTATTAGAAATTGAGCAGAGGATCTCAACTTCATAGTCTTCATACGGATGTGCAAAAACCACTACACCTACATTCAAAATGATCCCATGACCAAAGGGGAACAAAATGGAAGCACCTCCAATACTGACAGACATTTAAAAGAGAAGGCCAAGCAGGAATTCCTCCCAATTATGTGCATACAGGTTCCACCTGTTCTATAAAACTCAAAATAGATTTTCTTCATTCTTCCAGTAAAAGGAATTGTACTGGGCAAGCAAAGGCAATACTCCAAGGAAAAAATAAATAAAAATAATACACAGCAATAAACCGGACAGAAATCTGTCCACAGCTTTGGGTTCTAGAAGTACCTTATCAAAGACTCTGAATGCTTCACGAATTTCTTCCTCGCTGTCTGTGTCCTTCATTTTTCTGGCCATCATGGTCAAAAATTCAGGAAAGTCGATAGTTCCATTGCCTTAAATAAAAGAGGCACTTTCCTTTAGAATCTTAGTCTCTTGATATCAGAACGGGCTTTAAAAAAACTGAAACAAGTCAAATCATGACTCAGAGCTCTAGATGGCCGTCTTCTGGTTTTATACTTGATCCCTGAAGGCTCCCCATGGCAATTTAGGGAAATATCATTATTAACATTTTAGATCCAACCAAGCTGGAGTAATTACTGAAAACACTGCAGTAGCAAGGCCAATGCACGGACTGTTGCTTTCCCTCCAGACCACTACTGCAGGCCATTAAAAGTCTGCTTCTCCAGAGCTTCATCCAACATGGCTACCTGAAGCCGAGCCCAAATCAGTATGAACATTTCACACTCACTTAGAAAGGCCCTCCCATCTTCAAAGGCTGAGCTGAAATCACTCAGGTCAGGGTTTTTAATCTTTAGCAAAGATTTATTACATAAGGTTAATCAGTTTAGAAGCCAGTTAACAATTCATGTGCTGAGGGTAGGAAGTTAAAATATATTTTGGAGGCAGGCATCTACAACTTCAGCTGTAGTGAAAAGAAGCTGCAAGTTGATTCAGCAATGCCAAGAAGTCCAGTTCCAGGTAGCTCAAGTAGTAGTCCTTTGCCACTACAGAATTGCAGCCTCTTTTCGCTAAGTTATGCCAAAAAGCTACCAATCTGCACATGCCGGGTCTCTGAAATACACAGTCCTCAATTCAACTAACAGATGAATAGTATGCAAAAAAGAAAAACTGTACTTTGGTTTACAGGACTATGCCCTGATATTGTTCATTTACTCTTAACCACTTACGTGTCAGAAATATGGCAACTGGTTCAAGATTTGCTCTTGGTCTTAAGAGAAAAAGCACAAGGTCAACAAAAGCTAGCAGGCAGCTGTTACTGTTGCTCCAGTTGACCATCAGTATTTTAGAACACCAATACTGATTTTGAAGTTTAAGGCACAATTGAAGTTACTTTTTCTCCCCTCCCCTAAACCCTTCCCCCCCACCCCACTACTGAAGTGTGCATCTTAAATGACATACTAGGCTAATCCTCATGTCATCTCCCCAACTCGAAAAGTGAAGACATTTGAGTCTACTTTTAAAAGTTCTAGTACATATGCAGTTAAGCAGTCTTCCAGCAAAAGTGCTGCAAGCCAAATTTAATAAAAGATAGGGCACATGTCGAGCCAAGAGCTTCAGACTCTTTCTATTTTCAGTCAAGATTTCATAATACCCTACTGGAAAAGTTCGATAAGCTACTAGTAATTGCACAGTATTAGTGCAACACCTCAAAACAGAGAAGTGAGCAGTATTTCCTGGACAGCTACATCCCAATCTGCTATTTAACGTTAATTCATTTCAACTACCTCAAATCTCCATACAGAGAGGAAACAATCCCTCTTCCTTTCAAACACTTTACATTAATGCTTCTGAGAAGTGATACTGGAGAACTTGCTGTTGCAATTGGTAACACTGAGGTCACAACTTTCCTGACATAAACAAGCTTTCCCATCTAGTTGGGTTCTTTCCATACTAGTGAGCCCGAAACAAGTCTGACATGCAATCCCTGTACCAGAGATCTTCCAACTTCTGCAAACTAACAGACTCAACCACCCCCCCGCAAAAAAAAACAAAACAACTCTTAAAACATAGCATCTCCCCAGATTTCATTCTTAACTCTTAACTGAGCTTAAGAAAACAATTGTTATTTTGAGACCTATGCAGTTGTACTTATGAACATATGGTCTCATTAGCTTCATTAATAGAAGATAAACAAGCAGACAGTTATGGAAGTCTGCTCGAGACTCCATGTGAACTGCAGGTCACAGCAAGTCAGGAGGTAATCAGGCCAAGTGATTCAGATGCTAAAACCAAAAAACCCCCCACCAAGAGATGCAGTAGCACTTCTGGCATTGTCTTAATCTTTGCTTTGACTATCCTATACCTAGCTAATGACTGCCATTAACAATGCCAGAAACTATAGTTGTACCAGAACCTTAAGTCAGATGCTTAAAAGGTGAAAAAAGAAAAGCCACCACAAACAGAAGACACCATTTTGGACCATATTTTATTATTTCAAATAGTCGGATTAGACAAAAAAGAATTAAGGAGATTTTTATTAAACTAGCTCAGACCTAAGTTAGTAGGATGTACACACTCAGCAAGGGACGCTGCAGATTACATATTCCCAGCACTTACCATCAGCATCTACCTCGTTGATCATGTCCTGTAATTCAGCTTCTGTTGGATTTTGGCCCAATGACCGCATGACAGTACCAAGTTCTTTCGTTGTGATGGTACCATCACCATCTTTGTCAAATAAAGAGAAGGCTTCCTTGAACTCTGAAGACAAAAATAGCCCCATCAGTTAACATTATGGCCACTGTAAGTGGCAAAGACATTTCTAGCAACAAAGACTGATCCTAAAGGCTATGCCAGAATAAAAATTAAATGTTAATAGTCTTCTCAGGTTGCCTTCATGCCATATATACTAGTTTGTGTATTTGTGGGACCAAGCTTTACATGAACATACCCTACTCCAGCTATTCATGCAGGAACATGACCTCTGTTATTTATCAACATTACCATTTAGTTAATAACAACAACCTGACATCCACCACAAATGAATAATTGATCTGTAAGTTTAGACAATGCCTTTCCCAAACCAAGTGAGCAGAATCTAGATCAATTTTGCTTTCAGGCCCAAGAATTAGAATCATCATGTTTGCATGCTCCTTCAGCTCTGCTCTGTGTCCAAAAGACCTAGGTTTGATCCCTAGTTATTGGTGGCCCTTAAGTTAGCATCCAGGGCAGAAATTGTTCAAATGAAATGAATTCATTCTTGCCTCTATCAGAGCACTAAAGAGATTTAATCCAGATTGTTTGCGTTTCTGATATTCTGTGTTTTAGGAGATAAGCTTTATAGTTAAGAGGCTGGTGAGCCAACAGAAACTAGATTTATTAGGATACTTACCAGCAATCTGTTCTTCAGTCAGCTGATCAGCCTACATGAAGAACAGAAAGTTATTTTAGAACATTGTTTACTTGTAGCTATGTTGAGCCAGGAGACTGAGAAATTTAGTGCACCCCTACGTTCACAGAGCACCTTTCAATTCTAGATACATGAGAGTATTTCCCACTCCAAAAGCATCTCCACCTATTGGTGAGGCGGAGACATGCAAGTTCATACCGAAAAGAATCCTACATACTTCATAACAAGTTGGATGCAGCATTCAAATTTCAGCTCAAGTTGGTCAAAAAGATAGGGACATCTCTTGTGCTCTTTAAGGAAAGGCAAATATAAACCTTTGTGACAAGTCTTTACTAGCAAGATCTTGCATCCATAATTAGTATCTCCAATATTGCCTCTTCAACTATGCACAGGTATTGGTTCCATAAGTCTGCCACCAAGTATGATGGCAAGTCCCCGATCTCACTACAGAGCTGCCTTAGTACAACCCCTTTATTTAACCTGTGATAAAAATCACATAACAGATTTGTGTAGCCCTTTCCCACTGGGCTTACAGTAGATTTTGTTCTTCCCTGCCAATGTTGCCCTCCCCCTTGTAATAACATTTAGCCAGATTACAAGGTGTCAATGGAGGTAGAAACTTATGCAATGAAATGTCTTCCATTAAAACTACAGCAGCATTGCACTGCTTAAAAAAAAAAAAAAAAAGAACAACCTTGCTACGTAGGATGCTTAGAGTGTCACCATGATTTCCTAGATCAAACATATTTCCTTGGAAGCCGTTTTCAAAAAAAAAAAAAACTTCTTTTGCCCTTCAGGTTGTTAGACAGCAGTTTGGGATGTCTTCTATTCTGAGGTCTGAACAGTTTTTCCTTCATTATCTTCATTTAAAGCAGATACTGATACCAATGAGGTGAATGCATTTAAGAACACAGCATGGTATTAGGTCAGTCATATTTAGTTTCACCAGTACTGAAGAGCACAGTGAGCCAAGTGCTATCCACTCCACCTTGTGCAGCGGTTTTTAACCAGGCTTAACTGATGGGTTAGTGCAGGTAACAACAGAAAGCTTGTCCTTCCTCCCCCTCCACATAGGTGGCTACACACTTGCTCTTTTGGTTTTGTTTGTCACTGTTCAACTTCAGTTATACTGAAACCAATGTTACCGAGCACTGACATCCTATTCATCCTTTCTTACTTCATCTCGTTCTCGAGGTGGGATGAAAGGCTGTTGCGCATTTTCAAAACACTGATACCTACAGCCAAAAGATTATCTATGGCTACACTTTTTACTAGAAATAATAATTTTTTTCCCCCCCACTTCCAAGGGTGAAGAAGTTTCAACTAGAATTTTATTCTAGGAAACAGTGTGGGCCGAGGCTTTCCTCACCCTCCTTCCTAAGATCCCAAGAGATGAGCTGTCTCTCAGAAGCGAGCCCAACCAAGCGATTTACATAACACAGGATGCCCTGCAGAACAGGAAGCAGGGCCACGCCTCAGCCAAGAGAAACCTCAAAGCCACAAGCACCAGGTCGGAGCCTCGGCCGCCCCGGGGGGCGGGGCAGGACCCCGGCCACAATTCACGTGGACACGCATTAGGACGACCCCGCAGCACCCAGGCCCTCCCCAAGCCGGCCGGGCCGCGGGGGCGGGCAGGGATTGGCAGTCGCGCTG
>NW_017728947.1:87588904-87608315 GCF_001723895.1 Crocodylus porosus | reverse complement strand
CAGAGCACGGCCCTCCCCGCCCCACCCTGGGGCTGGCGCCGCAAGCTGCAGCGGGGGAAACGCAAAAGCGAGGCACGGCTCCTCCGCGCAACAGGCGCCCAGCCTGGCGAAGACACGATGTCGGGGACGGGGCCGCGCCCCTCGCCGCGCAGCGCAGGGCACGTCCGCAGCGCCCCAGCGGGGGAAGGGCCCACTGCGCAGTCCCCGCGGGAGGGGGGGCAGGGAGGGACCCCGGGGGCAGCAGTGCACCGCGCCGCGGCTGCTCCCGGGCGGGCGAGCCGGCTACCTACCATGGCGCTGGTGGCGGCGGCGGCTCCTTGCGAACGGCTTCCTCACAAGTCAGTACTAGGGCAGCAGGCGTGCCGCCGCCGCTATATATAGAGCGTGTATCCCTCCGCCGCGCCCGCCCCGCCCCGCCCCGCGCGGGACTGCGGCGCCTGCCAGCCCCTCCCCACCGCCCGCCTGGCCCTGCCCGGCCCGCGCTTGGGGTTGGCGCCGTCGCCTGCCGGTCCGGGCGCGGGCTGCGTCTCAGCCGGGACATGCGGGCCTGGTGGTGTGGAGCAGCCGGCGGCATCGCCGCAGCGTGGACCCACTTGGGGCAAACCCTCGAGACCGTCCCGGCGAAGCAGCCCCGGCCCCGGGATGGAGGGACTGGGGGGCTCGACGGGGGAGGCCGGGATGACACAGGTCCACCGCTTCCTCTTTTTCACAAATAATAAATTAGAAGCTTTCTCTAAGCCTCCGGCTGCACAGGAAACCCCCCGCCCAGGCTGCTGGCCGCTTCGGAGGCGGCACTCGGCGGTCCTGCTCTCATCACCAGGCCGCGCAGCGCCTCATCACCATCCCTCAGCTCAGCCCGGCCTCGGGTCTCGTGTGGTTCCCAGATAGGGTCCATCCTGTCCCTAACGCGCCGGACACCGCTTCGCAGCTTGCCTTGTGCACAGGGGCCCGGCCCACGGTCACGGCAAAAGCGGACCTAACATCTGGCCCCGATGGTATGGCTATAGAGGTGCCCTGTGGAGCAGAGCTCCCCCTTGTCCTTCAGGATGTTTCTAGCTTAGGTTTGGCTTTGGGCCCAAAACACAATTTGTCCTCATAGATTTTTCTCAGGTTTTTTGGAAAGGCTTTAGCTCAAGCTTTTTAAATAAAGGCAAATCCAGTGAGGCTGTTAATTGCTGAATGCTACACTGCACCAGGCCTACAACTGGAATTACTATTTATTAGCTTCTCTGGAAACTGGAGGGGTAGGTTTGACACAACACCTTCTAGTTATCTGCAGTCTGGGAGACTTTCCCCAACAGATAAAATGGCCTCATATTTAATGTGTCACATTTTGGTCCCAAAATCTTGGTAACTTTCCTTCCATAACAAAGAGCGTAAAAAGCCATACTCACAGCTAAAGATTTCACAAAGGTGGGTGGTTTTGTGGCATTCGTTTTAGACACAGAGCACATTTTTACAACTAAGCACCTAAGTTAGATTACTTGCAGAGAAAAAACATGTCAATTGATCCTTGTTTACAAAGTTAGCACAACCATTTTAGACTACTTTTTCTTGTGTTTTCTAGAAAACATAGTGGGATGTTTGACAGAAACCACAGGAAATATTTTGTTTGGAGAAGTTAATAGTAACATGCTTCTTTCAAGACTCAGATATTCAATGTACAAATACTGTACCTGATCCTGACTCGGGTAAAGCTCTTATTAGTGAAACAAGAATCATACTCAAGTATTGGACTAAGGACTATGTATGATTATCCTACAAAAACAGGCATTTAACCTAGTCCTATGGTCTTTGGCCAAAATTTCAAAATGTGGGAGATCTAAGATATGGTACCAGGTCATGCTAAGCACCTCTGAAAGTCAAACCACTTATTTAGTGTCTCACCATGAATGTAGGTACTTTACTTTATTCCCATGTTTAAACACTTATCTTGATGTAAACTTGCATTCTTCCACTGATGCAAAAATATTGCCCATGTTTAAAGTGATGGGTGCTAAATTAAAGTACTGAGGAAAGAATATGTAGCACTGCAATGTTCTGGACAGTTGTGGAGAAATTTGAAAGAAGAGCAACTCATGGAAACGCCCAGTTTGCAAAGATTAAACATGTAGATTGAATGTATGCATATTTAATCTCATTATTTATCTTTGTCTTTTTCATGCCTGTTTATAGTGAATAAGTATACAATATATGCTACAGGCTGATAACGTTTAAAATAAAGTTACTTTAATGTAATTTTAACACATTTCATTTTACTTAAGGATTGAAGAACTTCAGTTGTGGATAATGACAAATACTTAGTTCTGTTATCATTTTTGTTAAATTGCAATATTCAGTGATTGAAATCTACAAAAGCTAGTGACCCAGAATGAAGTTCAGACTAACAGTAAATGAATCTTTCCTCATTTGAGATATTATTTGATGGCAGTGATTAATATAAAAGGGCAGAATATTAATATTTTACTACTTTAATATTACTGGGATTTTCCATGCTGTCAGCTGGCACAGTATGGCATTTTTTCTTTCATTAAGCTTTCTTTTTTAAAGTAATGTAGAATGTGTATCTAACCATTAGCATCTGACTAGTCTTTGCAAATTTGCTATCACCCATACAACTAGATACCCCTCTTGTATTCTTTCTACATCCAAAACTGACACTGAGACTTTGGGGCATGCAAGGAATATAGGATTAGTCTTTTAGTCTGACTAATGTACAAGGAAGTCAGATGACTTGCCCAAGATCTCATATAGTCTTATCCAGCTCCCAATGAAGTCAAAAGGAGTCTTTCTACTAACCTCTGTTGGAGCTGGATTCAGTCTGAGAGTCAGCTAGTATTCTCACCTAAAACTAAAATTTAGTGCCTCTGTGGCTATTAAGGTTTTTACTCTGAAAAGGAAGCTGTGCTACAAATACGAGGAATAAACTATTTTCTGACAAGTGAGGTTTGCAGTTTAAATTGTTACTTTATACCATAAATCATCTATGAATCATGCTGACTAAAAGAGTTTAACTTCTAATATTAGCAAATTATTTCTTAGCTACACTAGTCTTTGTAACAGAGTTTTGTATCTATGCCATTTCCTATATTATTACATTTAAAAAAAATTGCCTTAATATAACAAGGCTACAGTTTTAGGTCCTTATCCTGCCTAATTTCTTAAAGGCCAGTCTAATACTGTGATATGAACTTCCACCAAAACTAAGTACTATTGTAAACTTTGGGATCTTTACCACTTCTTTGACCTTGTTTTTTATGTAGCATGAACATAAAGCAACATGAGTGTATATTATAAGTTGTTTTCTCATAGAATTATAGAAAATTAGGGTTGGAAGGGACCTCAGGAGGTCATCTAATCCCACCCCCTGCTCAAGGCAGGGCCATCCCCAACTATGTCTTCCCAGCCAAGGCTTTGTCTAGCTGGATCTTAAATATCTCCAAGGATGGAGATTCCACAGCCTGTCTGGGTAACCTGTTCCAGTGCTTTATTACCCTCCTTGTGAGAGTTTTTCCAAATACCTAACCTAAACTTCCATTGCTACAACTTGAGACCATTGCTCCTTGTTCTGTCATCCGCCACCCCTGAGAACCATCTAGCTCCATCCTCTTTGGAACCATATTTCAGGTAGTTGAAGGCTGCTATTAAATTCCCTATCTTCTCTTCCCTAAATAAGCCTAGTTCTCTCACCATCTCTTCATTAGCCATGAGCCCCAGCCCTTTAACCATTTTTGTTACAGTCTACTAGACTTTTTCCAATTTGTCTACATCTTTTCACCCCCTACACTCCTACAGAGTTGTTTTGTTTTGTTTTGTTTTTTTGGGGTGGGGGGAAATTGGACACAGTACTCCAGATGTGGCTGCACCAGTGCAGAGAAGGGGAAAAAATCACCTCAGAATCTGCTGGCAATGCTCCTATTAATGCAACCTAGTATGCTGTTAGCCTTCTTAGCAACAAAGGCACACTGTTGGCTCATATTCAGCTTGTTGTCCACCGTAACCCCAGGTCCTTTTCTGAAGAACTAACTGCCAGTCAGTCCCCAGCTTGTAGCAGTGCATGGGATTGTTCCATCGTAAGTGCAGGATTTTGCACTTCTCTTTATTGAACCTCATAAGATTCCTTTTAGTCCAATCCTCCAATTTGTCAAGGTCTCTGATTCCTAGTTTTACCTTCCAGTGTATCTACTACTCCTGCCAGCTTGGTGTCATCTGCAAGCTTGCTGAGGGTGCACTCCATCCCATCTTCCAGGTCACTGGTAAAAGATATTGAAAAAAAACGGCCCCAGCACTAAACCTTGGGGCACCTGACTTGATACCAACTAAACATTGAACCAATGTTTACCACCCTTTGAGCCCAATGACCCAGCAAGTTTTCTATACACCTTAGTCTTACCTCAAATATAATATAAAAACTTAATAGATAATATATATAATATAAAAACTTCAAAACAAAACACTCAGCTTTGCAGAAACCTCTCTCAGGAGAGAAAAGGATGGAACAAATCTATGGCAGAAGTTACTTATGTTTAGAGCCCTACTGAATTCATGACAGAAGTTGGCTGTACTGTGGCTTCTTTAATCTTGCAGGTTCCCCTGCGCACTCCCCCACCCTCGCCCCCACTGGTTGGTGGAGGGGCCCTGCTTGCAGCTTGCTTCTGATCGGCAGGGAAGTGAAAATCGCAGTTTTAAACTTAGCACCATTTTTGCCTCTGCACTGCTGATTACCCAAGGGGCCCTGGTGGCCCCACTGCTTGCTGCTGACTGGTAAGGAGGCAAAAACAGCGCCAAATTTAAAACCGCGATTTTCACTTCCCTGCTGATCAGAAGTGTGCCATAAGCGGGGCCCCTCCATCAGTCAGTGGGTGGGAGTGCACAAGGGAGCCTGCAAAATTAAAGGAGTCGCAGCACAGCCCACTTCTGATGTGAATTTGGTAGGGCCTTACTCCTGTTGCTTAATATACTATTGAAAGACACTCAGGTATTATAGTGACAAGTGCACTTAGAGTAGATCTTAACACCTGTGAGTAATCTTGTTGAATTAAAAAATTAAACATCTGCATAAGTATTTGCAGTACAGGGACAATAGGGACATTCATGCTGTCAATAGCTGTAGATTCACCAATGCCAGTTAGGTTGTATCTATACAATGTCATACTAGTGTTGCATTTGTTCCAGAGGAAGCCATTCAGTTCCCTTCTAGGAAACTAGAATAGTGTGGCATATCTGAGGCTCTTCAACAAATTAATTATCGCATACAGTTCCAGAGTTTCAAAGCTGTCTAAGGGACCTGGATAACCAGTATCCATTAAAATTAATGGGAACTGGATGTCCAAATGCTATAGGCAGCTTTCAAACTCTGAAGCCTACGTACGTATGTACACACACACACACACACACACAGTCAAAAGTATTACTTTAATTTTTGCATTTTCTGACCTGGGATTTTTAAAAAGTTGTAACTGTAATATCAAAATAATGTAAATCATTGTTTCTCTGAATGAAAAGAAAACCATAATCTTCCCATATTTTGACGATTTCATGTCCCCACACTGCTGCACAGTCAAAAACATGCAATTTTGGATCTCCACAGGGAAATTACAGCATTACACTTATTGTAAAACCCCACCTTATCAACTAACTGAAATTCCTATTACACATTTATGTTAACCAACTCCATTGTAGATAACTAAATCTGATGTATAAAACTGATTTTAAACCACTTAGCACAGTATTATTTATCATTTTTAATTAATTAAGGTATGTTTATATATGTTGCTATGTAAATTGGCCTCACTCGGGACGAATTATTTTGAAAGTGATTAGGGATATTTTTGTTATTTTTTGTACACAAGAAATTTTATAAATCCCAGTTCTAGAAATACTTATGCATATGGGACTACTCATACACCTTTACAGGTTCAAAGTTACAGGATTTGGGTGTTTTTGTGCACCCAAAGTATTTTTTTTCTACATTAAATATGGCTTAAACAAGTGTTGTGCTAACTTTAAAAATAATCTTATTTTATGGTCCCCTGAATTTTTTTTCAGAAACTTGGGAGTATGTGAAAACAGCTTATAACTCAGTTCTCAGCCTTCATGCCCATTAAAAATTACGTTAAAATAGACAATGGGCTAATTCATGTCCAAACACACCTCTTCTTACATCACTTGTTCTTCAATGCTTGCTTATATTTTTCTTTCTCTTGTGAAAACAGAAGCTGAAGAGAATAAATTATAGTTTAAAATTGAACAGAAGTAACATTGTTAAAACACATTAGGTATTTCTCATATCAGCTTCATCACCATTAGTTTACATTCACTCAAATTAGACTCCCTGAAAGCCATTATAGGTAATGAACCTGTCAAAGAAAAATAAATGTTTTACTGGACACTGTTTTAAATACTTCACTTTAAAAGATGCACATGGCAACAGCTACTCTAACTAATGGAAATGTTAGTTTATTACTTTAGTAGCTCTGGAATCCTCATATTCAATATAACAAACAACTAATAAAAGCTGTATCAAATTCAGCTCTTTGGAATGATTTTGAGGAGTCATTGCCTCTCTAAAGAACACATTAAAAAATACAATGAGTCAGAATATTGGTTTACTTTAAAGTTCCCAATTTCACTGCTCTCACAAATGGATAAAAGTTGAACAGTTGTAGCTGTTAGCAAAAAAATTTGAAACAGTTAGCAATTTAAAATTACTTAATAAAGGACAAACTATTTCAGAATTCAAGGTTCTAAAGAAAAGTTGCAGAGCCTGAGAAATTAGCTCTGTTCTAAAGTTACTTCTTTTTTATTTTGATTTGTATTCATTAATATTAAAATGAGATAACAATGTAAAGTACTTGAAATGTTTTATACAATAGAAATCTTTAAAAGGGATTTTTTGGGCATTATTTTAACCCTTTTTTCATAAGGAAGCCTTTCTCATCTGAGTCTTCCTATGATCCAAGCTTGGCCATTAGTTTTGGAATGAAAATTTAAGTTTAATTTAATGAACAGTTCTGAGGTGCTATAACTTCCACTTATTTCAGTGGGATTATTTACACATGTAAGGAATAGACCCTTGAATAAATGGTTGCACAATCACAACCCAATATTGTACAAATGTAAGTGAAAAGGCCTTTTTATAACGTGATTGTTGGAAATGCTGGTTATTGACATGGAGGTGAACACCTTGAACACCCCTGACATCGAGAATCTGCACGTGTTGATTCCAATGTCTAGACCAGGGTTATTTTGGCTGGAGGGCCCATTAATGAGTGTTGGTGTCCTCTTGAAGGCTACTCTTCTCTCTCTATTTCTCTGTGTGGTGGAGCACCAACAGGGTGCTTGCCACTTAAGGGCTGTTGCAGGCTGGGAGGGAGCCTAATTTGTGAGCAGCAGGGGAAGCCTCCCCTAGGAACCACTTTAAGAAGGAGAGCAGGCAGCAGACAGGTGCAGGCCAGCCTTGATGAGGCAGCCGTTTTAAGATCCTGGCTCTCAGGGCTGGGGCAGCAGTTTGCTGCCAGCAGCCAAGAGAGCAAGAACATCTGGCTGCGCTGCAGCTCAGGGAACATCTTGGTAGTAAGGGAGGAACTATGGGGATAGTAGGAGGTTCCTAGAGGCCCAGTAGTGCCTCAAGTCCCAGGGAAAGGCAGCTGGCATAGAAGAAACTAGACCCAGCCTGGAATGGGGCTTATTGTTTGTAGGCCTACCCAGGGGCTAGGCAAGCCCCTGAATAGATCTAGCATAAGTGAGGCCTGGGGCTCTCTAATGGGGCACAGAAGAGGACCCTGTTGTCCATGGAGGGCAGCAACCGCTAGGCTAACTTTCTGAGCCCTAGACTGGTCAATGCAAGGGGGCCATGGCTGAAAGGCTGGAGGGCTCTTGAGCCCACCATGAGGGGCAGGCCAGGGCTTGATGGAGCTACCTAGTACTCCAGCTAGCCTGGAGGGAGGGCCAGGGCCTTAAATAGGCCAAAGATCCTCTCAAGGGGGAGGGCATCACTGCTGAAAAAAAAGTAGGGGTTAGCCAGCATACATGCTGCCATGACGGCAGCAGCCAGCAGAAGTTGGCTGCAGTAGAGGGCTCAATTGAAATAGAACAGCTCAGGAACATCTCAGACCCCAGTAGAGATAAGACCAGGGCCAGTAGGCCTGCATGGTCCTGGGTACAACTTGCAATTGCACCCTGCAGGGGAAGGGTGGCCTAGTGGGACTCCTTGTGGTAAGGGAGTCCTCAAGAAATGCCAGACAAGTTACCTCCCCGGTGAAAGGTGGGTAGGGGTGCCTTAACACCCCCATCAGCCTACCATCCAGTGGGTTATTGTGAGTGGGGGAGGGGGAAGGCACACTTACACAGAAGCACCTGAGCCCTACACAGGTGTAGGACCCTGGAGTGGCGGGCCAGGCACACTGGGTAGAGGCACCTGAGGTTACAGGGGTGGAAGACCCCTTAGCCCCAGCAGAAGGGGCAGAGTGTTGACCCCAAGGAGGGGGCAGAAATGATGTGCTGCTCGGTGAGAAGCTAGGGTCAGAGTCAGCCCAGAGTAAGGCTAATTGAGTGGTCACTGCTCAGATGAGGGCCAAGGAAGGAACCCAAAAGGCTGAGCCCAGGCTACTCAAGGAGTGCGAGGACAAGCGTGAAGTCCTATGGGAACCACTCAAGTGTGTATATGGCCCAGGATTGGGCAGAGCGATGGCAGCTCAGTGAGAGTGGGCCACAGTGAGTGAAGCCCGAACAGGGTGGAGTGAGAGAGGCTTTATAAAGGTCTGAGTTTGACCCAGCTGCAAGCCAAAGCTATTGAACAAACTAGATGACATCTGTGAGGCATGAGACACAATAAAGGGTAGGCCGGAGTCAGTGAGAACCACTCTTTGACACCAGGGCACTTAAAGAGCAGCCTCCCACGTAATTATTTAACAAGGCATGGCAGGCGAGTAAAGTGGGTGGCTTGCCCAAAGACAGCTGGGTGGGTCAGCACTGTGACTGGGCCTGAGAGTTTGCCCAGTCACACTCTCTCTCCCCCCTTCCATGCCCACCCTGCCCAGAACCTGCCAACCATGTCTACAGCTTACAACAGTATCTGCCCAGTATGGTGGAAGCAGCCGTAGGTGGGCGCTGGCATCAGTTATTGATGTGGCCAGCAGATTCTGGGTGGGGATTGGGGCTTCTGCCTGGATCCACAGCTGATGCTGCCACATCAGCACTGGGCAGAAGTGGCTGGAGCCACTGGCTGCCCACAAGCTGTATTCCATGAGTTTGTGGCCGGCCTGCCCTGAGCCAGGTACAATCAGTTGGTGGACCAGATCTGACCTGTGGGCTGTATTTACCTACTCCTGAGCTAGACCTTTTTCATTTTTTAACCTGTGTTAATTCATCTGTGGTAACTCTGGGTCATGTCCTTTTCTTTCTGGAGAGCAGAAGGGAATAGCTGACAGATACAGAAACCAAGCAGCATAAGAAAATATTCAGCATAATGACCTATCTAGTACAATGAAGATGCAGCACAGTGCAGGGGAGGGAGCCTTGCTGGGGCAGGGGAGTATGTTGGAAACACAGCATATAGCCCACACAGTGTGCAGCCCATGTGGTTGTGACCCTTGGCCATGTCAAAGTTGAACAGTGCTGATATAAATCAGTAGAGCTATGACAGTTTACACCAGAGATCTGGCCTGTCATTTTAACTAAGGAGTTTGCCTCCCAGTTTGTACAGATTAATACTTCTTGCAATAAGAAGCCATGAGACCAAAACCAACTTGACTCACTGTATTAGATTTCAAATGCTGGAGTCTAAGAAGCACCTGATGTTCTAGTCTGTAACACTGCTGAATGGACCTGAGATGAAAAGTGGTATCCTAAATTAGTGCTAAATTAGTGACACTGAAGGTCAAACTCCCAGACAGTTAATATACTACACATCACTTGTTTTAAGTTCCTGAAGAAAGATTTATAATCACACCATTTCTTTGAACAGCCATGTTATATGCAGAAGTTCTGCCACAAGATACAATCAACTAATATGGCAAAAGTTTCTTGTGTCGCCCACCTATTAGTATTAAAACCAAACCCTAAATTGTGCAGCAATATGGCATGCAAGCATCCAACTCTTATCAGTTTTGAAATCTTCCATCCCTTAGTGGCCGTGTGACATAGCAACCAGTCTGCTTTTCTTCTGTCTACCTGAGATGGCAAAATCCAGGTGTCATAGTACTTAAACATCTGGGAATTTAATTTGGAAAATCTCCTTAATGAAAAGAATTTAAAAAAACCCCACAACAATTTCACTGCAAATGACAGTAACCTCTGAAGCATCCTGAAATCTCTCTCATTATCCTGTTAATGTATTTCCTCTTCCACATAGAATCCAGTTCCTGGTTTTCTAATTGTTTTGAACCAAAAGTACTCAGCCTTGAGAACTCGAATATGTGCAGCGTCCCGGGTCTTCTAGAATAAGCGTAACCATCAGGACATTCACGTCTTCTCATCTTTAAGTACCTCAGCTCATTGATATAGCTCCAGAGGTTGTGTATAGAAAAAGAAACTCCTGTCTTCCTCTTGAAACCAGAAAATCAGAGTTGTCTATCTGAACTTACTTTACCATATATTTTGTGTAAGTACTGCTCTCAGTAGATCTAGTATCTCTAACTGAATCGCTATCCTGCCTGCTTAATTCCAAGCCTGGCAAATTTCAGCTTTTGTTGAACTAAGAATATGCCTAAAATCCTCACCTACTTCAGACATCTGTGTGCACATTTACTGCCAAACAGGGAATTCAGCACTAATCATCCCCAGTGACTGCCTAGCTTGCTGTTATTTTTGGCATAGCAGAAGTGTGCTAGGTGCTGATGAGCCACTTATTTTAGTATGTTTTCGGCTATTTTGTGGACATGAAGGTATTGGTGATGATGTTGAAATGCCTAAGTCTTTAAGGTATGATTGCATTGGTCCTGGGACTTTTATTCATTAAAGAAATAAGTCTCATGAGTTTCCTTTTTATTAGTCTTCCATTTCAGTCTTTAGTTTGCCAATACTGATGTCATTTTTACATATGCCTCTTTGTGGACTAATACAGAATTCATTCCATTTTGCTTCTGCTTGCTCTCTCTCACCTATTTTAGGTGTATATAGGGCACTGATGTCCTTTACCAAATACAAATGAAAAACCATTAAACACTGAATAAGCAAAGATGTGTGGAACCAAAAATAGACTTGTTATTATCATGGGGTTAAGCTACTTCAAAACAGATGCTTTCCCCTCTCTTCCTCTTGCAGATACAGAAGCTCCTCCAAAACGTGGGAGTTTGCATTGAACTGTAAAGGATTCATGTTAAGACCTGCAGGTAACATTAGAATAACCTAAACTGACTGCCTGCCCAATAAAAGCCTTAGCATTTTGCTTTTCCACATGATTCATGTATCAGTCTCTCTACTTCTGACTGAGCTCGGGGATCTTTCCGAAACACAAGCAATTTGGGCCTACACTGATGCCTCCGCACCATGCTCAGAAGGCTGGCACCTAGCACTGTCATCCAGCAGGGACACAGCTGCAGGTAGGCTTTGATGGCACAGCCCGCCCAGCTACCACAGAGCCCCACCCCAATCTGAGCCAAGCTTAACTGAACGCATGAACTGGCATTTTTTCAACTGTGCACCCCTAAAGACAGCAGCACAAGGATGACATTGAAAGTGTTTGGGGGTCGGGCTTTGCTGTTCTACATCATTTGCAAAAGACAATGTTGCTGTGGCCAGACCTTTCAGTAGAGCCTCCATCAGCAGTGGGGGCCCGCCCAGATGTCATTCCTGCTGCCATCACTGCTGCTCACAACCACAGCTCCCTCAGACGAGGGTCAGCTCCCTTTAGGAGCTGAGTTTTGTTTCAAATGAACGTTACCAGCAGTGAGACCGCAGTTTTTTCCTCGAGTCACTTTAAACTGCTTTAATTGGGTTGCGGTCCCCCCCACCCTCCAAAAAGCCAGGCTGCTTCCTTCCACACAGGGGCGAGTTAATCAATAACCCACGGGGATCCAAGCCAAGCTACCAGACGCCTCGCTCCTCTGTTTCCCCCAGACCTCCCGCGAGCTGGGCGCCACCCTTTCAGGAACAGCTCATGCCAAGAGCGGGAAGCTCTTGCAGGGTTGGGTGCAGCTGGGTCCCAGCGGATACTCCAGCACAGCACGTCACGGCACTGCCTGGCCCGGCCGGCCCGGCCCGCTCTCCACGTGCGCCGCGCCCCTTAGCGCTCGAAGGAAGCGCTCCGCTCGCACGTGAATGCATGGGAGGGAGGGATTATATTCTCTCGCGGAGGGTTACTTCTCCTCCGCCATTCGCCAACACGCACCAAAGAGCTGCCGAGGCGTTCTAGGTCGCCTTTCTTTGTCAAGGGCTCTCCGATTGGCTGATGGGACCCTGCAGTGGTTTCCTGCGAAGAGCCGAGCTTCTCGATTGGCCGCAGCCGACCTGCAATGCGTCAAGTAATGATGCTGGCTGCGATGTGCGGCAGGCGCGCTGTGGGCACGGCCCGGGCGTGGGGTGGGTGGCTACTGCTTGCGGGCGGAGCCCGGCCCCTGGCGCCCGGGGGGAGAGGAAGGAACGGGGCAGCCCCTGCGGAGCCGCCTCTCCGGGCTGGGGGCTGCAGACCCCGCTGCTGCCACTACTGCCTGCAAGGAGCCGGGGGCTGCGGGGCGGGAGAGAAAGCGCCGAGCGATCTTGTCAGCTCCGGGCGGCAGCACCCCGCGCGGCCCTTCTCTTCCCCGCCTGGGGCCGCTCCCACCACCGCCACGTGCGAGCGGGGCTCGTCCCGGCTCAGCGCCTGGGGGTCCCCCGCGCCCCGGCCGGCCACCGCGGGCCTTCGTGTCTGCTTAGAAATGACCACATATGTGGCTCAACATTCAAGCAGATGCTCTCGTGAGAGGAAGGGGCTTTATGAATTTGCCAATTAGGGGGGATGCAGAATAAGATGATTTTTTTTTTAATGTTTATTTATTTAAATCCTGACCAGTCGAAGATAACTGTCTTAAGAGAGGAGGGCACAAAAGAGAAAATCGAAACACAGAAGTCATTTCCAGACTGTACTGTCCTATTCTAGTATTTCACTGGTTTTAGTTGGTGTGTGTTTTAGTGATACAATACGTGGTTTCTATTGAATCAGTTTTGACTTTGCTCGTTTTTAGAAGCCTGTTCTTAAAGCGTGAGTTGGCAACAAGTCTCTGAACACAAGACAGAGCTATACTTTATTTACTACAAAATGCCTTTTTAAAAATCCTATGTTAACATATGAAACTTTGCAACTTTGAATATGAGTATGGATCCTGCCTACCCAGTTTCTTGACTTTAATGGAAGTTTTGCCTGAATCAAGTCTGAAGATGAAAGTGGTAGTGCTCCACTGAGATGCTATTAAGGTTAAATAAATTAGAATTCATTGTCTTTATTCCTTTGGTTGCTGAGAAATAATTTAAAAAATAGAAAGTATAAATGATTTCCCTTTCACAGGCTTGCCAAATAGAAATTGCTTTTTTGCTGAAAGGAGTTTTTACGGGGTTTTTCCTCCCCAAAAGAATTCTTGCAAAAATATTAAAATTACCTAGCTACGTTTACTTGTAGGCCCTGGCCAAGTTTAAACAGCATGAAGTCTTTATGGGAAAAGTATATGCCTGTGTAATTATGACATTTATGAGTGAGGGTTTGTTAAAATTAAAATACACAAGCAAGATTCTGAGCTTCTTCCACATCTTAATCATTTGACAAGCAATGCTTTCCTGCTCCAATCTCAAACTTGAAAAACCTTAGGTTAGAAAACTACAGGCTTGCAGCAAAGCAATCTAAAAACTAGGCATAAAATAAAATAACATAGTTGGTATTCACTTTCTTCCAGAAAGACTCTATGCTAGAAATTATTTGTGTAGCAGAAATAAAAAATACACTTTTCAATAAAAAGTAGTTATGTTGAGCTAAACGCAACATGAAGGCTAGCTTGAATCTGAAAAAGAATGTTTTAAGTTAACGATATCATTTTGTTGACAAAAATAGTTGCATTAATTTCTAGGGTAAAAGCCAATTATTATTGGTGCAATGAACACAAGACCCTCTTGAACAGATACTGCAAAAATTATGTACTAGACAGAACTCAAATATTTGTTTCAAAGGAAAACAATGTTCTGGTCATTAACAAATGAAAGCTTTTCTTTTGTGGTAATGCATATAATGCAAGAGCTAATTTACTTGATTTAGCAGTTTCTAAAGTAAGTAATTGGAATAATTTACAGTTATCATTTTATTGGAATGATTTATCATTTATTAGTTTATTAAGACGGTGTGTTATGTGGCTCAGTTATTCAATCCCCCTAACCCCAAAACTCGATGCAGTTTATCTCCCAAAGCAGTTTAAGCTTTAGAAATACCACCAGCAAAGACTCTTGTTTAAATATTGCTGTATTTCTAAATGTATCACATTAAAAACATTCTGATTTAAGTTAAATCTTTTCTTAAATAAAGTGATTATTATAGCTGCTGCATAGGCAAACAGGTACCATCCACTTAAACAGACCATTTTCAAGCAGTATATTGACTATAATGTCATTATATTGACAAAATCTATTAAATATATGCAGGTCTGCCATCTTATGGAGCCTGAATGGTACTGCCGAAACGTAGGATTCAGAATTGCTTTATTAGCGTTAGGGGAATACTTTTGTTTACATTTTTCACTTCTCAGATAATGCCTTTTTTTCCCATTGGAATTTGCCCCGGCATGTGGACTAATTATTTGCTCATATCATATTGTTTACATGCATATAAATATATTGTATATGTGTGAACACACAAGACTGAAAAAAGTAACGTTAAGTGCAATGTTAAACAACTCTTATTCTGACACTTCCCAACTTTGGTTATCTGTAGGACCTTAATTCCACAACCCTGTGCAAAAGCATTATGTGACTGTCTTTAACAATAGGATCACAGTATTTTTTCCGCTTGACTCCTGCTTCATTCAGTTCCCAGAATGGTTGTTGCTTATTTAATGAGTGGCTATTTACATTTTTGTTTTCATCTTCAATATATGGCCTTATGCCTTATTTACTGCATAGCATTCAAACCCTGCTCTGAAGACAGAAAATGATTAATTAAAAGATCTCAAGCAAATGACACTCATCCCTAGAGAATCCAAATGCTTCACAGATACTAATGAATTTCTTTCCCAAACAGCACTGTGAAGTGGAGATGAGGTCACACATTTGCATTTTCACAAAGAAGATGCATTTTCACAGAATGCACACACAAAGAAAATTCCGCACTCTATAAATGGAGAACTGAGGAGAAGATTAAGGTTAAAAAGATAAAAATACTGAATGTCCAATTTGAGATGCCTATAACCTGATTTTTCAAAGACTTAGCATTGGATAGCACTTTCTTTGTTCAAAGCACAGCTCTCACTGACTTCAGTTAAGTACTTGACACATCTGCAAATGTAGGACACCATGTCAGGTATCCAGGTTCCTTTTTCCTCTAGACCAATACAGCTACAATCAGGGCTCATGGTAGAGATCTTTCATTAGACCAACAAGGTTTTTGTTTTGTTTTGTTTTTTGGCAAAAAAAAAATAATTGTAAACTTTCAGGCACAAATACCCTTCATCAGGCATTGGAGAAAAGATTGTAAAAGTTCTGGGTAGAAATGAAAGTTCATATTTCATAGAATTTCACAGAGGAGTCAATAGATGGAAGGCTCCTTTGGACAGGTAGTTCTTAGCTTGTAAGGAGTTTTTCAGCTCTCTTAGGATATGGCTACAACCTGGATACCCAACACACGGGAGATACCAAATTTTAGCCAATAGATTTTTTTTTTTTTTTTATGACATTGTCCCGGGGAGTGGGGCGATGCTGACTACTCACCCACAGCCCAGAACGACGCTCCCCAGGAAACTGCGCGGCTCGTGAGCCGCCTCTGTGCAGCTACAGCCGGCAGGTGATGTCAGCACCAGACACCGGCCGGCTAAGATAAAAATGGCAGCAGCTGCGGCAGAGGGGGCGGATGGCCCTAGGGATGAGCTGCTACAGGCACCGCAGGAGAAGCAGGTCCCGGAGGAGCATCCCGAGGGGGCTGGAGAGCGGGAGCAAGGAGAGTTGGAGAGAAGTACCCCATCGGCATCGGACTCCGGGGAAGCGAGCATTGGCCTGGAGAACGGAGAGCAGAGGCAGCCACGAGGACCTCGCAAGACACAGGCGGAGGGTCGGACTGGTGGGGAGTAGAGGATGGCACGCCAGGAGGCAAGAGCGCGGGAGGACCCAGACGAAGGGTCGTGATCGGGGCGGGGTCGCTGTCTAAGCCCTGGAGGCTAAGCGTGAATGGGCTTGTGCTTAGGGGACTAGGTTAAGTAAAATACACAGGGAGCGGTGGAGTACCACTGTTGTCAGGGCTACAGGTGATTGGCCCCACATTGGGGAAGTCTGGGGAAAACACTTGGGGTACTAGGCATAGAGAGACCAGAGAACTGGTCCCAGAGATAGCCTCTCGGGGAGCGGGGTTAGCAGCGAGCCTTGCTAGGAGTGTATGTGCCCTGACCCCACGAGGCGTCAGTACGCAAGTGGGATAGGCTGGATCCGCTAGGTAGGCCTCAAGACATCGCTGAGGCGGCCCAGCAAAGGTGGTGTGAGGCCGGGGTGCAGGGGTGGTGAAGCCCTGTGAACAACTGCCAGGTCGGACCCGGGCATCGAGGGACCCGCCAGGCGAGCCCGCCCATTGCAGAATATCAAGACGTGGCAGGAGAGAGCGGAATCGTTGACGCGGGAGGGAGAACTGCCTCTGTTTCTAAAGGGTCCAGGAGCGGAGTGACACCTGGCTGGAACATCAGAGCCACGTCCACGTGGATAGAGAAAGCCAGGTGGGCACGGGTATCTTTATAAATTTCCCAAGCAGGAAGAAACTGTGACCACCTGAAACCTGAGATACTGCTCCTGCCTTGGTTCAAGGTCATTTGCATCATAACAGAGTTATAACAAGAGTTGAGAGACTCTTTACCAGCTGAAAACTGTCAGCCCAGAGAAGCCTTCCATCTATTGACTCCTCTGTGAAATACGAACTTTCATTTCTACCCAGGAGAACTTTTACAATCTTTTCTCTGATGCCTGATTAAGGGTGTTTGCACCCAAAAGCTTGCAATTAATTCCCCACCCCCCGCAAAAATCTAGTTAGTCTAAAAGAAGACATCAAGTCAAACACCTGGAAAATGAGAGCACTCATAGTGACCATCAGCTCTGGCCAGTTCAGGTAAGCACTTATCCCCAGCATACTGGAGACAAATCTTTATTTTTATAATCCAACAGGCAGGATAACTTTTCATTCATCCCAACTTCAAATCTTAACAGTATTTTTGTTACAATACCCTAAATATCATAAAATGAGGCCTGGCTCATTCAGTCATTTCACCTTTCTCACAAACAGGTGCTAGCAGAGGGTTCCCACTCACTCCTATGGGATTTTGTCCATCTGGTTTTGCATCAACAGCAAGTTCCCTGATCTGTTAAGGCTTCAGTCCCAGAGATTACATGCACAGGTTCCTAGGTTTCCTTCCCTCTAAAAACAGACTGTCAGTCCCAGAGATTACATGCACAGGTTCCTAGGTTTCCTTCCCTCTAAAAACAGACTGAAAAGAACCAAAAGGGCAACAATGAAATTGTACCACGTTGCATTGTATGGATATTCACATGGGTCATCAGCAGAACTGGACATTCAGAGATCCACCATACAGATTTTTCAGACTTGAAGGTATTTGACAGTAGACAAACAGCATTCTTTGGGTAAATGTGATATCATACTGTGCCTTCATTTGGGGATGCCTAGCTCCCTGAGCTGTTTCCCCTCTCAGGCATGGTCTCCCGGGACCTTTGCCCACACAGGGCCTAGCCTCACCTCCAAACCCAGTCGGAAACCCCAGGCCCTCATCTCTGGGTGTCCCTCGTGGTGGGCCCCTGGCCCTTTTGACCATTCTGGTCCTGACCCCAGCACTGACCAGTTGAGAGTCAGGCCTCTGAGTCTCTAGCCCCACTCTCTCTCCTGGGTCTGCCTTCTTGGCCTGACTAGGTGTAACTCCACCCGTGTTTGGAAGCTGGGCTTATTAAGGCACCCCAACCTCCCTTTCACTGGGGTGGTAACTGGCCTGGTATTTCTTGCAGGCTCCCATACCACTGTGAGCCTGGAGGGCTACTTGCAGCTGTGCTACATGTTCCTGCCCCTTTCAGCCAAGGAGGACATTGCCACTGGCATCAATACATTCCTCAGCATGTAAGATGCCTGTGCTAACCCAACTGTGGGACACAGGCTGCCCAATGAAGTTTTGTACTATCTCCCATCTCCCTGCATGCTGGGAGGGTGTGGGGAGGACCTGGGGCCAGGGGAGTGCAGCTGGGCTGGGTGGGACTTAGCACATGGCCGGGACTGGTGTGGCTGGCAGCTCCACAGTCACAACTGTTGACAACAGCGTATGGCTTCAGGCAATGTCCTCAGATGGTGGAGTCTGGCAAGCAGGCACTCAGCTAGGGGCCCCCAGGGAGGAGTTGGCGTGGCTGCCAGTGTCATGGTCAGCTGCACCCTGGGGGGCTGGGGCAGCAGAGCTGACATGGTGGGCACTGTTCTAGGTTCCCTGAGCTGCTGGTTGGGGGTGCATTTCGAGAGTTTGGTAGGGAAGGCTGCTGGATGCCTGAGGGGCTCTCCCCCAGTCATGTCTCACCATGGGTGCCAGACTGGGGCAGGGACTTGGGAAGACAGCCTGTGCATGTATAAAGCATGGCTGCAGCCTGGGTCCCAGGGTGCAAGGATGTCTGTCAGTTGCCATATAAAGGGCTTGAGCTTATGGGCACTCCCTGACCAATGACTGAGACTGGTGATGGCTATCCACTGTGCCTACAAGTCTTTTGTAACAGCTAAAAATTGTGTTTAAGGTGCTTGCTGAACTCTGTGAAGATTAGACCAAGTGTTTTTCTGTCATTTGTTCAGATATTAAGTTATATGTTGTTAAAAGCCTAATTAAAGTCAAAGATGTAGTAAGGCCTTGTATAAAGTAAGACCTAGTAAATTTAACAAAGTCTTGAAGTAGTAAGCCCTGTGGCGTAGTAAAAATGAACCTTATCAGAAGAATGCCAGGCTTGTACTGCTATTGGTCAGTCCTAAGAATAATTATAATGGGAGAATCTGGATGGCTGTAAGTTATAAGCATAGCTCAAAAGTTATAAATTGGCTGGCATATCCAGAAATCATTTAGAAGGAAGATAAAGCTCTGTAAAAGGAACTACTAATTAGCTGCTGACCTGGATCAGTGGGCCTATGAATCTCGAGGAGCCCAAGAACTGAAGGGGAGGGGAGTCAGGTGTCCAGGAGAGTGGTTGCTCCTTAAGGAGACGATCCTCCAAGCCCAAAGGAAGGTAA
>NW_017728947.1:87581562-87588893 GCF_001723895.1 Crocodylus porosus | reverse complement strand
CCTGCTTGAGATGCATCTGTGGATGCATGACAAGGTGTGGTTGGCCTTCCTGACTGCATCCCCACACTGCCGGCCCATGTTCAGCTTGGCATCGTTGATGACTCCAAAATCTTTTTCTGCCTCTGCACTGACAAGAAGGGAGTTCCCCAGCCTGTAGGTATGGTTCTGGTTCTTCCTCCCCAGCTGTATCACCTTGTACTTGTCAGTGTTGAATCCCATCCTATTCTCATCCACCCAACCTGTAACCTGTTTAGGTCCCATTCTAGCTTATTCCTTCCTTCTAGCATGCCCACATCCCCCCACATCTTCGTGTCATCAGCAAATTTGAACAGGGTGCTTTTTACCCCCTCGTCCAGGTCACTAATGAAGATGTTGAACAGTGTGGGCCCAAGGACCGAGCCCTGCAGAACCCCACTGCCCACATCCCTCCAGGCTGAAAATGACCCATCCACTACTACTGCCTGGGTGCAGCCCTCCAGCCAGTTGGCGATCCATTTGACTATGTAGGTGTCGACACCATAGTCCCCTAGTTTTTTAATGAGAACAGGGTGAGAGACAGTGTTGAAGGCCCTCCGAAAGTCCAGAAAGACTATGTCCACTGCTACCCCTGCATCTAAGGATTTGGTGACCTGGTCATAGAAAGCCACCAGGTTGGTCTGACAGGATCTAATGAACCCGTGTTGGTTGCCCCGAAGCATAATCTGCCCCTTGTGGACATGTGCCAGAATAATTCTCTCAAAAAGCTTACCCAGGATCGAGGTAAGACTAACTGGCCTATAGTTTCCTGGGTCCTCTTTCCTCCCTGTTTTGAAGGTGGGAACAACATTGGCCTTCTTCCAGTCCTCTGGCACCACACCAGAGCACCACAAGTGCTCGTAGGGCCGTGCCAAGGGTCCTGCAATGACCTCAGCTAATTCCTTCAGCACTCTGTAGTGGAGATCGTTCGGACCAGCTGATTTAAATACATCCAGTCCCTCCAGAAGTTCCCTAACTAGACCTTTGGCCTAGGTGCACCTCCTCTGGAGCCTGAGGGGGGCCCAGTGGAGGGGCTGATCTGGTCCCTGCTCAGGAAAATGGAGGCAAAGAAGTCGTTAAATAGGTTAGCTTTTTCATGTGGTGTGACAACCAAATTTCCTAGCGTGACTTGCAGGGGCCCCATGTTACCCGGTACCTTCTTTTTGCCGCCTGTGTATTTAAAAAAGGACTTCTTGTCCTTGGTCCGGGTAGCTTGTCCCAGTTCAGTCTCCGCCTTGGCTGCCCCCCTGTATCCCTGAGCAACTGCAGTATAGCCCTCTCTGGTGATGACCCCTTTTTTCCATTGGGTGTAAGCCTCCTTTTTAGCAAGGAGACATTCCTGAATGCTTTTGGTGATCCATGGGGGCTTTTGCACCCTCCTGCTTCCTTTGATCTGTGTTGGGATTACCTCTCTTTGGGCTTGGAGGATCGTCTCCTTGAGGAGTGGCCACTCTTCTTGGATACCTGGCTCCCCTCCCCTCCAGGATCTCAGTGCTTCCCCAACTATTCTCCTTAGCTCATTGAAGTCCGCCCTCCTGAAACCTAGGGCTGTTGCCTTGCTGCGGGCCTTCGCCACGTTGCGCTGGATGGTGTATTCCAGGAGGCAATGATCACTGCCGCCCAGTTGGTCGAGCACCTGCAGCCCCCTCACCAGGTTGTCACCTGTGGCCAGCACCAGGTCCAACAAGGCGTCTCCCCTGGTGGGGCTGTGCACCTCCTGGGTTAGATGGAGGCCCTGCATTTTGGCTAGGAACCTATGTGAGCGGTCAGACCTGGCTGACTCTCTTCTCTGCAGATATCTGAAAAGTTCAGGTCATCCATGATGGCCACATCCTTTGACCTCCGTGAGCTGACTTAAGAATTCCAGGTGTCGGTGGGGACGAGGTCATTGTGGGTCCCACAGCAGGTCTCTTGGCCTCTGCGCAGCTGTCCCTTTGCTGCTGGGCCTGGGTAGCTGCCTGCAGCACTCAGCACATGGGCCAGTGAGAGACTGACAGCCATGTGGCAGAGGCAATGCCCTGTAGCACCTGCAGGCTCAGGGCAGGCTGTTCGGGGTGGGTTGCGGACAGGTGGAGCTGGCCTCTGCAACCAGAAGCTGCCTGCAGCTGGGCCTGGGGGCTGGAAGGCATAGGCCTGGCAGTTGTGTGGCAGTGCAGTGCCGGGGTGCAGACAGTCTGGACAGACTAGCCTGGGGCTCGGCCATGAGGGACACAGGGCCTGGAGTCATCTCAGACTGCCTGCTGGTGTGCCCAAGGCTCAAAATGCCTGCAAGCAGCCTAGCCCTGAGACAGAAGAGGCTCCCAGCCTGGAGCCTGGAGGCTAGCCTCAGGCTGGCCCCCTAGTGGCAGGGCTGACTTGGGAGCAGATTTGCTCCCAGCTCGCATCTACATGTGCATTACTTCGCAGTAACTAGTCATGAGTAAATTTAATACCTGCATTTGCAGGTATCAAATTTACTCACAATCAGGGGTTTTTACTGTGCAGTAAGAGCGGGCACCTTTAGATGTGCATGACTACGCTCATGTAGACATGCCCTGTCACACTAGATTGGACCTCAGACCCATCCATCTGGTCCTGTGTCCTGTGTCTAACCATGGCCAATATAGACAAACATATCAGTTTGTCCAGATTTCTCTGCTCTTGTTTAACAACAGTTAGCAGCACAGATGGCTAGGAAACAGAACCCTTCATACACAGTCACATTGATACATTTGTACAAGCTCTGCATTTTTGCCTTAGGGGAACTCAGTCCAAAAAGCTCTAATGCCAGATTCATGCTTGAGGGAGTTCTATTGACCTCACTGGGTGCTCCATGGCCTGTAATATCTGGCTTATTATAGAAAGTATAGTAGATTTGCACCTTAGATTAACTAAATCAGATATATCACATTTATTGTTGTATTAAGTATACTGCTTTATATTTATTTATGCCACTTATATTCTGATTTAGTTAGTCTATAAGGTGCAAGTCTACCCTGCTTTCTATTTGACTTCAGACAAACATGACTATCTCTCTACTCACTGCCAATAAATCCAGAGTGACTCTAGAGATAGCTCTTTGATATTTTGAATATTAAAGTTTGTGTAGCATGGTAACAGGCTGTGTCCTCAGGTGCAGTGGTAGCACCCCTTGTCAACTGAGTAGCTCCTGTTCCACTCTTGTTCCTTAATCTCCCCTCCATTCTCTTACCCGCCATGTCTTTCTGGAATTATTTCATTTGGGAAAAGAGAGGCTGCCCAGGTCCCAGAGTGACTTCTGGTCCACTGCTGGTCATTACACTAGCAACATTAGCCTTTTAGGACAATTTTATGGCCTCCAACCTCCCCTCTAGCTACATCCATGCACCCAGATGTTATCCATTAATGTTCAAATGGGCCCTAGTTCAATACAGGGCTCTCTCCAGCCTCTGTGTTTAAGTGTCCCAGTGGGCTCTTACCCCAGGCCAATATTTGACCCTTTTTTAAGGCTCTCTTCAAGGTTCTCATCAGGCTCACAGCCCCAGTTCAATATATGGCCATCTCCAGTCTCTGTCTGTAAGAGTCTCAGTGGACTCAAGATGTGGTCTTCTCTGGCCTCTGCCTCTCATGGACTAAAGCAGGGGCGGGCAAAATATGGCCTGTTGGCCAGATCTGGCCTGCCAGGCAACTTCATCTAGCCCATGGATGCCTACCAACTAATTGTACTCTACCCAGCCCTTCTGCCCATGAGAGTGGGAGCAAGGTACCCATATATATACCCCTTCCCCCTCCAACATGGCCTGTTGTACCTCACTCCTACCCCTGTGCATGGAAGGGCCCAGCCCAGCCACCACACAGCTTCTGGGTGGGGCTACGACTGCTGAGGGGTGTGCTCAGCTTCCCTCATATTCTGCTTACTCCAAACACCAAGTAGGAAAGCAGCAGGATTGGGCTTGGGATGGGAAAGCTGCAGCTGGGTGGGAGAGCAGGGGCTGGGACTCGGACTAGCAGCAGCGTGGAGCTTGCCCCCAGGGCTGTAGTGGGAGCACAGAGCTTGAGTGGGCAGGGCATGGGTGTGGGAGGGTGGGCAAGGAGGGGGGGGAACGCACATCCCCAGCTGCCAGTGGCAGCAGCAAGCAGAGGCAACTCAGGGTGCTTGTGCCCAGTGCAGGCATTGCTTCCAGTGGCCCACGGCTCTGGCCAGTGCTGCATATAGGGGTGAGGAGCGCAGCCAGGCCAACATGCCTCTAATCATGCAAGGTTCTCCGTAGTGCATGTGCAGCTCCTGCACTTGCCTCCCACTGAGGGAAGCCCTGCATGATGGAGCTGGCTGCCTTCACTTCTCCCTGTTATGCAGGTCCTGGGACACCGTGAAGAAATAGAGGGCGGGGCTCCCCATTACTTCTGATAGAGTCCTGGGATTTATGTGGCAGAGAGCAGAGAAAGCAGCCTGCTTCATCACGAAGGGCTTCCCCTAGTGGTGCACATGTGCCAGGAGCTGCATGTGTGCCGTACAGATAAAGGCAGGTTAGCCTGGCTGTGCTCTTTGGAACCATGTGCGGCGCTGGTTGGAGACACCCGCTGCCAGTGGCATCACCTGCACTGGACGCAAGCACCCACTTGCTAGTACCGGTGGTGGGGGCTGTGTGCCACAGGGGGAAATGTGTGAGGGGTCCCTACACCCTGCCCCCACATATATACGCCCTGCAATATACCCTATTGCCCCTGCCACATACGGCAACACACACACCATACACCCCCCCCAACCACACCCCACACATGCAACATACAAGAGTAAGACTTTATTTTTTAGTTATTACTCAGTCACCTCTATATACACGACACAAATACAAATCACAACAAAAAATTTTTTTTTGTAATAAAATTAAAATATGTTATAATAGGTGTTTGACTTTTAGTGTATGGGGGGGTGTTTCTGGTTCCATGATGGCAACCCTCCTAAAAGGAGTATTTCTGGGGGGTGAGGGGAGGGACTTCTGGTGGTAAAGGTCAGGGGTAGGGGTGGGACTTCTGGTCCCAAGATAGTGTCCAGGGGGCAGAGCTCCTGTTAAGGGACAGTGCTACCCTTGCAGCCCTTGACAGCTCACCAAAACTCATTAAGCATCCCTCCACCTGAAATAATTGCCCGCTCCTGGGCTAAACAGTTGCTTGTGCCTTGCCCAGCCTCCTCATGCCTTCCTGGCAATATTGGAATCTCTGCCTCCCCTTGCTAGTCCCAGTCTGGTCCACTGGTCATACCTAGGGTAAACTCTCCAGCTCTAACTGAGAAGCACCATGACTACCCAACGCAATTCGGCTCTTGGTAGACACCCCGCTCCTTACTTGCAGTCAGCAGGGCAGTGGGGTTTCCCTAGCAGTCTCTCAGGCCTAGGCACCGCTATGCAACACCATCCCTTGCAGCTCAAGCAGCCAGTCTGCCTCTCCAGACACAGCCTGGGCTATAAATCCATGCCCTTGGGAGTCATGTGCCTTCCTTTGGCCTGCTGTAGGTGTCCTCTGTTAAGTCCAGAGATGGGCCAAACTGTGGTAGCAGTTTCCCTCTTTTCCAGGCTGAATTCTTAGCTACAGTACTATTGCTTTGCCACCCAGGACCACCCTGCCCTATTGCCTTACTGTTGAGCCTCTAGTTCTGTATTGGGTGTCTGTAGCCTATCAGTTCGCTACTGACCAGCCTCTCCTGGCTCCTGGTAAGCAATTCCCTGCATCTGGGGCTCACTGCAGTTGTTGGCTACTTGTAAACAACAGGGAGTCCCCAGCTGCCTCTTACAAGCATGTTATGCTGGGAGTTGAGCACTCAGACCACCTTGTTGAAACTGTTGAACATGACACCTTTCATTGAAAATAAACGTAACCGGGGTGGCGGCCCAATAATTGCCGCCCCTGCCCAAAATCAGGGATAGTGTGGTGAGAGTGGGGCAGGGCTTTTGGCCAGCACCAATTTACTTTTCAGCCAACCCCTGCTCCCCACAGAGCAACCCATGGTCCCAGGAAGGTCTAACACTTAACTGATGTAACTATTTACACTTTATTTACAAAACAAAAATAATAGGAAAGGTTATGTAGAAGTGAACTTAAGTGGCATAACCAGAATCACAAAACAAACCAGAATGCATAAGTCAACCCTTGACTCAAGAACACAGGTCAGGTAACTGGCAGCTTTCAGCCACTGCTGAGATGCTACCACAAGGAAGCAAGGTGGTCACTCCCAGCAGTTCCAACCAGCTTCCCAATAAGAGACAGACTACAACAGGTTAAGCTCTTCTGGTCTGCAGCAATCAAGTTGTATCAACCCCCCTCCCCCAAAGAGACTGAAGGGTGACCCTCCGTGGCAACCAAAAAGGCAAGCAACAAGCAACAGAGTAGGCTCCTGCAGCAATCAGCATGACCCAAGCAAAGCTCAGGGACTCCATCTGATGACAATCAGCTGCAGAATAAGGGACAGGACTGAGTCCTCTCTGAGGCAGTCAGTGGCAGATGGTCAGCAGCACAGGCAGCTCCCAGGGGTCGTTGCTCCAACCCTCTGATCCAGATGACTGGCCAGGCACCCCACATGCCTCACAGCTCACCAATCCTGCTCTGAGCATCAGCCTGCACCCCGAGCTTCCAGGGACCCTCATCCTGGCGCTCTGCTGCTCCTCAGGATCCCAATGCCTTGCCTGCTGCTGTTCCACTTCCCCAGGGAAGGTATGGGGTTTCCTCAACTCACCGGGCCAGCTCCCTGCTCTGGATAAGGACGCCACCTGCACTCCTGGCTGCTGCCTCTTCTCCACAGTGGAGTGGGGGGCTGACTGCCACCCCTAGCCTCCAGCACACCTGGTACATACAGCACACTGCAGTGGGGCCTTGGGGCACCAGCTCTGCCTCAAGCCCTGGCTGCTGCTCCCTCTCTGCTGCAGGGCTCGAGGCACGGCCAACTGCCACTGCCTTCTGCTCCCAGGGCCTTCGAGGCTCTTCAGAGCAGTCTCTCTGCTCCTTCTGCTGGGTCAGCTCACCCCAGCTCTTCTTAGGCCTCCTGTGCTATTCCCCAAAGTCACTGTCAACAGCCCCCAACCACATGCCAGTTTGACTGCTGCTTTTATCCCCTTCAACAATTCCCCCCTGGCTTGCAAACCAGCCAACCAGGGCTCAAGGTGGCAGGTCCCCAACCCCGGCCATCCCCCTTCCATCCGAATGAAGGGATTGAAAACCCTTCTTTCGATTGGCTTCTCCTTTTCCACAAGGTAGGGCTCTCCTGCTCCACCCTTGGGGTTGCTCAGAGTTCACCAGCACTGTTTCTAGCCCAGGGTAAGTATCTCAAGCCAATCTGGTGAGCCCACATTGGCAGTCTGTTACATCAA
>NW_017728947.1:87572801-87580507 GCF_001723895.1 Crocodylus porosus | reverse complement strand
TGGTGAACAAACATTCCCCCAGATCCTGGTGGTCACCCCTGATAAACTTATAGGTGGCCATCAGATCACCCCTGAGCCTGCATTTTTCCAGGCTGAAGACCCCCATAGCTCTCAGCCTGTCATTGTAAGGTCTGTTTTCCTGACCTCTCATCATGCGCATGGCTCTTCTCTGGACTCTCTAGCTTCTCCACATCCTTTTTGAATTGTGGAGCCCAAAACTGGATGCAGTACTCCAGCTGCAGCCTCACCAAGGCCGAGTACAAGGGGAGAACGACATCCCAGGATTTGCTTGAGAAGCATCTATGGATGCAAGCCAGCGTTTTGTAGTCAATTACTTCTTTGCATAGGATTTTGCCAGTTCCTTCCAAAACTGACAAAACAGAACATGCCCTTGCTTTACCTTTCCTTCAGCTTAGAAGGGAAGATAAACTCTTCTAAAACACTTCCTTCAGCTACAGACACAAGCATTCTTCGATCTGTTCTCGTCAAAGTTGTCAACTTGCCACTGACTTCATTCCGTCCTATCTTCTGACCTCCCCTGTGCCCTCTCTCATTACCAAACTTACTCTTTCCTTTAGTAGCTCACTCTCCCTTGACTCCTTTCTCTCACAATACAAATAGGCTTTAGTATCTCCCATTTTTCAAAAATGGGGGGAAACTGACCTTATCCTACTTGCCTCCCCAACTAGCTCTTCTTTCCATTCTTCCTCTTCATTCTAAGTTCACAAAATGCATTGTTCACAATTGCTTTCTTGTTTCCCTTCTGCATTTCCATCCGACACATGCTTCAATCTAGCTTCTGTACCCGGCACTCACTCTAATAACCCCTTCCAACCAAATTGCTGAAGCAGGACTCCATCCTTAACGCTTCTTGAGCTGTCAGTTAACTTTAACGCAGTTAACTACACTCTGTTCTTGAAATCTTGACTTCTCTTGGCTTCCATGATTCACCTTCACCTTTCTCCTAGTTCTTTCAGCAGATTCTTCAGAGGATTCTCTTTGTCTGTCCACCAACTTTTGGTTAAAATTCCCTAGAGCTCTGTCCTTTTCTTCCCCCTCTACACTTATCTCAGGGCGGTCTTATCTCTCAGATGCCATTACCGACCCTATGAAGATGATACACAATCTAACTTGCTACTCCAGACCAGCCTCCTATACATACTAACATCTTAGCTTGTCTTTCTGACACCTCTTTGTGGACATCTAGTTGTGAGCTCCAAGCTCAAGAAGGCTAAAACAGAATATGTAATTTCCAACCTTCAACCCTTCCCTGGTACCCATCTTTTTCAAATACTGTATACTACCACACTATTCCCCAGGCCTATAACCTGGCGTCATCTTTGACTTTAGTTCCTCATATCCAGGTTATGTCTAAGTATTGCAGATTCTCCCTATATAATATTTCTAATATATGGTGTTTCCTTTCCTACACAGCTACAAGTTTTTCCAGGCTCTGATCAAATCATGTCTCAGTTGGTTCAATATTCTTTGTCTCTGACCTTGAAAAATGTACTCTTACCCCATTCAGATCCACTTAGTGTTGGTGCAAAGCTTAGCCACCCCTGAACTAGGCAACCTTTGGTACATGTGGCACTGGCAGCCTCTGTGTATGTCACTTGGCAGATTTGGGAGGGAACAAGGAACAGCAGCAGATAGGGCAGAGCACAGATTTGGCAGGTGAAGAGGAAAGGAGTAGTACTTGGGGCATAGGCAATGCCCCTCCTGAGGTTGGCTGCCGCTGGCTTCTGCAGGAGGTGGCTGCTTCCCACCGTCCTCCTGCTTGCTGCAGATGCGACCTCCAGCTGACAGTGTGGATGGCGATTGCGGGCGGTCCCTACCTGCTACTCACCATTCCTCCTACTGCCGAGACTGCTGCATTTCCTGCTTGGCCTGCCCTCACTGCCAACGCCACCACAGCTGCCTGCAGGCAGTCCCCACTTGCTGCTGCCACGCCCCTGCTGCCGCCACCGTTGCCACCAGCTGTGGGTGCTCGCCATGCCCACCCAGCCTTTTGGGGGCATGCATTGTTCATAACTTGGGGAGGGTGCAAGGCTGGCTTACCTTGTAGCGCACCTGCCAAAAAAGGTTGGCCTCCACTGATGAGTACAGTGATACTCAATCTTTTTTAGATTCAAAGCACCCCTTGTTCAACTTGAGGCACCCCTCAGAAAATGCCAGTTCTTACTTTTTTTATTTGTTTTTTGACTACAGAAAAATAATACAGCAATTCTTCCATTGTAAAGAACTCAGAAAGACCATGGTCAGAATGTTTTTAACACAATGAATGCCATTTTTAAGTCTCTGGGTTTATCTTGTGAATCGTGTTTGTACACCTAACAGTGCTAACATAGCATAGCACCCACAAAAGGATCTCCAGGCACCCTAGAGTACTGTGGCATCCTGGTTGAGAATCATTCAGCTAGTCCATTGTTACTGTGATGCCATCTGCTCCCTCTTTATTACATGAAATATTAGCTACCATCCCTTATTATCTCACCTTTTGTGGTGGGAGATGAGGTGTCTCTTCTGATGGCCTCCAGGTGCCACCCTTTATTGCCAACTTGCCATATTTTCAACTATGCACCTATGCCCTTCCTTTCATTATGTTCCTCATACTTGTGAGGAGCTAGCTATAAAAATTTTCAAAGCTAATTAATTGTTCTTTTACAAATCTCTCCCTAAAATTTCCCTATTTTGATGCATAGTAAAACTTAGCAATGGCTTTCCTGGTGGTAGCCTTAGTCCACTGTCATACTGACTAATATTGTATCATTTCCACTTTGCACTTCTTTATCTTTTGTATTCATCTGCTGTCTTGTTTCATACTTCAGTTGTAATTTTGTGTGTTCAGTATCACTGTTTTTCTCCTGTACTTATCCAACACCTGCCATATGAGGCTCTCAATGCTGATAATATAAATAAACAACATAAAAACATCTTTTATACATGTGTGTATGACTCATTTACTTTCAGCTGGATTATTTAATAGATTTCATAGACATTAGGGCTAGAAGGGACCTCGCAAGATCATTGAGTTCAGCCCCCTGCCTAGGGGGCAGAAAGTCAGCTGGGATCAGATGACCCCAGCAAGATAAGCATCCAAGCATTTCTTAAAGCTATCCAGAGTAGGTGCTTGCCCCACTTCTGGGGGAAGTCTGTTCCAGACTCTGGAGACTCAGACGGTAAAGAAGTTTTTCCTTACATCCAGTCTAAAATGGTCATCCAGCAGTTTGTGACTGTTAGACCTTGTCTTCCCTTGGGGTGCCCTGGTGAACAGACGTTCTCCCAGTTCCTAATGCACACTCCTTATGTACTTAGAGGCTGCCGCCAAATAACCCCAGAGCCTTCGCCTCTCCAGGCTGAAAAGTCCCATGCCTCTCAGCCTCTTCTCATAAGGCTTGTTCTATTGAACTCCAATTGTGTGTGGCTCTCCTCTGGACTCTTCTTAAGATTCTCCATATCCTTTCTAAAGCGTAGAGCTCAGAACTGGATGCAGTACTCCAGCTGCAGCCTCACAAGGCTGAGTAAAGTGGAAGGATGACTTCTTGGATCTTGGTTGAGATGCATCAGTAGATGCAAGCCAGAGTTTAATTTGCTTTGCTGGATGCATTGGTTGGTTCATGTTCATATTGTGGTCAATCAAGACCCCCAAATCTCTTTTGCTTGTTCTGTATTGAATGTGTACCACTGCTGAGCCCATAAGTATGATGTGGGTTTTTTCCATAGGTGGAGGGAGAAAAAAATTGGTGGGGAGTTGAGTGCAGGTGGGTGCATGCACTCCCCCAGCAATAAAGTCTGCAGGGGAAGAGGCTGGAGGAGGAGAAAGGACTGTGGTGGGGAGGGAGTGGGGCCTGAGCTGGGACAGGCCCTGCACAGCTGGGGTTGGGGGCAGGGTGCAGGATGGAGCTGCAGCTCGCCTGGGAAGGAGGTGATGGCTCCTGCTGCTGCATGTGCCCTGGGAGTGCATGGGGGCGAGTGCTCCTGGACCTGTGCAAGGCAAAGCAGGCTGCTGCTGCAGGCCAAGGCCGGTGCTGCATTGGGCTCTTCTCCTCCCCAACCCCAGCCCCACTCCCTCCTTCACCACTGTGTGCGTGCCCCACCCCACTCCACCCCTGCTGTAGCCATCAGAAGCCCACAACCAGGGTCCCTTGCAGCCCTCCTGCTGCCCCACATCTGAGGGGGCTAAGCCCTATTAGCCCCACTTCTGCCACCTATGTTTTTTTCTCCCAAGGTGGAGCACCTTGCATTTCTCGGGGTTGAACGTCATCAGCTTTTGATCTGTCTACATTGCGAACCTGTCCAGTTGGGCCTGAATTACCAGTTATCCTCTAGCATGACTGCACTTCCCCATTATTTGGTGTTATCTGCGAACTTAGCCAGTCCATTTCTGACACCCAAATCCAGATCATGTATGAATATATTAAAGAGTACTGGTCTGAGTACTGAGCCCTGGAGGATGCCACTGGTCACCATGCACCATGTTGACACAGTTCCATCGACTATCACTTTCTGGCTCTGATCACAGAGCCAGTCCCCCAGCCATCGGTCTGGACCATAAGTTTGTCGAAGCTGCAGTTTCCCAATTTTACCATGAGGACATCATGGGAGACCAAATCAAAAGCTTTTTTGAAATCTAAATATATGACATCAATCTCTTCTCCTTTGTCCAGGTGATGCATCACCTGGTCATAGGAGGAAATGAGGTTGGTCAGGCAAGACCTACCTGCAACAAAGCCATGTTGGCTCTCTCTCAGAATGTTGCCTTCCATTAGCCTGTTGTTGATGGTTTCTTTTGTGATTTTTTCCAAGATCTTTCCAGGGATTGAGGTCAAACTGATTGGCCTATAGTTCCCTGGATCTTCCTTCCTTCCTTTCTTAAAGATAGGCACCATGTTGAGTCTTTCCAATCTTCAGGAACCTCTCCTGAGTGCTACAAGTTCTCAAACAGCCTTGCCATTGGTCATGCTATGATATCAGCCAACTCTTTTAGCACCCGTGTGTGCATTCTGTCTGGGCCAGCTGACTTGTGGATGTTCAGCCTTTCAATCTGTTTCCTCATAAGATCTTTGCCAATTAAAGGCATATGATCACCCATACCCTGGTAGTCCTGCATCCTGTCAGGCAGGATGCCTTATACTGATGGAAAACCAATGCAAAGTAATCACTGAGGAGAGTAGTTTTCTCCTGGGAGTTGGTTATAGACTGCCCCATTTGGTTGCCCTTGTTTGTTTGTTTTTCTGACTTCCTATGTATCTGAAGGACTTTTTATTGTCCTTGATTCCTGTAGCCAGTGTGAGTTTGGTTTCTGCCTTGGCTTTTCTGGTCTGCTCCCTACAGGTGTGGACCAGTGCTGCATAATCCTCCTTAGTGGTACTTCCTGACTTCCATCCGTTAGAAGCTTCTCTTTTCAGATTCAGGAGGTCCATGAGGTCCCTACTGAGCCCGGGTGGGGGGGTCTCCCTGCCCTTTTGCTACCTTTCCTAGAGGCGGGAATGGACTTCCCTTGTGCTTTTAGGATTACGTTTAGATTCTGGATTCTGCTTTACAGGATCTGAGTCTTGTTGCTTACCAGCAACGCTTTCAATTTTGTTAGTCCAGTGTTTTTGTTTCCTTTATTGTTAGAATTCTTCATGGAAGAAGCCTGTGTTCCAAAAAAGTTTTGAACGTGGAGATTACAACTGGTGCACAGATGGTGGGAAGTTTCCAACAAAGAGTTATGGCTCCAGTCATGTTTTTATGCCTGAGATAATTTGGTGCATTTGACCACTTGCAATGAATTCAATGGGCATATATAAAGAATTGGGGCCGAGGTAGTTTTATGGAGCTGGAACTTGAAAACAGTCTACCCTGAGTTACAAATATAGAGAGATCAGCATATCTGTGATAGAGTTTAAAAGGATTTGAAAATCTGATATTAAAAAAATCATTAAGAAATAAACATAATTTACATCTAGAGTAAGTGATATGTATGTTTGGCTCTGTGGTATTAAGAGCTGTTGGAACACGTTTTCAGCGGGACCAATTAAAAGCAGCGCGGGAATCAGCTTCATTTACAAGGATCCCAGCATAGGGTAGAGGCATCTTCCCCTCTCCGTGGAGCGCACGGAGTGAGCGTGAAAGTCTTTCCCCCTCCCAAAGGCAGACTTGACGTCAGGTGTGAACGAGGAAGCCTTAGTCTCCTTCCCAAGACTTACAAGGGAGGCGCAGGTCGGCAGAGGCTTCCCTTCGCCCTCTTCCCCCCTCCCCGGGAAAAGACTTGGAGAGGGTCAAAAGCAGCTTGTCCCTAGAAAACCCAGGGAAAGAGGCTGAGGTGAACAAGGGAAGGAGTCTTTTTTTCTCCCAAGGAAGGGGAGGGGGGGAAATGGAGCAGGGATAAGCAGCATAGTCTCCCCACAAGAGAAGAGATTTCTGTGGGCGAGTCCTTTTATTATACCAATGCCAAGACTCAGATTCAGACAAGTTCTTGGGGAATCACAACTCCGGCGCGGAGGACGCACGTCCCCGCCGCGATCCTCCCCTCCCGCCTCTCTCCTGTCGTGACACTGGAGCAACAGCCGCGCCCCGCGCGCCCGTTTCCCCAGCGCCGAGCTCCGCGCGCCACAAGGAGGAGCCCGCCTGCGGGGGGGAGGGGACCCCTGATGCGGCCCTTATCCCCATGTTGGGAGCGCTGGGGGCCGGACTCCGTTTCCCAGCATGCCCCGCGAGGCGGGGCGCGGCGCCATCTTGCCGCGCCGAGTGGGGCCTGGGAGTGCGGCCGGGGTGGCATGGCGCTTTTCCCGGCGTTCGCCGGGGTCGGAGCTGGAGCCGGAGCCGGGGTCGCGGCCGCGCTAGCTGGCGACGAGGGCTCCAGGCGAGGTAACGCCGCAGGGGCGGGTTCAGCGCAGGTCTCCCAGGCACTGCCATGGCCGTGGTATGGTTCCGCTCCCAGCGCGTCTTAGAACTGCTCTGTCACGGGCCCGTCTGCAGTGCAGGGGTGGGAGGGTGTGCCAGATGCGCCAGCCGCACGGTGGTGCCTCCTGCCAGCCGTGTGCTCAATTAATGGTATGGTAGGAAGCTGCCATACAGTTATCATTACATACATCTTGTGGAGTAATTTTATAGCTTATTCCTTTTTTTAATCACACAGTTTGATTGCACATGCGGCTGGGTGACCCCTTAAGGCATAACTAACTGTTTAATGGCACCTTAAGTACATTGTGTGAATAGGGTCAAAGGGCATGTGTAGATGAAAACAGGGGCCCTAAGTTGAAGTGGTGAGTTTAAAAAAAACAAACACTACTTCAGTTTGGGGCTGATTAAACCCCCATGTAGTGTACGCACCCTGCTGACTTACCTGCCTCTCCAGGTGGTCCATGGGTTGCAAGGGGGGGGGTGCTCCCCTCTTGTGGCAGCTGTGACGCATGAGGCATGATTCACTCTTAAAACAGGGTTCTGGTTGTGTAATGTCCCTTTCGTATACCAGTCTAACCATTCGAGCACTTCTCCAGGAAGTGGGAGACTTGGGTTTGATGCCCTCCTCAGCTTCAGGGGATTAAGATTTCATAGATTTTCATGGATTTCATAGATATTAGGGCTGGAAGGGACCTCGGGAGATCATCGAGTCCAGCCCCCTGTCCAAAGGGCAGGAAGTCAGCTGGGGTCATAGGATCCCAGCAAGATAAGCATCCAATTTACTCTTGAAGGTGTTCAATGTAGGTGCTTGAACC
>NW_017728947.1:87556350-87572086 GCF_001723895.1 Crocodylus porosus | reverse complement strand
TGATAGGTCACCTGGTCATAGAAGGAAATGAGATTGGTCAAACAAGACCTACCCACAACAAACCCGTGCTGGCTATCCCTTAGAATGTTAGCTGGAATGTTAAAGCCTATTTTTCTCATGATCAGTGGCAAAGGTCTTTAAAGGTTTGATGTCTTATTGAGCAGAGGTATCAAGCAGTGTTCTGTAGGGACTTGGCCTGGGTCCACTACTGTTTAATATCTTCATTAATGACTTGGAGGATGCAATTCAGTGTATACCTAGCAAATTTGTAGATGACAGTGAGCTGGCTTGGGTAGCAGACACTTTGGAAGATAGGATTAGGATTCAAATGACCTTTGTAAATTGGAAAAGTGCTCTTAAATTAATCAGATGAAATGAAATACAGAGGAATGCAAAGGACAGAACAGGCAAGGTATACATACAAATTGGGGAACTATCTAGACTGTAGTACTTCATAAAAGACCTAGGGATTATAGTGGGCTGCAAGTTGAATATGAGTTAACAGTGTGCTATTGTTGCAAGAAGAGCCAGCAGCATACTGGGATGTAATAACTGGTTGCATGCAAGTCATGTTAAGCAACTTCCCTATGCAAATCATCAGCTGTGAGGCCTTGCCTAGAGCACGTGTCCAAGTTTGATCACTTAGAGATGTGTATGAATAGCAAAAGTCCAATGGAGAGTAACAAAAATGATTAGAGGTCTAAAAATCATGACTATTGAGAAGTTTGGAAGAACTGGATGTGTTTCGTGTGGAGAAAGGAAGACTGAGGGGACAGTTGATAATAGTCTTCAAATACATGAAGAGGATGACAATAGGCTATTCCCTGTTGTTGCAGTGATGAGAAGAAGCAATGGTCTTAAAATGAGAGAATGGAGATTTAGGTTAGTTATTGGGCAGAACTTCCTAACTATGAGCATGCTTAGGCTACTTGGATAGGCTGTGGTATCTCTATTCTTGAAAGTTTTTAAGAAGATGTTAGATGAGTGGTGCCCAACCTTTTTGCCCTGTAGGCCAGATGGGCAGTGCTGGATCTGGCGAATGGGCCTCCTCCAACTTATGGGCCAGGTGCAGCAGAGTCTGAACTGGCCACACACAGGGAGGTTGGGGGCAATCTGATCTGCGGGGGAAATCTGTGCTGCACAGGGGGAGGAGTCTTTGCAGTTAAGGAGAAGTGACTATTAGCCGCTGATTCCCCCTCCCAAATTTCCCAACCTGTAAGGAGCATCACAGGGCAGATGCCATAGCCCTAGGGGCTGATGGTTGAGCACCCTTGGGTTAGATAAACATGTGGTCAGGATAGTTTAGACACAGATGATCTTGCCTTGAGCAGGGTGCTGGACTAGATGACCTCCTGAAGTCCCTTCCCACCGAATGTTTTTTTAGTTCTCACCTCCTAGATGAATGCCCTTATCACCAAACTCTAATGTAGGCAAGGTGGAGACACTGTATACATCTTCTGTTGAATCTGTGCTACTGTTGGGCAAAGAATGTAAGATTGATGGGACTTGAAGCCAGGAGGAGTATGAGTCTGCGACTTGGTGATTAGAGTTGAGCAGTGGGAGTTCAAAATTCACGTGCTTGCTCCCAAGATTCTCATGCATTTTATATTGAACAGCCATTGGATAAAATATAGCCCCAACCCTGAGAACAGTGACCATACCCCAAGATTTCCAGGTCAAAAATAGGGGCACCTAGTGTTTTGGACATCTCCAAGATTAGGCAGTTGCTGGACAGCCACTTTTTTAGATTGCAATTTTGGATTTAGGAGCTTAATGTCCATCTACGGATTTTGCCGCCCGCATCGCTATGCCTTCATTTATCCATTTGAAAAACAAAGCCGATACTTTATTAGAATCTATAGTAATCATCAACATTATTGTTTGTTCATACTGAAAGTTAAAATTTGTCACGAAATTTATATGATTTTACTGCTCCGTAAGTCTTTTTCATATAATCTTTTATGAGCAAGTATTTCTGCCAAAATAAGCATGTTACTCAACAGTATGCAGCAATACAATTAATAAAAGAGGTTATGTGGCTACAAAGAATACTTGCATGTTTTATGTACGTTCTTAGGCATATGGCCAAGGGCATATTAAATGTGTTTAATATATTCGTGGGACAGGTGTAAATATTTTAAGGATAGCTAACTGAATCACAAATTCCAGTCTTGTCCTGTTATATGACATACTGTCACAATTAGAATCTTCGCCAGGTAGTCACTTTTTTCCCATTACATCCATCTGGGTAATATTACACCATCCAAAATAAAGAGTGAGTTTTTCTCAGGCAGTTAAAATTCCCTTATATGTCTGTGCAAACAAATAAATAATGAAGACCATATGAACAAATGCTGCCCCCATTATATTTCTAAAACTCCAGGGTAATTGAAGCCCACGTAATTATTCCAAATTTACGTAAGTGTAAATGAGATCCAGATATGACCAAGGAATCAGATTTTTGGATATTCCTCACTTCCTCCTCCCCCATGGTAAACTATAACGAACATTCATGTATGGCAGAATTTGATAAAGAATAGCTATTAGATATGAATACTCTTAATAATATGCACTTCAATGAAAAAAATTAAAAAGTAAGCTTAACTTTCTCCAATAATGTATGTGGCATTTCACTGATTTTAGATTGTGGTAATTCATTTATATTGTAAAGAAATCTTGCTGAATGTCCAGAAAGAAACCATCCCATTGTGCAGCAAGAATAGCAAATATGACAGGCAACCGGCTTGGCTTAGCAGAGAACTCTTTGGTTAGCTTAAACACAAAAATGGAGCTGACAAGAAGTGGAAGCTTGGACACACAATTAGGGAGGAGTAGAAGAATATTGCTCAGGCATGTAGGGATGAAATCAGGAAGGTCAAAGCACAACTGGAGTTGCAGCTACCAAGGGACATGAAGGGTAACAAGAGGGGTTTCTACAAGTACGTTGACAACAAGAGGAAGGTCAGGGAAAGTGTGGGTCGCTTACTGAATGGGGGAGGCAACCTAGTGATAGATGATGGAGAGGCTAAACTAGTCAGTGCCTTTTTTACCTCAGTTTTCACAGGCAAGATCAGCTCCCAGACTACTGCACTGGGCAGCATAGTTTTGGGAGAAGTTGAGCAGCCCTCAGTGGTGAAAGAACAGGTTAGGGACTATTTAGAAAAGCTGGACAAGTCCATGGGGGCAGGTGTGATGCAGCTGAGGGAGTTGGCTGATGTGATTGCAGAGCTGCTGGCCATCATCTTTGAAAACTCATGGTGATTGTGGAGGGTCCTGGGCGATTGGAAGAAGGCAAAATATAGTGCCCATCTTTAAGAAAGGGAAGGAGGAGGATCCAGAGAACTACAGACTGGCCAGCCTCACATCCTTCAGTTGGGATGGAACAATCCCATGCACTTGGGACCAATTGAATTAAGCAGTCTTGGGACCAACTGGCTAAGCAGTAGCTCTGCAGAAAAGGACCTGGGGGTTACAGTGAACAATAAACTAGATATGAGCCAGCAGTGTGCCTTTGTTGCCAAGAAGGCTAATGGCATACCAGGCTGCCTTAGTAGGAGTGTTGCCAGCAGATTGAGGGAAGTAATTATTCCCTTCTATTCTGCACTGGTGAGGCCACATCTGGAGTACTGTGTCCAGTTTTGGGCCCTCACTATAGAAAGGATGTGGAGAAATTAGAGAGAGTCCAGCAGAGGACAACAAAAATGGTGAGGGGGCTGGGGCATGTGACTTATGAGGAGAGGCTGAGGGAACTGGTCTTATTTAGTCTGTAGAAGAGAAAACAGAAGGGATTTAATAGCAGCCTTTAACTACCTGACAGGTGGTTCCAGAGAGGATGGTTTCAAAGTACTGAGATTATTGGGGCAGTCCTGGGCGATAGTTTCCCACAAGATGATGTCAATGCTGCATTTTTTTCAAGTTGGCCTTAAGGTACTTTCTCTGCCCTCCTCTTGAGCATATATGCCTTGACTGAGCTGGGAGAATAAAACTTGCTTTAGGCATCCGGAATCGGGCACCTGGATGATGTGGCCGGCCCAGCTAACTTGATGTCAGATAATCATCACCTCGATGCTCATGGTGTTTGCTTGCTAGAGGATGCCGATGCATTTGTCTTCCCACTGGATTTGAAGGCTCTTCTGCAGGCAGCATTGATGGTACTTTTCCAACAACTCAAAGCATTCCCTGTACATTGTTCACATCTTAGCTCCGAACAGCAAGGTGGTGGAGGTCACAATTGCTTGATAAACCATGAGCTTGATTTCAGTTCTGATTCACAATCTTCAAACACCCATTTCCTCAGGTGTCCGAAGGCTGCACTTGCACATTTGAGGTGATGTTGGAAGCCATCTCTTGTGGAAGGCTAACAAGGTACAAGAACTACTTGGCCTTCTCCAGAGTCTCACTGTGAATCTGAATTACTGGAGCTGGGAACTGCTTATTAAGAATTTGTTGATAGAGATCCTTAGTCTTCTGAATGTTAAATGCCAGTCCCATTATCTTGTATGCCTCAGTAAAGATGTTGATGATTGTTGAAGGTCTTCTTCCAATTGGGCACAGACTGCAGCATTATCAGTATTATGTTGGAGCTTGATGATTGAGGTTGGGTGGTCTTGGTTTTGGCTTGGTGTTGACTGACATTAAACAATTTACCATCCATTCTGTAGTTTAGCTCTTCTCCAAATGGAAGATTGTTGTTGGTCAGACGTAGCATCATTGTAAGGAATATTGAGAAGAGTGTTGGACTGATGACACAGCCTTGCTTATCTCCCGTCTTAACCTTAAAAGATCTGTGATAGATCTGTTATTAAGAGCCACCACTTGCATATCATGGAGCAGGCAAAGAATGGCAATGAATTTTGGTGGGCATCCATACTTTAGAAGGATCTTCCACAGTGCTTTTCAGTTGACCGAGCCAAAGGTTTTTGTGCGGTCACAAACCTCTCTGCGTGGCCATCTTTGGTGTTCCTGGGATTTTTCCTGCAGCTGATGAGCTATGAAGATCATATCAGTTGTGCCTCTTGATGCCTCAAACCCACACTGAGACTCTGGGAGGAATGGAAGGACGCAATTCAAGAGGGCTCTCTCAGTGATCTTTCCTGTGGTGGACAGAAAGGCAATCCCTCTGTAATTTCCACAGTTGGACCTGCCACCTTTCTTGAAGACAGTCACTGTCATGGCATCCCTGTGGTCATTTTCTGCATATCTTAATGCTTAGAGCACTTTCTAGGAAGTGGGAGATTGGGCTTTAGGGAAGTGAGGGAGAGGAGAGGTAAGAAAGAAAAGTGTATTTTGAAGTAGAGTGATGTGGCTCAGCACATTGAGTATGAGGCTATTTAAAGATCACTAAATCTTAAAGGGTCAGGATAACAATGACAAAAAGAACAGCAAGGTGAAGAGGATTAAAAAGAGGATGAGGAGCAAGAAAACTACATTTGTAAGGAAGGAAACAGGATTTTTTAATTAATTTGATTCTTTGTACTGGTATTTTGGTTCATTAGAAGGATTTTATTATTTTGCTCTTGTTTTTATATTCAGCACAATGAGTCTGGGATAAATTTTTGTGACTCTATTAACTATTTTCCTGGTGATTGTGAAAGCAGTTCAGATACTTTCTATAGTGCTTTTCTCCATTTTATTTGTTGTGAATGTTTATGAAAAATTCATAGATTGTAAAGTCAGAAGGGACCACAAAGGACCATCGTATCTGACCAAATAGGAGTTTTGTTCCTGAATGGTTTGGAAAATAAAAGGACAAAAATCCTTTCTATAAGGGTACAGACCAAGATTACAAATGAGATTTAGTGTAATATTTTTTTAAAACAAAGAATTTGTGTTCATAGAGAGATCTCCAGAAATGAAGTACATAGGATGAGATCCCCTTATTTTCACAGCCTATAACCAGCCAGAAAATGGGACTTCAGACAGAAGTTGTATTTATCTAGAAAATGTAAAACATTATGTATGTCTCAGTGTATCAGGATTAACTGCAGGTGACCTTGCTTTCATTTTATACAGGAATAGTGGTATTCGTAGTTGCCAGAAGACTGGAAGTATAGGCTTTGGGCTTCAAAACCTGGTTGTGGTCTGTGGCCTTATAAGTTGCTTAAACTTTCTGACTGTCCTTGTCTGTAAAATGAGTTTGAAAACACCTTTGTTACTAGCAGTGTTGTAAGATGTAGTAAGTTAATGGGTTTGAGGTGTTTAGAGGTCTTTAAATTGGAATAAATACAGACCTTCATTTATTTAGTGATTGACAGTATGACTCAGAATTTTATCAATAATAAAATAATTTCTCTGTGGGAATTATACTAAGACTGTCTTGTATTGAAATATTGCCTAGGGCATGCTCTGTTTTGTAGTACTAGCATTTATCTATGGTAACATAGGGTGCTTGTTCACATGATGAAAATTATCTGGTTTTACAATTTAGTTGCATCACTCTGTACATGCGTGGGAGTTTTTTACGATTTAAATGACTTTGCTATGTTGCAAACTAAACAACATCTGCATGTAGTGTAGTTTGCAACGTAGCTATTTATAACATTGCAGCATTTGACAGCTTGCCCCCCTGCCACGGGAGAGGCAGGCTGAAGGCAGAAGTGGTGAGGGGCCCGATTTCCTTTTTTTATTTATGGAGCCTGCCTGTATTTCTCATGGCCAGGAGGCGAGCTGCTGGTGACCTGAGCACCCCTTGAGCTGCTGAGGGCCCCAGTCCTTCCTTCCATGGTGACGGTGCTTCTTGGGGCCACCTGGATGGGCTGCTAGCAGGCGAGTGCTGCCCCAGCTTGGGCTCAGGGAGCAGTTGGATTGTTTGGGTGCTGCCTGCAAGCTAGGGCAACACCTGCCTGCTAGCCATCTGCCTGGGTGGCCCCTGGGGGCATCACTGCCATGGAGGGAAGGTCTGGGGCCCCCGCCAGCAGCTAGCCCTCTGGTTGCGGGAGAGGTGGTCAGGCTCCGACAGGGAGGAAAAAGATCAGGCCCCCCTCCCACCCTCCCAGCAGAGCCTGCCTGCGTGAGCTGCCACTGGGCTGCACAGCCCCTGAGCTGCAGGAAGTCCTGGTCCTTCCCTCTGCAGCAGCGCTCCCCTGCGGCTGCCCAGTTGGCAGGCAGCACCTGCCAGATTCAACTCTTTCCTGAGCCTGTGGGGGCAGCAGAGCCCAGCGGGCTTGTGGCATGTGGGCTCAGGGAAGAGTTGGATCCAGTGGGTGCTGCCTACAAGTTGGGGGAGCACCTGTGCAGCTAGCACCATGCCAGGGTGGCCCCAGGGGGTGCTGCCACCGTGGAGGCAAGGACCGGGGCCCCCTGTGGCTCAGGGGCCACTTGGCCCACCAGCAGCTCGCCTGCCGGCTGAGGGAGAAGCGAGTAGGCTTCATAGGGAGAAAGAAAAAGGATTAGGCCCCTCACCGTAACAGTGATGGAAGCCTCTAAATTGAAACAATGGGTTTTTAATCATCGCAATTAAAAACCCACCTTTTTAATTTAGGGGAGTAAACCCCCGTCGCATATAGAAGTGGCCAAACGTATCTAATGTGAAGAAACCTGTATAAATAGTTTGGGTCATTAAATCCTAAAATCCGGTAGCTCTGACATTCAGTCTCTGAAGCACTACTACTGTATACGAAAGTTTGTATTTTTCAGTTTATACTTTTTAATACTATTTTATAGTATTTTACTTAACTCCTACATAGATGTCATGGGAGAATTCTAGCTCCTAAATATTTTACAATGTGCTAAAATGTAGTGCTTTGCTAAATGAAAATTTCATTGACTACTTTTCAGTTTGCTTCACTATTATAAGTAACTTAGTGACATTTTCTGTGAACTGGGCTGTCTGATGACTACATGAATCCCTGGTTTGAAAAAACCCAGCGAGCTAATTTTTATTTATCACATTTTTCTTTACGTGCAGAATTGAACTGGCTTAGTAATCCAAGCTTCTCTACCGAAGAGGCGCTTAAACTGCATCAGCGCTCCATAGAGGATACAAATTTAACCCCAGAGAGATCACCACTCATAAGGTAACATGTTCCTTAGCCATTTTCTGAGTAGTGTCTTTCTTAAGTTCTGCTTATCTTTTGCTACAAGTGTGGCCGAAACCAGGCAGGTTCGGTGTCACTTTTCACTTCACGCTTTTCAATTTATAGAGGGCCCGAGCAGAGTTGCTTATAATATTTGATAATTTATTATCATTTAAAATCATTCTTTTGTAACTTTCCCTTATTTTTTTTCTCCACTGCTTCATTTTAATCACTCCTGCTTTGGGCAGGGGAAGGGAACTTAGTGATCTTTGATTCTTCATTAACTTTGGATGGTCTCGTGCAATGCTTGAAAGAATGTTACGTCTCAAATCTTTGTGATTTTTTTTCCCCCCTTTTTTTAAAGAGCCAGTTTTTCAAATAGCTACTTCCCCTGTTACAGTAAAATATAGAAAAGGATAAAAATGACAAAATGTGTGGAGATGTGAATTAATGAATGATTGATTGCCTCTGTGAAGTTGTGCATCTGCAGTGCATTGCTATAGATCTTTTAATGGTTGATTACATTATTTTATTAAAATGAAGTTCATAAAATTGGTTTTGTTGATTTTTAATCTTACTACCTGAGTGATGCAATGCTGAACATATTTATTTAAATCTCAGCTATACTGTAGCCCCCAATAAAAATGGAGTCCAGTTGGAGCTGCAGAGTTTCATGTCCAATGTGGGGACAAGGGTCATATGTTTGATTACTTACGGTAGTAACAGAACATGTGTTCCTTAATTCAGTTGAAGACACCTCTTTATTTGCCAAGTTATTTGCAGTATGCAACCTGTGCAGCAAAAAATGATATGTATCATCATTATACATATGACTTTAAAAATTGCTGTGACATTTTATATGTATATTATCCTTTTCAGTTCCTTATAGATTTATCATTTGATAAAGCAAAGGAATTCTAAAATTCTTTTTGCCTATGATATAGTTTTATTTAAAATATGTTATTTTATATTTTATATTAAACTGCTAAGGTGAAAGCACAACAAGGAATTTATTATCTTCTGGTTCATTAGTAGGGTATTTTCCCAGTTTACAGTTGTGGATTTATTTTTAACCTCTGCTCTTTTTTCCCTCCCTAAATGGTAGTCTGTAAATACATTTTAAAGATTGCTTTGTTTTTGCCATGTATTTATTTTTGGCACCCTTGTAATAACGGGTGAAGTAGGTTCAGTACTATTTTGCTGCAGTAGCATTACTTTTATTTAGTTACTTTATCTTGGAAATATGAAAAAATACCAACTATGATACTTCATGTGTTTGCTGAAAGATTTCTTGGAAATCTCAGAATTATTATCAACGAGAAGGGGAGGATGGTGCATTTTTGATACAGGTATTCAGTTTTCCAGTTGTTTGGTAGGCTTTAGAGTGAAGTGTTAAGAACAATTATAGATAGGGGTGCATTGATAGAGTTTTTTGGGGCCGATACCAATAGTCAGTTTTTAAGGAGGCATATTGGCCAATATGGATCTGATTTCTAATATGCAGCTCTTCAGCTTGAAGAGCTGCATACAGCTCCTGGTATGATGGAAGTGGGGGGGGGTGCAAATCAAGGACCCTGCAGTGAGTGAGGGAATGGGGCTGGGGCAGGGGCAGGCAGTGACCAGCTGGAGCAGGGAGGGGCGCGGGACAGCCACAAGTGACTCGTTGGGGGAAAGGGCAGTATAGGCCCCCTGGATCTGTATAGCTCAGGGTGGTCTGCAGCTGCTGGCTGGGGTCAGGGCAGGTATGGGACAGAGGCGTGGCTCTTCAGGGGGCGGGGGCAAGGAAGTGAGAGGCGGTCTCTCACCACTGCGCGCGGCTTGTCCAGTGATCATTTGGTGGTTCCCGCTGCTCATCTGGGAGGGCATGTGCGGGGGGCTTGTGCCCCCAGATCTGCCCAGCCGGAAACAGCCCTGCCCTGCCGCACCTCGCATGTTTCCCCTCCCCCTGTGCCCTCCCGGAGCAGTAACGGGAGCCGCCAGATGAGCACTGGATGAGCTGCGTGCAGTGGCGGAAGCCCCCCCCCCCGACAAGCCATGCCTCAGTCCCGTGCTCACTCTGGCTGGGCAGCCCTTGTCCAAGCCCGATCTCCACCCCTTCTTTCACCACAGGGAGTGTTGATCTGCCCTGCCTTCCTTTCCTCTTCCACCACCCCAGACTTTCCAGCTTCACACGGCACTCCGTGCTGCCAGGCTGTGCTCCTCACTGCCTGTGTGCTGCGCTGCAGCTGCAAGCATGTATGGGCACTTACTGGACAAATTATCAGCTGCATCGGGTTGATTTCCGATGCAGAAATTTTTCTTTATATCAGTGGCGATCTGCTATCAGACTGAAGTATTAGACTGGTGCCTCTCTAATTATAGACCTTTTTGTCATCAGTAACTAACTTCCTTAACTTTGTATTTGCTTGGTTTCAGTTGTTTGTACTACCATACTTTAGTTCTCTAGACACCATATATTACTGTCTTTACTTGTATACCACATGCAGCATCCCCCCAAAAATTGGGGTGCGTGGCTTAAGTGAGGAGATACGAAAAGAAGCAAGCAGACACTGGTAACATGACTGCCATTTCTCCTTGGGGTAGCAAGCAGCAGCAGAGTCCGGTGTTAACCCTTTCATGAGGCAGTAGGTTTTGGCTGAAGAGCGCCTGAGCTTGCATGCAGTCTATAGTATCTGGATGAGGCTTGTAGAAGCAATACTTTATTATTTACTGGAACTTGTATAAAGAACTATTTACAGTAGGGAACTAACAGTCTTGCTGCTGTACTTGCAAGGGCCTGGGGCCTAGCCTTGTTGATGTCCTGCCACATCAGGAGTTCCTGCTACCTCACTCGTACTGTCTTCCTAGACACTCTTTGTTCCCAGGGATATGTACTCTGTCACACAGTCAGCCATGATTCTTTAAAACTTGTTTTTATACATTTTTCTTTCCAAAAAAGGAGGTGCGTGTCATATTTGGGAGCAGGTAGTATGTGAGAAAATACAGTATTATGGGGTGAGCAGTTAAGGAATTTCTAATCTGAAAGAGCAGATTATTTTTAAAAAAATAGAAAAATCAATGTAGCTTCTTTTACTTCAGTGATAATAATGGAAAGAACTGTATCACTCTGATAGGCAAGAAAAATACAGGTTGCTGTGAGGAAGTAGAACTTTGATAGGTTTCAAGAAATAGAAGAAGCTGAAAATTAAAGATTGTTATTCTTACTCAAATTTATTTCATTTTTGTTGCACACCTTTCTACCATTTGCTTGTCCCCCATTTATACTCTAATGATGAGGAGGTGGAAAGCTCATTATGAAATTTCTCGCTTGTGAGACACTGTTAGATTTCTATTGCCTAAATATTTATTTGTTTCCAAGCAGAAGTGTTTCAAGATCAGAGCTGTCAGGAGGAAGTGATATAAATGAAGGTCTAAAAAAAACTACTAGGAAGAAAAAAGAGAAAAAGAAAAAGCATCATCATCATCGCAAGAAAGTAAAAAAGAAGACCAGAGAGGACTCAAGTTTCAGTGAGTCTGACTCAGATGCTGAATATGGGAAAGACAGACCTGTAGGAGGTGAAAGAAACTGTGAAAGAGGAGCATCATCATTGAAGTACATACATTTTATTTAACAATAGATGCAAATTAGTTGTGTTCATGTAGCTGTTACTTACACTTGTTGGACTGCTACCTGTGGGTCTCTCTTTTTTCCCCCCTAACTCTTGTTAAGGTTAACTTTTCATCTTTACTGATCTGCTCATGCTTTTTCAGTTTGTCACTTTTGAAAAAAACGCCCAGGGCTATTTTATGACATCTTTTTCAGAGCTGAACAAAATACCAGAGCAAAGTAAATTTGGCCTTTAAAAAATCCTTTTATGCTTACTTAGAAATATTACAAATCTTTTCTTTTGTAAATCCTTGAATAATCTGTTGTGTATTAAATGTTGTTCCTATACACTGCAAAAAATTCTGGATATTGAATAATCCAGCAAAACAAGTTTTTCCTTAGGTAAATGCTCTACTATATTGTCTGTTGTTGTTTTTCCCCTTCAGAAATCAGCATTCATTTTGAGGCATACTGATATTTGTATTAACATTTTTAATTTTAGACCCAGTGTCCATCTATTAGTAATACAAAATGTTTTATACACCTTTTTTTTTTTTTTGTATAACTGAACTGAGATTTTGAATGGTTTTGTTATATAATCTTGTTTGCCACAGGCAGTGGCTCCAAAATACCCAGAAATGGATACAGGAATCACTGTGTATGCAGCAAGAAGTTTGACTGTGATTTCAAATAATCATTGTGGTGAACAGATAAGAAAAATAATTTGTATTAGCATTTTAGATATTCTAGCTTTAGAACTTTGCCCTTTATTTCACATAGGCATTGCCCTTGGATCTATTTCAGGTGTCCAGATAAAATGATTGTAGCTTTTTATAGGGTATTTGTGTTCCCCTTCTTGTCCTCACAGGTTGTTTGTATTTAAGCATGATTGAATTCTCAGGCAGATACTTACAAAGTATATCTTAAAGTGTCTTTGTAAGGTTCCCTTTTGTAAGTTGAGACCTTTGTGCAAAATTATTCCCCTTCAGCATTTCCATCTGAAATACAGCCCATGAGATTTCTTGAGTATGCTATACACAGGTATATATGTTTGAGAACTTTTAAGAGCTCTGAAACTCCTTTTTTGAGATTCATAATGGTACTATAAATTAGAATTCACCACATTCCACAGCTCTGAGAAATGACTAGCTATCTCTTAAAGTAGCTTACATGACTAATCCATAACGTTCTGCAGTACACTTTAATAAAATGTAAAGTGCACTGCTACTGTTGTAATAAAACAGCACAATCCACCAACACATTTTCCTCTGTAAATGATCTGAAACTTCCTAAATTGGAAAAAAGCTGAAACAATTTTTCTTCTGTAGATTTTTCAATGTATTAAGTCCTGTTGAACACCTTCCGTGATCCAGAAAGTTCTTTCTGGAAACGTAGGAAATTATTTTTCTCTTTAAAGTTCCCTGTTTTAATAGCTTCAGTAGTATATTTCCTGTAGCGTTTTTGCATGCTCTTCCACACACACATGACCTGTTACTATAATGCATGTACCCTAGCCTTGAGTGTGTGTAATTTATTATGGGATGTAGAAGTACTACATTTCCAGCTTTTGTAAATTCTAAATGTGTAACACAAATATTTTAAAAAAATGCATCTTCTCTTCTTCAGTCTAGAAGGCACAGCGTTATCAAATTTTCAAAACAGCCACTTCATTTGGCTGGATGATATCCAGGCATTGACAACAGAAACCTTCAGAATAGACAAGAAACAAGATCCTGCAAATTGGGAATACAAGTCACTATATCGAGGGGACATAGCCAGGTACATACAATATGCCATTTTTTATTAATGCTCACAGTATGTCTCAACACATGAATGTTGAGGTTATTAAAAGCTTAACAATAATGTTTTTATTCCTCAAATGTGAAATCATTCTGTTCAGACTTTTGTGATCCTACTCACAATCTTGCACGTTAAACTCGTGTGTCACTTTGAAATGCCTTGTAAGATAAACAGTGCCTGGAATAATCAGGATAAGGCCATATCATGATGTTTTGTGCATGGTCCCTATTTGCCACACTTGGAGAAATGATATTTAAGGGTAGCAGTGCAGTGTAGATGTGTACACAGGAGGCAAGATCTGTTGTCATTTTTTGGGTCTTTAACTGCTGTCTGCTTCTCCATCTTTAAAGTGGGGATCATTCTTATACCATATGGATGATTTGAGATTTGATTTAATCATAGAGAAGTTGGGCTGGAAGGGACCTCCAGAGGTCCTCTAGTTGAGGAGTTCCCAACTCCCAGGCTGCGACCTGGTGCTGGGCCGTGAAGAGTTGGCTGCCAGTTTGCAAGAGGGCTGGAAGTGACTGCGAACTAATAAACTGGACTGGAAGTGACTGGCATACTGTGGACTGGCAACCAACCCTTTTTTATACTGAGTATAAAAAGGGTTGGCTATCTGTCTGCTGGTCGCTTCCGGTCCACAGCTTGCCAGTCCTCAGCACAAAAAGGTTGGGAACCCCTGTTCTAGTTCAACCCCCTGCCTGAGGCAGTTGTCCTTATCTAAACCATCCTATACAAATCCATTGTCTAAACTATTAGCAAAATTACAGAGTCCACCCTGACACAACTGAGATTAATACCCTAATCTTCTGGGGGACTATAGCAGCCAGCATCCTGTTGCTTGGGACATCTAATTAAGAATGGCCATGCCCCCCACTACAGAGGAAGGCAAAATCCCCCACAGCCCATATCAATCTGACCACGAGGTAAAATCCCTTCAGGACCCAAAATATAGTGTTGTCTGACCCCGAGCAGAAGGGCAAGGCCCACTAGCTGGGAAACTCTAGCGGGAGCCCTCCCCCACTCCAATCAAAATTCCTAGTCTTGGCTGCAGCCAACACCCAGTGATCCTGAGGAAGGCTTTAAAAACTAAAAAGAAACTCCTGAAATGTAGCAGCAGGAGGGGAAAAAAATTCCCTCCAATCACCATGTGGCAACTAGTACAGCCCATAAGCATGGGAAATACCCATAGCAGAATATAGGCATTGCTCCCCCTAGATCACATCCCTGACCGATGCCTGTCCAACCTCTTCTTGAATACTTCCAATGGTGGAGAGTCCATAACTTCCTTAGAAAGTCTGTTCCACTGCCTCACTGTTCTAACGCTGCTGGTAAAGTGCTTTGACATCCTTGAATGAGAGATATTAGAAAAATGCAAATTAACAAGGAGAGACTGTACCTGTGATGGACTAATAACTAGCATATACAGTCTTACTCGTATAAGTTTCCATATTTATACCAAACAAAGTTAAATTCCGTATCTAGCTTTCTTGATCCTTGCTGGGACATCAGGACTGTATCTGAGGGAAAACCATTTCCAGAAGGTGAAATACTCTAATGTAGAGTCCACATTGAGCCTATGTACTGTTTGTACTCCCTTTGGTTCCTGATGTTCTTGGGCAGAATAATTCATTTCCCATGCTGGATTTGGTTTTTTTTCTGATGGGATTTGCGGTAGCACCACAGGTCTTTTTAAATCAAGAGGCCAGATGACAATCCTTTGCCAGCTTTTTGCCAACTCAGGATGTTAGAATCCTATATCATCTATAATTCTAGGTCTTTGACTCCATCTTGTGTTGCAAATTGTGGGTTATAGAATGGGTTGGGGTGTTGCAATCTGAGATAATGTTTTAATTTGAGAATCCCTGGAATGCTTTTCTGTTGCTCAGTCTGCTGAACTTGAGTTTCAGGTAAACACAATGAGAATTTTAAGCCCTTCCCATTTTCATTTCATTTAAAATAATTTAACTAGAGAAGAAACCAGCTTTTAAGGGAAGTATTTTTGTAGGCACAGGAAAAGGTCACAGAACAAATTCTGGGCAGATGCTGAAATAGAATGCAATGCCTGACTCCTAGAACCAATGTTATTTAATACCTTAGAAACATTGCCTTTTTGTTCTTTGAAATGTATCTGTGATGCTTTGCATACAGAGCTGGGTAATGCATGTATAATTTCTGCTGTACTGTTCTGCTGCAAAAAATATTGCCAGTTCATCTAACACTTTCCCTCCATATTACATACCTATATTGTTTTTTTTTCCGCCCTGGTTATTTATGGTATGCTTTCCTGTGTATCTAATATATATGGTCTTGTCTAGTGAACTTGCTTTTCAGT
>NW_017728947.1:87534080-87556170 GCF_001723895.1 Crocodylus porosus | reverse complement strand
GTTTCTGTCTTAAAATAACTCAGTTTTAAACCAGAAGTCTACATGTGTAGTTGTATCTTGATTCTGTTGTCCCCAGTTTACCTACTTGAGTAGAGTGGCTTCTCCTGCTAAAAGGAGAAGAAAATAGTTGATCTTTCACTGGGTGTATCTACACGTGGGCTTTAATGCGCAGTAGCCTATTTTAATGCGCATTAAAGCGTCAACAAAAAAACTGCACTTTTACTAATGCGCCTTTTTCTAGTACCTCACAATGGAGCGTACTTTTACCTGTGCTCCAGGAGTGCAGGGGTGGTGCTTTAACTAGAGTGACTCTGAGAGCCATTCCAATAAAAATGCCATCACATCTTGTGTATCAGTGTCCCCATGCTTAAAAATGAAGGGAGTGCTTGAACTAAAGCTCATTCAGTAAGTTTTAGTTCAAGCACCCCCTTGCCGCCACTTTTAAGTGTAGGGACAGCTGTTTAATGGTTGCATGGCTTCTAACTGTGTAAGAGAAGTTCGGATAGTACTGAAAAATTAAATAAGAGCTTTACCAATTAAGAAATAAATACTGAGTATTTCCTACCTCTGAAAGATTTATAAAAACTTATAATTCAATTATTTTTTAAATTGGCCTTTTTTAATATTTCTCATCAAAAAATAAAATTTTAACAAATATATTAAGCATAATTTCATTTTTCCTTTTAAGGTATAAAAGGAAAGGTGATTCCTGCCTTGGCATTGACCTAAAGAAGCAATGCATAACTTGGGATAATTCGACAGCAAAAAAGAAGCAATCCCAGAAACAACCTAATCGCTACTTTTCAAAGAGTAGCTTGCAGTTGTTGAGCACAGATGGCATTCCTGTTCACAGTAAAAGCCAAACTTCCCCATCTAGCCCAAGCTCTTTTATACCAGTTTTACAACTGGAGAGTGATGCACCTTCAGCTCCATCTGGAGTAAATCCTCTTGGTATTTATGATCCAATGACTACACTGTGGCTACAAGGCAAAGGTCCCTCAGATAATGAAGCTTTACAGCAGCAGGCATCCCAAGGGACCAAAGACAACGTTAATTCGATTTTAATGGCAAAAGTGGAAGACTATAACAAGAAGGTCAGAGAGAACCCAAGAGATGTTCATGCTTGGATGGAATTTGTTTCTTTTCAGGTATGTATTCTGATTCTCTTGGTTGCAGTAAAATGATACCATATTTAATTTGTGGATAGCAAATACTTACCTAATGAACATCTTGCTTTTCAGGTATATGTAAAGACATTATCACAAGTACTAGCAAATTGACTGTCTCGAATGATGAGGGTGGGGAGGGTGCAGGCGGGGATGGAGCGCTGCCACCCAGTGCCCCACAGTGCTGCTGCTCCGCCTCTGGTTTCGTGCACCCCACCCCCTGCGTCCATTGACGTGTGCTGGCCCCATCCTCAGTGTCTGGCCCTGTGGGGACCCCCCCACCTGCTGCTGCTCCATCCCGTGCTACCGCTACCTCCAAGGAGCAGTGCCACTGGCCTTGCTGCCCCTCCCCCCCCCATGCCACCGCTGCCTCCCTGGAACAGGGCTGGGGGCAGGGGGAGCCAAGGCCAGCATCGCTGGCTTCATCCCTCCCCACTCCTGCTTCAGCCCGTCAGTCCCCACTGTCATGGCAGCACTCCACCATGTGTAGCTGTCTGTTTAGAGCACTCTGGTTGCCGAGACAACCAGAGTGCAAATAAAGTGTTACAGACAGACAGACTAAGGCTTTTATTATATTAGAATGTTTATCTTCTTATAGTTCATGGAATATTCCCAGGTGATTTTTAACCCCCCAAAAAAAAAACCCCACTCATTTTAGTAAGATATATGTAGTAATTCATTATCACTTATCTCAATATACTCCTTAATGCTTTTAGAGAGCCTGAGGCATTTCTGATTTATAATTGTAAGTTGATTTTTTCCCTTTTGTTTTTAAGGATGAACTAATGAGAGGATCCAGCCCTTATTCTGTCAATGAGGGAGAGCAGGAAGTAAGGAGGAAATCACTCAAGCTAATCCTTGAAAAGAAACTGGCCATTTTAGAAAGAGCTATTGAAAGCAATCCAAATATTGTTGATCTGAAACTTGCGAAACTGAAGCTATGTACAGAATTCTGGGAACCATCAACCCTCATCAAAGAATGGCAAAAATTGGTTTTTTTGCATCCCAATAATCCAGGGCTGTGGCAAAAATATCTCTTGTTCTGTCAAAGCCAGTTCAGCACCTTTTCAGTTTCAAAAGTCCATGGTTTATATGGCAAATGCTTGAGCACTTTGGCAGCTGTACAGGATGGCAGCATGGTATCGCATCCTATACTGCCTGGCACGGAGGAAACTATGTTAGGTAAGAAGGCACTGTCTTTGTACTTCATTTTATAGCCATTAAAAGTTACACAATGATTGAATATGTCTATTCCAAAAAAGGGATTTTACTCTGTACTATGAGAATTTGTTTGTTCTTTTATAAACAGCTGAGTGACCATACCTGGTGTGCTGTCTCTCCATGTGATAGTAAAAGCAAATATTAACTCAGTATGAATACAGGAAAGGAAAGCATCTGCTGAGAGAGCATGTGATATAAGATCTAGTACATTCCTGATGTACTGAAACGTTTAGAGTATAAATTTCAAGTAAAGAGAACCATAGCAAACAGAAAATAGGTGTGGCATGGCCTTTATAACAATTCTGCCTTGTGCAACAAATAGTGGTTACTAGTATATTATTAGTTAAGGGTGAAACTTTTGAAAAACTTCTAATTCCTGGGGAAAAGAGAAGGATAATAGGAAATCTAAGGAGCAGGATTTTTAGTTTGAGACTCCTGGGATACACACTGGGAGGAAGGATGCTCACATAATCTGGACACTGGATTTGATACAGAATATTGGGTTCAGTTCCCAAATCTAACACAGTCTTTCTGTGTGCCTCTTTCAACTCCTCATTTACAAAATGGAGGTAGAAATACTTCCTTACCTAGCTTAGATATTGTAGGGATAAATCCATAAACACCGGGGGGGGGGTGGAAGAACAGGGAGAAAATAATCTTGGTCTTTAACAGAGCAACCTTCTGGGTTAATGACTTTTAAAGACAAAAAAGACCATTTTCTTCATCTAGTCTGACCTTCTGCATGTGTGGCACTGTCTGTGGAACCTCACCTGGTTATTTTTGCATCAAGCCCTTTCATTTTTGTTTGAGCTGTAATGATGTCTTTATATATAGAAGGCAGCATAGATATGCACCTTGATAGACTTGGTAAAATATATCTCTTAAGGCAAAGCTTTCACAAACCCAAGTTCATTTAATATGATGCTGAAATATATAGTCTTATAATAATAAAGATGCTGAATTATGTGTACAATATAGTCTTATAATAATAAAAACATAAAGAAAGATACCCAGCCTTGATTTAAAGACTTTGGTGCAGGATTACCAATTAGCTTTGCATACTTGATTCTTTTACATTGTTTGTTTAAATTAGCTTGGCTGCAGTGCTGGAAAATAGCTGGAACAAATTTTGCCTTGGCAGGTGTGTATTGGACCACCTGATAGCCTCTACTAGCATTTTCATCTCCGATGTCTGACACTTTAGCCACCTCCTACACCCATTGCAGGGGGTGTTGTTTCTCTGCGTTTAAACGCACGTTTCTTATTTTTTAACCTTCAAATCCTTTTTCTTTTTTTCTTGCTGAATACATTTCAGTATTCTGAATCTTGTTGGCAGTTTGCTGGGCATCAGTTCTTCTCCAGATACTTCGCGATACTTCAGTGGATACTGCTAAACTTGCTATGGTTTTTTTGTTTATTGATAATGAAAGTGAAATCAAATGTCCTTTTGTTTCTGGTCACTTTAAGTTTATAGTTATTGTCTGTGAGCACAATATAGTTTTTGGTGGCAAACACTGAAGAAAAATGTTGTTTATGTTATACTTGGAAATTCTTCTGTTAGCATGATTTTATTGATATCAGTTTTTGTGAATGCTTCTTATAACCAGGCCTGTATCTTGGGCTAAATTTGACTGGGAGATGTCTTTTTTGCTTATTAGGAAAAATTACTAAATGTCAATCATGATGAATAAACCCAACTTTTCATATAACCTGATTTTTAACATGTAGCAAATACTATAGATGTATGCCAGACACTTGTCGTCAGCCCTTGACCTTCATCATTTTCAGTGACAAATATAGTAGAGGAATAGAGCAAAAACGCTGGTGAATTATGCCACCCAGTGTTCACTTGACTATATTGCTGGCTTATTGAAAGTAATATCATTGCTGTGATGCTCCCAGATTTCATATGTGAGCTGCAAGGATTTTTTGGTGATATCTTTTATTGGATACACTGTATAGTTGAGAGAGATGGCAGACAAAGCTTTCAGGCACAAAGAGCTTGTACTTAAAAAGGGCACATTGCGCGCAAATGCTTTGTCTACCATCTCGCCAATTATACAGTTGATCGAGTGAAAACACACACAAAAAAACCTCCTTAAACCACCACCCTTGCTTCTTGGATATAGGTAGGAATTTTAAAAGGTTAGTAATGATTTTTGTCAGGATAGATATTAATTGCTATTAAAATATAAGTCATTGAAATATTTTTTATTATGTACGTTTTCCTTTTTTCCATTTTCCTTTTAATAATAAACTGGTTTTGAATTTTAAATGGCAGCCTATCTTAATCCTGTTTTTCTAGTCTATGAATAAAATATAGTCTGATATGGATGCAACAGATGAAAAATATGGAGCCAGTTCTTCAAAAGTATGCCAAAAGATGCAGATACTGTGTTGACTCAAATCCACGCCAAGATTTCCCCCATCGTCCATATATTGTGGGGAAAAAACCTCCTTGTCTTTGGATTTGAGTACAAGGTGTTTGAGGAGTCAGGCAGCTGCTGCAGCTCCAGCTTTGGCCCCAGCCTAGTGTTGGTCCCTATTCCCTCCTTCCCTCCCTCTGCCCCCATTTCCCAACAGCCTCAGGACTGGAGCTGTTATGACATTGCTCCTGCTACTAGGCTGCAGTAGGGCTGGGGCTGGAACAAGCGCATGCTTCAGACTAGAGTGGGGCCATAGCCTGCTGGAGCTGGAGCAAGGGTAAGTGCTGGGTGGGGGTGGGATAGGGGGATCAGGTGGGGATGCAGAGGCTGCAAGGGAGGCAGAGATGGGGAGTTGAATCACAGGAGGCAGTGGGGGTGCGCAAGTGGTAGGCATGACAGGTGGTAGGCAGCGTGTGTGTGTGGGGGGCAAGTGGCAGGTGTCAAGCTGCTTGACCTGCCTGCTTCCCCACCACCTGCCCTCCTGGCACTGCTTTCCCTGCTGCAGTGGTGGGGGCAGTTGAGACAAATTTAAGACAACCCTCCAATAATTAGATTCTGTACTTGGTAAATTATAACATTTATAAATTTTCCATGTATTGAATTTAATTACTGGGGGGGATTATCTTGAATTCAGGTAAATATGATAAAAATATCAAGTCATATTTTCAAAAGTGCTCAAGTATATTCGGCACCTAGTCTTGATTTCAAGATTTCAGTGCTGGATTACCATTTGCTGTAGAGATCTTTCATCTCTTGCATTTGTTCAAGTCAGTTTCCTAAACAAGCACTGAAAAAGACTTGGTAAGGCATAAATCCTGCTTTAGCAGCCAGGTACTGAAATTAATGGGAGATAGGTGCCTTACTAAAGACATTCTGAAAATCGTTCTAAATTCTGACATGCTTCTTTTAGGCCTAATTGTCCTTGACAATCTGGGCCATCTATGATGACCAGAAACGGTCTGTTAATTCACCAACAAAGCTTGGTTTCTTTGTTTGTAAAATCAGTTTGTTTTGAAAGTAAAACATGATCAGTTAGTCCACTCATTATGTATCCAGCCCATTTATGATGATTTACATTTGCCCTAGTTATGCTGTAACTGTACACTTTTGATTGAATTCTAATTTCCATGAAAAACCAGAATGACACAAATCCCAATTCAGAAAACCTAGTTAGTGATGAATAAATCATTCACTATAACAGAATAAAAATATAAGTAATCTAAATCAATGTATGTTTACTGGCAGTTGCTTAAAGACATGTATATAGTTTGCCTTCCTGGTTAGTGAAGAGAAGTATCAAATTAAAAGTAGAGCTTGTATTTAGTTGCCAATAAAAACATTTAATGGTTATATCAACTGTTAAGAACCTTTCTTTATGAAAATAACTAAAAGGTACAGGTGTAAAATAAAATTAAACTTTGCTATTTAAATCCGTATGTCTTTTTTCTGTCAGTTAAAAATCAGTAAATCAATTTTATTTTTAAATCAAACCAGGCTGATATTCATCTAGTTTGCAATAATAAATGGAATCTTTCTGAAAATGTTATGGTAGTGGATATATTGGTGATACAATTTAGCGTTTCTTCACCACTTCACTTGTAAGGATCTCAGAATTTTATAGATACATTGATTGAGAAAAGGAAATGTACAGCCCTGTTTTCAGGTTTGGACCTGAGGCAGAGAGTATTTAAGTCACTTCCTTGTGATTTATGAAAGAAGTCTGTGAAAGTCTGTTTTTTCACATTTAACCCATTGCTTAAGGCATAAGACCAATCTTTCCTCAGCCAAGATAACATAGAAAAAGCTATTTGCCAGTATGCAAAGAAAAGTATGTGAATGTGTTTGACGATAATACATGATAAAAAATAAGAGACCAACAACCAAATTCTTATACTGTTTGTGTTGTAAGTTGCCCATAGTCTCATTGTGTTAGCTACTATATAAACACATAATGCAGAAGCAATCCTTGCCTTAAATAGGTAATGGTTTTAATTATAAATGGAGTGCCAGCTGGTGAATACAGTAACTGTATGTGCTGATCTCAAGGGAACATGCATTCAATGCACATCTAGAAAGGATATCTTTAGCGTAACTAAACTATGCTAATTTTGATGTAAATCTATGACTTGCCAAAAAAATTTCAGTTCAGTATTTTTCAGAAATGTCCTTGTTTGGGATAAATCTCCAGAGCTCTGGAAGGCACAGGAGATAGGTCTTTTTATAGCTGTGTTCTAGAATCCAGTATTTGGTAGTAAACACTATTTAAATAATCATTATGCATTTTTCCCGTTTTGTTTTCCAGCTATTTTTCTTCAGCAGTGCCATTTTCTAAGACAGGCAGGTCATTCGGAGAAAGCTGTGTCTTTGTTCCAGGCTCTGATTGACTTCACCTTCTTTAAACCTGACAGTGTAAAAGGTCTCCCAACAAGAGGACAGGTAGCAACTTCCATTTAGATTTTTTTTTTTTTACTTTATCTTATGTGATGTGTGAACACTGGAACTTCAGCATCATGACTTAAATGTATGTGAAAATATATGTGAATTTAAAGATGTTACTTGGATTTTGCATTGCCTATTTATTTTTTAGTTCTTCAAAGTTGCCCTGCCATTTCCCACAGTTAGAAAAGGCTGTCTTGCTGCTACAAGCATATACAAATGCAATAGAATTATGCAACTACCCCCTTTTTTCAGCTTTGTTGCTTTAGCTTATGTAGAAGTTCTGTCCCCAGCTGTAGCAGGTCCTGCTTCTCCCCAGTTAAAATAGGAAGTGTGTCAACAAAAGTAGTTAACTAACTAAGGTCTAGTTTTCTGTAACTAAGGTTTTTTCTGTATCCTTTTTCCTAGTTTGAATAGTGCTATGACGTTTATTACATATTATTTACATAGGGAGCTGGCAGTGATCATAGACACTTCCCATTTTTACAGTCTTTATTGAGAAGTCCTTGTACCTCCATTATTTTAACACACCTTTGATATTCAGTAGTAGGAATGCCTTCATGCTCCAGAAGTGCTTTAGGGAGTTGACAGAAAATTCTGTAGTGGGAGTGGAGCCTGTTGTACACGTGGTTTACGCCTCCCCTAAGGCCATTGTGTGGGACAAAAACTGGGCCAGGTTCTCTGCTTTCACTCTCCATCTCACCCACAGCATCCCAACAGTTGATCTCAGTCCCCAGCATTTTGTTCCCTTTCTCTGGGATAACAGGCTTTTGCAGATGCCAACTGCTACAGTAAATCCCGTAGCTTAAATGGTAGCAGTCTCTGTTATGGCACTGGAAGTCTACTAAGATAATGAGAATGCAAATTTGGTGAGGGAGTGATGCTACCATTGCATACACAAGTTGCTTTTACTTTTTTCTTTTGTTTAAAGTCCTATTCAACTTAATTTAAAAATGAACTTTGTGAAAAGAGCATCACAGCACTTTGGTATTTGCTGCTGCCCTAAGCTTCACCTTGTGAGGGCTCTGACTCTTCTTCCCTCTGTGCCTTTGAATGGTAGCGTGAGGCTATTTCCTCCATCCATATGAACTGAACCATTCATGCCTACCTCTGTCATACAGTAAGAAGAATTGTGAAACTACTGAATTCTATTGAGTTGTGAGATCTGCTAATTAAAGAGGTTTTTAGTATATGGATATGGATGGGGGTCATCATTGACCACAAGATGAACATGAGCCTGCACTGTGATGCTGCAGCTAGTAAAGCGACCAAAACGCTGGCTTTCATCCATAGATGCTTCTCCAACAAATCCCAGGACATCATTCTCCCCTTGTACTCGGCCTTGGTGAGGCCGCAGCTGGAGTACTGCGTCCAGTTTTGGGCTCCACAATTCAAAAAGGATGCGGAGGAGCTTGAGAGAGTCCAGAAAAGAGCCACAGGCATGATCAGAGGTCAGGAAAACAGACCGTACGATGACAGGCTGAGAGCCATGGGGCTCTTTAGCCTGGAAAAGCACAGGCTCAGGGGTGATCTGATGGCCACCTATAAGTTTATCAGGGATGACCACCAGGATCTGGGGGAACATTTGTTCACCATAGCATCCCAAGGGATGATTAGGTCTAATGGTCATAAACTACTGCAAGACGGTTTCAGACTGGACGTAAGGAAGAATTTCTTTACTCTCTGAGCCCCCAAGGTCTGGAACAGCCTGCCATCAGAGGTGGTTTGAACAACTTCAAGAACAAATTGGATGCTTATCTTGCTGGGATCCTATGACCCCAGCTGACTTCCTGCCCTTTGGGCGGGGGGCTGTACTCATCTTCTGAGATCCCTTCCAGCTCTTACGTCTATGAAGTCTATGGTATATGGATATACCTATGTAACACCAAAATAAGGATTCAGGATATGCAACTCAGAATTATTTGAAACGGCTGATCAGTTTCCAGGTTCCCATCAAAATTATGCTGGAATAGTACAGTGACCCACTTTGTATTTATTTCTAGAACTGTTGTTACCACACAGATGTTTTACAAAATGTTTGTCTGTCAAAAGATGGATGGTGACTAAATAAGCTGTCCCTCTTCCACCAGGTTTTAGGTTTCCAAAAACCTCCTACTCTTGCACAGCTTACAGCCTACTGATTCCTGTTAAAAGTGCACCTTTAAAACTTCTTATGTTTCCATATAACTCAAAATGACTGACCACTTAGTTGTTTTTAAAAGATTGTACAATGGTGAAGTCAAGATTATGTGGTGGGTTTTTTATCCTCAATAATAGGTGGAGTTCTTTGAACCATTTTGGGACAGTGGAGAGCCTCGGATTGGAGAAAAAGGAGCAAAAGGCTGGAAAGCATGGATGCATCAACAAGAAAAGGGTGGCTGGATTGTTGTCAGTAAGCCTGGTAAGCACATTGTTACTTTAACTTTTTATTTATTTTTTTTTACATGTTTTTGCTTTCCTGCCTCCTGCCAGATCCTGAAAACCTTAGGGGACATCATAAATACTGAAGTGTCTTAAATAAATCGTAGGAGAAGGAAAATCAACTGCAAACTACAATTAAAGCTGCTCCCAAAAATCTGTACCAAGATGGAGTTAAAGCTGAAACACATTCCCCTTTTAATAATACTTAACAATTAGAACAACTGAAAACTCAGGAGCTCAGGAAACTTTTTTATTAATATTTCAGTACCAGTTTTCAGTCCAGTCCTGGATCCTGATCCATTTGCCATGATACACCTCACTGTTGCACATTTTAAGTAAAGCCTGCCGGGTGGAATGTATGAATTTAAACATGATATGCTGCAGTTTTCGAGTGTATGATAGGCCCAGCCTGTACTTGAGGCAGGTGTTTCCGTTATCAGGATAATGGCAGAACATCCCCTTTGGAATAAAGCACAAGGGTTGGTCCCCTAGAAAATGTTTTTAAAAATAGTTCTATGTTTGTTTTCATTGTTCTGTGCAAATTGTGGTATTTCTTGACCGTTTTTAGATGCTTATTTGATAAAGTAGATCTGGCCCAAAGACCAGAAGTTCAGGCAAGCAGTGATTCTCTTTCCTTGAATTTAGAAAACAGTAGCAGTGCAGGTGTTTGTGGTTAGGTAATTAATAAATAGTATTATGCTTCTAACATACAAATCAGGTTGTAAATCGTAATCTAGTTTCAACACGTGGTTATTTTATGAACATTTAACTACATTGCTGTGATCCTTTGCTCGTAAATTTAGTTAGTGAAAATATCAGCCCATTTAAAGCAGCAGTAGCAAGTGTAACCTGTGACATTTAATACCATAATAATACTTTGTGTACTTGTATGGCTTTTCATTTTTAAAACACATTACTTATGCTAATTATCACAACATACAAATGAGGTATATCGGCAAGCAATAGTTTACTCTAGGCTGCACGAGAATGTTGGTATCAGAACCAGGATTATATATTTGTGTATTAGGCATATTAGAACCTAGAAGTGTCTGGTCTAGTAATGTGGCATTTGTTTATATATTTAAAGCATTTTACATTTAACAAATTTCAGTCTTTGGTGGGGTTCCTATAAATTCTGGTGCATTTTTCCCCCCCAAGATGATGATGATGAGGAAGATATAGATGAAGATCAAGAAATAAAGGATAAAACTCTACCCAAATGGGAAATTTGGCTGGATGTTGAAGGTTCCCGTGAAGCCAGGCATTGGGTCCCTTGGCGGCCTGACAAAACAAAGAAGCAGACTGAAGAAGATTGTGAAGACCCAGAAAGACAGGTCACTGTGACTCAATAAGACCGTGGGTGGCGATTAACTACTTGTGCATTGACTAGCATAGCAGGGTTCTGACCTCTTTAAGTGCTACTATAATATAAATAATAAAAATGCTGTCCTGGAATTTGGACAGATAAGTAAACTAAACCCATGCAAATGAGGAGAGAGGCAGTTGGAATACAGTGATAGTAAGTGCTCCAACTTAGCATCAATGTGAAAGTTGGTGAGTAAAACAGCCAGAGGCATCATTTTTTAACTATTTCTTTTAGACTCCTGGTTTATAAGTTTCTGGAAGAGATTACCATTGCTGATGCTACATACATTTAGTAGTGTAGAACTGGAAAATTTAAATCCATTATCATCAAGTCAAACCTGCAGTCTTACTGTAAGGGGGCCATTACTTATCTATTTTGTCATCTTAATTTCAGTCAAATTCCATCACCATTTCATACCCATTCACAAAAATCTTTATTGAATTTGGAAAGCTTCTTTTACTGATTACTGAACTTGCTAAGCTATTTGATTGAATTGTAATTTAAATAAATGTTTCGTTCTTTTTTTTAGGTATTATCTGATGATCTTGGGCCATCATTAATCAAACTTTCTAATCCAGATCTTCAGATTCAGCTGTTGTACTCATTTCTGCAATTTTTGGGAGTTCCCTGTGGGTGCAGTCTCTTTCCTTCAAGTCTTTATGTAGCTATGGATGAAAACAATATATTTGACAGTGGGCAGCTGGATGAAAGGCCATTGACCTCCTTTTATTCATCACTTGCTGGAGTTAGCAGCATTGGCCACATGGACACAATGATCAGGAGGAGACAGCACATTGGTCATTGTAAGGAGGGGGAGGAGTTCATACAGAATCTGTTTCACGTAATACTGCCATTGTTTTCAGGAAAAGAGAAGATTAACCTTTCTGAGTGTTGGTTGCTATATGAAATCTCAAAGGTAAATAAGGATTTGTATATTCTCTTTTACGTATGTGGTTTTCGTTCTGTTGGCTATTTGTGTTTTGTATTTCATTAAACCAAATTAACATTTGTATGGCTGAAACACTTTAAAGTTGGAAAATACTAGTGCAGGCTATGTGCATCGCAGTAATTTCTGGTTCTGTAATATGTTTTTCCAACAATAAAATATTTCATGCAATCTTTTGCATACAGTTTCAGATGCATGTTAATACCATCCACTGTTGTGAAGGCCAGATAGTCTTCGAAAATAATTTTTACATGAGATGCAATGAATGAGCCCATGTGGAGTGAATCCAAATCTAAACAACTAAGGCAGTACATAAAAGGCTCATCACTGTGATATATGAGGACCTTGCAAGGAAACTTTTGGTGTATTTTACAACATGCAACTATAATACTATTGAACAGTATAGTGTGCTATAATTTGATACGTACAAACTGATTATTTAAGTAAAGACTATTGTAATGCATACCCAGTTCTAACTTTGTCATTTCTTGAACTTGAGAGCTTAGCTTGTCAGTGTTTTATTTTCTTTATGCAGCACAGTACCTGTAAGCCCCCCTCCCTCTCCTACCCAGACTCTCCCTAACCTTAGTAAGAACAGGCAGTGGGACCCAGGTAAGAAGTCCCAATATGGCTTTCCCACCCAACCCTCACATTTCTCTGTCAAAATATTCTACATTGTGGAATCTTACTTTGATGTTTAATTCTGTTTGCCAGCACTGTTTGGCTCTACAGGAAAATGTTGCTCAAACTCTTCAGCCCGACAAATTCCTTATTTAAAGTAAAAATCTTTTTGCACTTACAGTTTTGCTCTTTCTTTTACTTTTATAGTAAAAGTATAAATGATAACAATGGTAAACAGGTGTAATCTGTGTGTATTTCAAGGTGGTGACAGAGAATGCTTTGGAAGGGGGAGTGAGATCTCGGCTTTAGATTGTCATGTTTGTAGCGCTTTTAAGACATCCACTCCCACTGCCTGTTGTTACCAAAGTTGGGGAAATAGAGGAAGCATATGGAGGCACCACAGGGAGCAGAAGTGCTCAGCTATGACAAAGAGATCTGACCATTGGAGAATTCAGTCTTATTCATGCCTTGCTTACACAGAGGGGTTTACCCATTAGTATAGCTGCACTGGTGTAGCTGGTGGTATAGATATGTTTCATGGTGCATCTTGTTCCAATTTCAAACCAGATTAAAATGCGCTAGTAAAAAGCTACAGGGGTGTAGGTTGTAGCCGTGTTGGTCTAAGGACCTAGGCAGACAAGATTCTTTGCATGAATCTGATATCTTTTATTAGACCAACTTAATTATTAAGCAAGCTTTTGGGTTCAAAAACCCTTCGTCAGGCTGAGGAAGTTTCAGCAGTTGGTGTGTGTTCTTCCTGGATGGAATGAAAAGTAAAGAAGCCAGAGGCTGGTCCGGTATGCATACAAGACAGGTAGGCGTGAAAATGTAGATTGAGGGGTCAGTGGGTGAGAGAAAGGAGGTGGGGAGGGGAGAGAGAGAAGGGGGATGAAAAGTGGAGAGAGACCTAGGGAGTCAGCTGTCAGGCAGGTTATAATGTGTCATAAATCCAGTGTCTAGATTTAGTCCACGATTTTTAGTATCCAGGAAGTCGATGAAGTGGAGTTCATGGGCTCATCTCTGGGAAGTGTTTTGTAAGTTTCCTTTGAGGATCAGGACTGAGAGGTTGGAGAGAGAAATGTGCCCCCACAGGTAATTGGGTATTCCTGTCTTTGATAGATTTCCGGTGAGTAATTATTCTGGTGCACAGTTGTTGTTTGGTCTCTCCTATGTATTTTCCATCGGGGCATTTGGTGCATTGGATGAGATGCATTACATTTCTGGAGGTGCAGCTGTAAGATCCAGGAATGCTGATGGCTCTGTTGTGGGGTGTAGTAATTGTGGGGGAGGGTGGAGATGTGTTGGCAGGTTTTGCCTTTCTTGTCATGACATGGTCTGGATCCTTTTGGTGTGTTCTGGGCTTGAGGAAGTTTGCTTCTGGTGATGAAGTTCGCAAGGTGTGGTGCTTGTTTGAAGGCTAGGATGAGTGGCTCTGGGAAGATCTTTTTTAGAGTAGGGTCTCTTTCTAGTATGGGTTGCAGTTGTTTGAGGATTTTCTGTACAGGTTTGAGGGAGGGGTGATTATGTCATAACCAGCGGTGTGTGATTTGTGGGGGTTTTTCTTCTCTACTGCAGCAGTTCTTCATGCGGTATCCGAGTGGCTCTCCCTCCCCACCCACCCCCATTGACTCAGTCTACATTTTCACTGACTACCTGTCTTGTATGCATACCAGACCAGCCTCTGGCTTTACTTTTCATTCCATCCAGGAAGAGCACACACCAACTGCTGAAACTTCCTTAGCCTGATGAAGGGTTTTTGAACCTGAAAGCTTGCTTGCTCAATAATTGTTTTCCATTTATTTAAGTTGGTCTAATAAGAGATATCAGTCATGCAAAGAACCTTGTCTGCCTAGTAAAAGTAGGACACTGAGTACATTCTTGGCATTTGCAGTGGTGCAGCTACATTGTTGTAACTGCACTAGCAGCTAAAAATCATGGTATGGACCAGGCCACAATTAATGCATGTTGATGCTCTCTTCCATGTGTCCATTAGCTATATTAAGAACATAACATACAGTTTCTCATGGCACAGTGTTAGGAGAAGAGGAGAGGGGATTAATTTATTTGGGGCAAAAGAGAAACTAAGAGGATGAGGGCTTCTTTCCTTTAGTAGTTGGGCATGTGACAAGTGCTGTTGATTTAGAAATTATTAATGGGTTAATGAAGCTGAACAATGCGGAGATAGCCATAATAATTTTTTTTTCAAATTTTATTCCATCTATCTCTGTGTAGATCATTCAGTGCCTCCAAGCAAAAAACAAGAAGAAATTAAAGATACAGGGAAAGAAGAGCAAAAGGCTAGCCAAGAATCTCCTTAAGGCATCTGAGAACCGAAACAACCTTTCCCTCTGGAAACTGTATGCCTACCTGGAGTGGCTGCTTGGCAACACGGATGACGCTAGAAAAGTATTTGATGCAGCTCTTTGCATGGCACGAACTGAAGGGATGAGAGATTCCCAACTCTGTAATTTGAGTCTTCTTTATGCTCAACTGGAAGTTGAGCTGCTGGAAAGTCTAGAAGGAATGGCCATGTCACGTGCTGTTCATATATTAACCAAACTGGTTGAAAGTGGGCCATATGTACCATATAGTGGGCAAGCATTATCTATGAACATCTTGAAAGCTCGAAAGATATATGAGCATGCACTACAAGACTGTTTAAGTATAACACCAATTTCTAGCCAGGGTCAAGCCAATAGTTGTAGCCAAATGGTTAGTTTGGTTGGTTGCTATGCACTCTTTCAGTATTTGACTGTTGGAATCGATGCTGCTGTACTAATATATAAACAGATTTCTGAAAAACTGAAAGGTCTTGGTCTGCAGAAATGTGAACGTGTTGGAGAAAATCTTGGCATTCAGAATTTCGCCACTCCTCTTGAGGCTGTCACAATGATGCACACAAATTTACTCCAATATCACATGAAAATTAGCGTTTACCCTTTGAATCCTCTGCGAGAGGTACTAACAGAGGCTTTGAAGCTGTATCCTAGCAACCAGGCTCTTTGGCAGTCATATGTCCAAATCCAAAGGAAGTCTCACAATGCTAGCAAAGCACGAAGATTTTTTCATGCTGTCACAAGATCCACAGAGTCGCTAGAGCCATGGCTATTTGCAATTCAAGCCGAGGAAATGAGAAAAAAGCTTGTGGAGAATGTCCAGAGGTAATAATATCTTACAACTTCTGAGAGAAGTAATACTGTCTGGCTTCCTCTGTAGCTATCAAATCACTTTACAAAGGAGCCTGGGTACTTGTATTATGTTTATTGCATAGATAGGGAAACTATCTGGTTTTGTTCAAGACCACCCATTGAAGCAGCTGCAGAGTTCTGAATAGAAGGTGGGTGTCCTGGTTATCGTCCCATTCTCTTTCCTCAAGATCTTGGTACACTAGTGACAGTGATGCCCATGAGCTGTGCCTTGTCAATATAATGCAGTCATAGATTGTAATGAAAATCCTGCGGGCCGCAAAATGTATAGGGAGCCAGGCATATTGTAATTTATGATTCGCTCTTGGCTACAGCCTGACACTGTTAGACTTTAACTATTGATATTTGAACATGATTCTAAAATGCTTGATGACAAATTATCATAAATACTTAAATTAATCTTTAGTAACTGATTTTAAATGTGAAAATAGCCCATTCTTTATGAAACTATTGCAGCACAAATATACAGATAGCTAATTAATCATGTATAAAATATTACAAATATTTCTGAGAAACTGTGTAGAATCTTTTATGAATATTGTGAGTGGCTTAGTGTCCCTGTTGAGTTCTGTATTAGTGCCTGGCAGAATGCATGTGGTTAATTTTAAAGTAGGCTGTAAGAGCTTGTTAATGAGCTAAATGGAAAAAGTAAAGCAAAGGTTCAGATAAATCAGCTTCAGACGTACTTTCAGAGGATTAAAGATGATAGTGCCTGACTCCATCAAAGGTAAAATGGGATATTCTTTCCCAAGGCTAAGCCTGCTATCAAAGGAAACTTTGTTGGGATTCATTCTTGGGACTGTAGTGACAGTTGACAGAAGGTGAAAACAGCAGTGTTTCTTTAAATGCCCAAAATATTTTCTCTCTAACCACTGATGGCTTTGCACTTTGTTTTTCCTATGAAAATTCAGAATTGTTAAGTTATTCATTCTTTAGTTTGTTGCTGGGTAGAGCACAGCATGTGCATTCGACAATTTAAATGTGTTGCCCAGTCTTGAGAGTATTTGATTTTTGTTCAAGTTAAAAACTTTTTTTATTTTGCTCTGTTTATTTAGTTCTATACAGAAGCTAAAATGTTAGAAAAATAGCACTATAACATGATTGAAGACTAGTGTCTTCAGGTTATATTCTAGTCAGAAAGAATGACCCAGAAGGAATTGCTTTCTCAGCTCTGCATTATTTAGTATAAGTTCTTCAGTTTGCCAGAGATCATTTCCACAAGTAAAAATAAATATTTCATTGACCTTTTTTTAACTTATTTATGTTTTAAAAATTACTAACTGGATAAGCAGATATTCCATTCTAGTTTCCTCACTGAGATTTTTGTATTCACAAAAAGAATTATGTGTTTCTCCTATAATACATTTGTGCTATTTTCTGGGGAAGATCGACAGGGAAATAACTGCTTTCTTCATCAGAACACAATTGTTCAGCTGATGTCTGTATTGTCTGCTTTTCTGTTTCAGGGCAAATATTGGAGAAATATATTCAACCATTCCTGAAACTGGATTAACAAATCGGATCATAGCTTTATTTGATCATGCAGTTCAGAGTGAAAATGGTGCCCATTGTCCATTGCTGTGGAGAATGTATTTGAACTTTCTGGTGAGATGAGACCAGACTTTATATTTACTGTATTTGGAATTGTTGATTTTAATTGTTAGGTTTGGTAATATCTTAGCAGCATACAGCATGTACAGACATTTGTTCTCTCAGGAGAAACTCTTCTGGTTAGTGATTTAACCCTGGCTGTTCCCTGGTTATTTTTCTCCTGAAGCAGCCATTTTTACTCTGAGAGAAAAAGTCTGAACATCTGTATGCTTGTGGTTTCTCTTGGGAAAACAGTGACTTCACATAGCAGTGGTCATCATGTGGTAAACACTTCTTAAGCATCCAGGAATGAATAAATATTTAATTGCTTACCCCTAATCTATACTTCTCATTATTAATTATACTACCTAGTTATTCCTCATTCCCTTCCATAGTAAGCTTTATAACCATATTAAGGTTTCCTTTGTTCAAGAATATGGAATCCCAGAAAGACTATCAGTGGGTGAATGAAAGGTAGAGGAAAAATACACTGTATCTGAAAAACTTAAAGTAGATAGTCATTTGTTATAAGGATATTGGGGCAGATAGAGAAGACAGAAAGCAAACAGAAACTTTTATACACAATTCAAATTTGTTCAGTTTAAAGCAGGGTGGCCAGATCTAGCCTGTAGAGCCCTAGTATCTGACCAGTAGATCTTGGACTGACCCATGCAGCATGTGCTGGCCCTGGCCCTGCCCCTGATTGCAGTGGACCAGCCGTGCAGTCTGGCTCTGGGGCCAGCTCATAGGGCCAGCACATAGTTTGGTGCAGGCAGTGTATACAGTATGTGCCCCATGCTGGCCCCATGTGCCACATGTAGCACAAGCCCCCATACTGCTGTGAGGCACATATTGCTTGAACCTGACATGCGTGCTGCATGTGGCACGGGAGACTGATCCAGGGTGTTTGCTGCATGAGCAGCCCATGCTGGACCGGCCCTGTATGCTGACCCCACAACCCTCATCCAACCTATGGGGCTGGATGAGCTTGACACCCCTGTTTTAGACAATACAGTGGATGAGAGTCCACTGACGACTTAGATTTAACTGCAGCTGCTTGACTGGGTATCAGATGTGCTCTTTGGTATTGTTGAATTTTATGTGGGCAGAGTCAAAATAGATATGTATTCTATGGCAGCCACAATGGGCTGGGAAATCCATTCTATAGATCATTCAGAAAAGGAAAATATTTGAGTGTATTTTTTATTGTGAAGTTAATATTCAGTCTGCTCTATATAAGTATCTGTTTGGCATTTAGATCACTCATGTCTGGATTATGAGTGACACAGGGACAGAGCCTTGATGCATTTGTTTGTGGGTGAATTGCTAGTGGTAGAATAAGAAACTGCAAACATTGGAACTGTCTGATCTGCTCTCCTCAAATAGTTTCTTCTTTACTGTTCCTTCCCACCAGAGTTACAGCATAGAAAATATGTGCCTTTCTCTCATCATCTTTCCCCCCCACCTCTCCTCAACCCTTCTGGCTCCTCTCCCCTTAGGTGGTATCCAGGGCATGTACCCTACTTGTCCATCCTACATTATACTACTGTCTGGTATTCTATATTGTTTCCCTTTACAACGTTATGAAACATGAACCATACTGTAGAAGGGGAAGCAAGGTATCTGGCACAATATTAAATAAGAAATACAGAGTAAGGGAATTGACATCTTAAGTGGAATAAAAACAGTAGGCTGGGAAAAAAACGGTAGCCTGGTATCAATCGGAAGTGCACAGATAAGTAGAAGAGGAAACGGACAAAATGAGAAGTGCAGGTGGTGTGGAGAGACTAACAAGATTTCACTTGGTGAAGAAAAAGCTGGGTTAGTAAAAGAGAAGACATGTAAAAAGCTGTATATTTGGCAGCTTGCCATGAAACATTAGCTGCTTTTCCCTTTGAAATTTTGTCATGAAAATGTTAATGCACAGATATTTGTAAAAGTTATACTAAATAACAATATCCAAAAATGTCAATAAAAAAATTGCTGTGTTGTTTACTGGTCTGTATCTTACCTTAAAAATGCATAAAGTCAACTCCACAAGCACTGCAAGACAGCCAGACCTGGTACACCTCTGTTAACATGACTGGAAAAAAAACAGGTGCATGAAAGCACAGAATAATTCTTAGAATTTGTCTAAAGTGGAACCTTTTCTACCACATTATACATCCTGTTAGTGTCTTGAAAAGCCACTCGTAGAAGTACTAGTAGAAAAAATAAATAATGCCCCTTGTACGTAAGAAGACATCTTGTCCAGGACTATTAATCTTTATAACCATAACATTAGCTCATAAAAGAATTATTTAATGTTTTTTTGGATATATAGTAGCCGACAGCTAAATTTAATCACCATTGTATTGTAGAAGCTGAGAGATTTATTTTCACATAAATGCAAAAGCAAAAATCTTCCAAGTACATTTGCCATTGTCAGTAACTTAATTTTCACCAAGGTGAGAAGGCAGATATCATAGAAGAATAAAACACAAAAATTGTTTTCCCTAGCATCAACAGCCCTGAAAAGTTTCTGCAGAGTGGCCAAAGCATGCAGCACTATATATAGATAATAAACACTTATGTGAAGTCATGATTGCCATGTTTTAATGTCTGGCCAAAAGCTGGTAGATCTTGCCACCATTTATTATGATGTATTTTTAGATACTTGATTTTAAATATTTTGGACAAAGTCCATCTCCATCTTGTTATGTATATTTTTTAATCAGTAATCCCTTTCCCCTAAAATCCCGTTATTCCTCAGGAAATTATTAGACAGTGAAACTGAGAATTCTTTGAAGAACCAGAAGAGACATACATTTTAGTGCTTGGTTCTGAGAGAGGATTCCACTAAGCAAAATGTGTTTTTGTTCAGCAATGGAAAATAATTTTATCATGAAATACCAAGGATTCAGTGAAGCCAAAGAGGTACAAGTATTTACAAGTAATGTTTCACCATGTAACAAAGTAGTTCTGCACTTAGCAAGGGGTGCTGCTGATTTTAGTCCCAATATTAATACAGTGAGACCAAGAAAAAACATGAAGTCACTTGCTTTTGAAGAATCTCCTCTTCCCAGAACACTGCAAGGCATTTCAGAACTGCTGTTCTGCATGAAGACACTGCTTAGGTCAGGCTTGCCATAGAATTGCCTTCACATGAGCTCTTTTTAAACCTGTCCAATTAAAAGATTTCCTTCAGTAGAAATCATTAAAATCTTTACCTGTTTAATCCTCCTGATTTTAAAGCTCATTATAGCTGGAATGTTCTGTACTTGCGTCAGTCATCAGAAATCCCAGCTGGCATTTGTAGGAAGAAGATTTTACTACTTTCAGGTATATACTAACTCTATTATGTAGATTTATGGAGATACAAGGAGGCAGGTTTCCAAAAGGCCTCACCCATCTTTCCTTTGTATATTTAATTTTTAAGTGCACAATTGCTTGGACACAATTTTTGTGCCATATTGTGCATTGTATACAGGTGAAAAAACGTGCATATAAACCTTTTATAGAATAAAATGTTTTATGCTTGTAAATAAAACATTACATACAGTAATGTTTTAGATATACTGCAACTGCATGCACAAATGGAGAGTAGTTTTTCTAAAAATTTGCCAATGGTGGAACTGTGGAAATGAAATGACTAGGTATTTATAACTCTTTAAGGAGAAAGCAGAGCCACAATCTCCTGAACCAAGAGATTTATAGCCAAAGTTAGTATAGCTCAGATGATAGTATACTTGCTTCAGAATTGTGGGTTTCAGTTCTGCACTCTGATTTGTGCTCTTGTTCAGTCGTGTCATTTAGTACTAGACTGATGCTGTTTTTCAAGTGAAATGTTAAACAGAGGGTCTTTTTGCCAGTCATTGCTCCTCTGCTGCTTGCGAGTTATAAAAAGTTACCATGTAACTTCTAAAGGTATTGTACTACAGAGTCTACTGTCAGTGTAAGATACTAAATTATATGTCTGGTACAGTGATTGGTCATAAGGACTCTTCACCAAGGAAACTATTGATGTGAACTTTTTAATGGTAGCTTTTCTGCCTCAAGGAAAATAAAAATTGCAGATAATTTTTACAGCTTCAGGACCCACAATTTATTTGAAATATGGTTTTTTATCCTTTCACAGGTTTCTCTAGGAAATAAAGAAAGAAGCAAAGGAGTATTTTATAAAGCCATTCAAAACTGTCCTTGGGCAAAGGTAGGTTAAAAAATTAAACCAGTCATAAAGAATGATGTTTTTTTAGAAATAGAATATTGGAGAAGCTTTGAATATAAGTTGTCCTGTTACTACTTGTGTGGAAATGAAATCAAAATTAGGAGAAGCTTTACTGTGAAAAGGTTTCCAAGGTTAACTGCAAATGAGAAATGAATTTTCAGGGCAAATAAGTTTAAAAAAAAAAAGAGAGAGAAATGAAATTTTTCCTCTATGTAGCCCTGGAGTGATATTGCCTTGAATGCTGTAATCACTTCAGTAAGAGACATATATAGATGAAATAAAGGGAATTCAGAGACTAGAAAAAATGAATTAGGGAGCACCTGCAACTCTCACCCACTGTTGATAGGAGATCCAACAATCTTCAGCCCCTCTACTTGGTTGTAGGTTGATGTGGAATTCATAGATTTCATAGACATTAGTGCTGGAAGGGACCTCGGGAGATCATCGAGTCCAGCCCCCTGCCCAAAGGGCAGGAAGTCAGCTG
>NW_017728947.1:87495064-87533980 GCF_001723895.1 Crocodylus porosus | reverse complement strand
CCTTAGGATGTTAGCCTGGGCCAGTCCCTCAAGGATGGCCTCCTTAATAAACTTTTCTAAGATCTTCCCCAGGATAGAAGTCAGGCTAATGGGAATGATATAGTTAGTCGTTTATAGTCCATAGTCTTGTCACTACAGGAATGCTGGTCCCATTTTTACTTTTTGTAGTAATATTCCTTGTTGGTTGTATGTACTAGATGGCTGTTTCTCTTTGTCAGTTTTTTTCCTGCTATAACAGAAGGATGTCAGAATGAATGTTCATTTTGAATTTGCTCTCACAGGTGCTGTATATGGATGCGGTAGAATATCTTTCAGATCAGCTGCAAGAGATGCTCGACTTAATGACTGAAAAAGAATTAAGAGTCCGGGTGCCAATAGAAGAGCTGGAGCTGCTACTAGAAGTTTAAAATAAATTTGTACAACAGTGAAACACATGGGAAAGATGTGAGAGGCCAATTTGAACCTGGGTCTTTAATATACTATGCACATACTTTTTCAGTAAGAATAATTAGCTAAACTTTTGCTGCTGCTGTGCAGTAATCCTGCTGTAAGTATCTTGTGGTGCTCTTTGTTGCATATGTAAAAACTTCTGTTTTTCTGCAAAGTGCAGTGGCATCCAGAAAATGAGACTATTTAGACCTAATTTGCTGTTGGGGTTCTTCTGCATTGCTTACATTACTGTTTAAAATGACATTTCCCAGAATTCAGTAGTCACTACATGCCTACTGCAGCTTGCCAGGCAACGCAGGAAGTAACATCTGCTGAACATGTCTTTTACAATCTGGTGCAGTCAACAAGCAGTCAATAGCAACATGATGTGCATGTATATAAGATCCACATACAGTACAGTAAAGGCTGTATTAACCAGCATTTTAGTAACCAGTACACTCGGCTAACTGGAATTTTTGGCTAGCTAGATGTAGCAGGGGGGAGCTCACGTGGCAGTTGCCACCACCACTCAAACAACAATTAGCTGAAACTTTGTTTGATGAAACAGTTTTGGATTTGCATTTGTACATGTTGATAAATGACTGTTCCAATGTAAATATTCATGAAAAATATATTGGACACTTTTTAATTTGGTTGGGCCTTGGATTCTTTTTGATTCTTAAGGTACCTGTGATGGAACATACAACTTCACTGTTATTACATATCACTTTTTTAACAGTTTTTTAAAAATACACAAGCTATTTTAATTATCTTGCCTCATTGGCCTCATATACATATTGTGTAATCATGTATGTTCACAGACGTAATGGTCTGTTCTGTTTTAAGATGTTTATCTCTAAGGTGAATAGTCAAGTTAAGACTGTGTGGTTGTCTGATAGTAGCTCTTATCCAAGGATAACAGTGTGCTTTACAGACTGGCACAAATTGTTGCTACATTCAGTATTAACAATAGTGCAACATACGTATTTGTTTAGGATGGGAAATAAAAAAGCAAACTCATTTCACGTGAATGTGAATAGGGAACTTAGGTAGGTGGAAAGAACTAAACAATGAAAAGATGCTGAGTTTAACATCCTTCAGACTGCAAGTGGTCAGGATCTGTGTTTTCATCTTGTTGTCTCCATGTATTTACTGAACAGAGTTGTATACAGTGATAAAACTACTTAAAACCACTTACTCAGTCTTACTTAATATCTTCCTGCTTTGCAGGCAGATTGGACCTCTTAGCCATAGCACTGCGGTACTAGGTCACATGCAACTGACTGCTACAAGTTCTATGTAGCAATAGAACTTTCAATGCAGTTTCAGTGCAGTTGCTTTCTGGGATACTGTTCCTCTTGTTGTAAATGTGGCTAGTGTTAGCTTGCTCTTCACATTTCTGCAGATATTTGCATTGATACATTATTAAAACACTTATTAAAATAAGCTCAGGTTACTATGAAATATAGATTGCTCTGTGAAACTTATCTGTCCTTATTTAACTTATGTTCCAACTTCTGTGTCATCTGCAAACTTCAGAAGCAACGATTTTATATTTCCTTCCTCATTGATAGGAGATTGAATTGCGTTGGTCCAAGAACAGGTATATGCAAGATGCTTCTTGAACAGTGGTTCCTGAGCTTTTGATACCCAGGGTATACTTTTTTCTGGGAGTCCACGTCACTCTTGTGCCTAAAAAGGGCATGTATGTATGTGTGCCTGTGCACGTGCATGTTTCAAAACAACCGATTTTATTCCCGTGCCAGAGGAAATCAGACCAGTGCTGTGAGATGTACTTTTAAAAGAATGACACCAAATATATCGTTCTGTAAGCATAGAATTAGTTTCCATATCAGTGATTCTCTCTAATCTTTTTAGTCTAAAGACCCTTCTCCATAACTTTTATGAATTTTGCAGCACCCTTGTTGAGAGTTATGGATCTAGATCTAAATTCAGAAAAGGTATGGGGGCCTTGAGGCTAAAAAAGAAGAGGATCACTCATCTAGCTGTGGCCACTTAAGGGCAGGAGGGTAGAAGTTAAGGGCAGAACTAAGTGAGGGTAGGACCTCACTTAGTTGTGCCCTGCTCTTTCCATTGTCTGCTGCTTCCCAGCATCCTCTGGTGGAGTTTATTGATTCAATGCTGAAGAAGACCTCCAGGACTGGAGGAAGAACTGCCAGAGGCAGTGCTAGAGAAGAGAGAGGACATGGACTCCCAAGGGGTGGAAGATGGAAGCTTGTGACCTCTGGCAGCAAGCAGGAATCTTCACTTCCACCTGCAGCAGTTCATTTTGAGAACAGATGCATGGCCCTAGCAGGAGAGAGGGAGGAGCATGTTCCATTGGTGGAGGAAGACAGGCCAGGCCTCATCAAGGTGGGAAGGATAGAAACAACTGCCACCAAGAAGAAGTGACCCTTCTGTGGGGGGTGGAAGGAGCCATCTGTTTACCTGACCTGTTGTCTTGGGAAGTCTGCTGCTTGCCTGGATCTGAGATGTCATGGAGGGATTACTGAGACTCAGCTGGCTCTCTGACTACCCCATGCTGCTCAGTACCAGCAATACTGCTAGGGGAGACCCTGAGCAGATCAAAAGTGACTATAGGGCTCTGGGTGCAAGGGTGAAGGAATCTGGGGCTTAGGCCATATTCTCTTCAATCCAGTCAGAAGAAAGGGCCCAGGCAGGAAGAGGGGCATCCTGCAGAAAAACACTTTGGATCTGTCCTTGCCACAGGTGATGACCTGGTGAGGGGTCTGCAGGTGCTCAACCACCTGGGCAACAGTGATCATCGCCAGCTGGAATTCACCATCCAGCATAGGGTGGCAAAGACCTGCAGCAACCCTGGACTTCAAGAGGGCGGATTTCAATGAGGTAAGGAGAATAGTTTGGGAGGCACTGAGGTCCTGGAGGGGAGGGGAGTCGGGTGTCCAGGAAAAGTGGTCATTCCTTGAGACGATCCTCCAAGTCCGTAGAGAGGTAATCCTAACGCGGATCAAAGGGGGCAAGAGGGCGCAAAAGCCCCCATAGCTCACCAAAAGCATATGGGAACGTCTCCTAGCTAAAAAGGAGGTGCGCATCCAATAGAACGGAGGGGCCATCACCAGGGAGGTCTATACCTCAGTTGCTCGGGGCTGTAGGGGGGCAGTCAGGAAGGACAAGGCAGAGGTGGAACTGGGACTAGCAACCCAGATCAAGGACAATAAGAAGTCCTTTTTTAAATACATAAGGGGTAAAAAGAAGGTACCAGGTAACGTGAGGCCTCTGCAGGACACACTAGGAAATCTGGTCATCACACCAGACAGAAAAGCTAACCTATTTTAACAATTTCTTTGTCTCCATTTTTCTGAGCAGGGACCGGGTCACCCCCACCACTGAGACCCGTGTAGGTCCCAGGGGAGGCGCACCCAGGTCTAGGGTCAGAGAGGACCTAGTCAGGGAACTTCTGGAGGGACTGGACGTATTTAAATTGGCAGGTCCTGACGATTTCCACTCCAAAGTGCTGAGGGAATTAGCAGAGGTCATAGCGGGATTCCTGGCATGGATTTACGAGCACTCATGGTGCTCTGGCAAGGTGCCAGAGGACTGGAAGAGGGCCAGTGTGGTTCTCATCCTCAAAAAAGGGAGAAAGGAGGACCCAGGAAACTATAGGCCAGTCAGTCTTACCTCGGTCCTGGGTAAGCTTTTTGAGGGAATTATCCTGGCGCATGTCCGTGAGGGGCCAGCAGGGGAGATCATGCTTGGGGTCAACCAACACAAGTTCATCAGAGGCAGGTCCTGTCAGTCCAACCTGGTGGCCTTCTATGACCAGGTCACAAAATCCTTAGATACAGGTGTAGCAGTGGATGTAGTCTTTCTGGACTTTAGGAAGGCGTTCAACATGATCTCTCACCCCATTCTCATTAAAAAACTAGGGGACTGTGGTGTCAACACCTACACAGTCAAATGGGTCACTAACTGGCTGGAGGGCTGCACCCAGAGAGTGGTGGTGGACGGGTCATTTTTGACCTGGAGGGATGTGGGCAGTGGGGTTCCTCAGGGCTCGGTCCTTGGGCCTGCATTGTTCAACATCTTCATCAGTGACTTGGACAAGGGGGTAAAAAGCATTCTGTTCAAATTCGCAGACGACACTAAGATGTGGGGAGAAGGCATGCTAGATGGGAGGGGCAGGCTGCAATTGGATCTGGACAGGTTACAGGGGTGGGTAGATGAGAACAGGAATGGGTTTCAACACTGACAAGTTCAAGGTACTGCACTTGGGGAGAAAGATCCAGCACCATACCTACAGGCTGGGGAACTCCCTTCTTGTCAGTGCAGAGGTAGAAAAGGATGTTGGAGTCATCACTGATGCCAAGATGAACGGGCTGGCGGTGTGGGGATGCAGTCAGGAAGGCCAGCCACACCTTGTCATGCATCCAGAGATGCGTCTCAGGCAGGTCCAAGGAGGTGATCCTTCCCCTCTGCGGCACTGGTCAGGCTGCAGTTGTAGTACTGCGTCCAGTTCTGGGCTCCGTGCTTCAGGAGGGATGTGGACAACATGGAGAGGGTCCAGAGGGGGCCACTCGCATGATCAGGGGGCAGCAGGGCAGGCCCTACAAGGAGAGGTTAAGGGGCCTGAACCTGTTCAGCCTCCACAAGAGAAGGCTGAGGGGGGATCTAGTGGCCATTTACAAACTGGTCGGGGGGACCAGCAGGCACTGGGGAAGTCCCTGTTTCCCAGAGCACTATCAGGAGCAACGAGATAATGGTCACAAGCTGGCAGAGTAGATTCAGGCTAGATATCAGGAGGCGCTACTTCACGGTCAGGGTGGCTAGGATCTGGAACCAACTTCCAAGTGAAGTGGACACTGGGGGTCTTTAAGAGGAGGCTGGATGAACACCTCACCGAGGTCGTATGACCCCAATACTCTTTCCTGCCATGGCAGTGTGTCGGACGTGATGAACTGCTCAGGTCCCTTCCAACCCTACCAACTATGAAACGTGGCTGCACAAGTGTTGTCACCAGCAAGGATTTAGCTTCTTTGACTATGGGATGCCAAGAAGAATGATTGCTTGGAAGAGTTGGGCCCACCTAATGAAGAGGGAGGAAGAGCATCTTCGCAGATAGGCTTGCTTACCTAGTGAAGAGAGCTTTAAATTAGGTTCACCAGGGGTTGGAGACCAAAGCCCTGAGGTAAGTGGGGAAGCGGGAGGGTGCAACAGGAAGGTGTTTTCATACTTCTGAGAAATCAGGCCAATTAACTACTTTACTTAAGGTGCCTGTACACAAATGCATAGAGCCTGAGAAACAAGCAGAAAGAATTGGAAGTCCTCACAGTCAAACAGGAAACTATGACATGACTGGAATAACAGAGATTTGATAGCTCACATGACTGGAGCACTATCATGGATGGGTACAAACTTCAGGAAAGACAGGCAGAGGAGAAGAGGAGCACTATGTAAAAGCCATATGATTGCTCAGAGCTCTAGTCTGAAACTCAAAATAAGCCTGTTGAAAGTCTCTGGGTTAAGGTTAGAGGGGAGAGCAACAAGGGTGATGTAGTGGGTGTCTGCTATGGACCACCAGACCATGAGGATGTGGTGGTGAGGCCTTCTTCAAAAAGCTAGTAAAAGTTTCCCAGTCTCAAGCTCTGTTCTCACTGGGGACTTTGATCACCCTGACATCTGCTAGGGGGGCAATACAGCAGAGTGCAGGCAATCCAGGAAGTTTTGGAGAGTATTAGAGACAGCTTCCTGACATGTGCTTGAGTAGCCATCTAGGGGCCATGCTCTTCATGACCTGCTTCTCACAACAAGGAAGAATTGGTGGGGAATGTGGTAGTGGGGAAACTTGGGCAGCAGTGATCATGAGATGAATGAGTTTGGAATCCTGAGGAAAGGAAGGATGGAGAGCAGCAGAGTAAGGATCCTGGACTTCAGAAAAGCTGACTTCGACTCACTCAGGGAACTGATGGGCAGGATCCCCTGGAAAGCCAAACTGAGGGGGAGAGGAGTCCAGGAAAGCTGGCTGTACTTTAAAGAAACCTTGGTGAGAGTGAAGGAACTAACCATCCTGATGTGCAGGAAGTCTAGCAAGTATGGCAGAAGAGCAGCTTGGCTTAGCAGGGAACTGTTCAGTAAAGTAAATCACAAAAAGGAAGCTTATAGGAAGTGGAAACTTGAACAAGTAAAGAGGGAGAAATGCCTGTACAAGAGTATTGCTCAGACATGCAGGGGTGAAATCAGGAAAGCCAAAGTGCAATTGGAGTTGCAGCTAGCAAGGGACATGAAGGGTAACAAGAAAGGTTTCTACAAGTATGTTGGTTACAAGAGGAGAATCCGGGAGAGCGTGGGGCCCTTACTGAATGGGGGAGGCAGTCTTGTGACAGGATGCAGAAGAGCCTGAAGTGCCCAATGCCTCCTTCGCCTCAGTCTTCACAGGTAAGGTCGGCTCCTAGATTACTGCACCAGGCACCACAGTTTGGAGAGGACGTGAACAGTCAACGGTGGCGAAAGAACAGTTTAGAGACTATTTAGAAAAGCTAAAACATGGGGGAGACGGGATGCATGCAAGGGTGCTGAGGGAGTTTACTGATGTGATTGCAAAGCTACTGGCCATCATTTTTGAAAATTCATGGCGATCAGGAGAGGTCCCAGACGATTGGTAAAGGACAAACATAGTGCCCATATTTAAGGAAGGCAAAAAGGAGGATCCAGGGAACTACAAACCAGTCGGCCTCACTTCAGTCCCTGGAAAAATTGTGGAGCAGGTGCTCAAGGAATCCATTTCTAAGAACTTGGAGAAGAGGGTGATTAGGAACAGTCATCACGGATTCACTAAGGGCAAGTCATGCCTGACCAACCTGACTGCCTTCTGTGATGAGGTGACTGGCTCTGTGGACGGGGGGAGACCAGTGGATGTGGTGCAGGGCACAAAGGTGAGCCTGCTCCTTCAAGAGCAGAGGCAGCTTAGCTAGGGAGCCCTGAAAGTCAGGCAGGCCTACACAGCTGCAGGTTGCCTTGGCAGCAGGCTAATCAGGGTATTAACTGGCACCTGCTCCCAGTCAGCTGACTGGAAGGAAGCAGGCCCTGGGTGCCTATAAGCCCCAGGGCTGGGGCTGGCAGGGGGTTAGTTCTCTGTCAGCAGCCAGGGGGAAGGAGCTCTTTCAGAGAAGCTAGTCAGAAATGCTTGGTTGCCTAGTCTGCCGGTGGTAGGACTGATGGGCTCTAGAAGCTCCTAAAGTATCTGGGGCTAGGTGGCACATTGTTGAGGGAGAAGCTTGCCTCCTTAAAGGGGCAGAGTGTGACCTCCAATGTTGTTATAACCCAGGGGCTCATATGTATGTTATTTGAATCTGGTGGACCGGGATAGAGCTATTTGGGGAGGAGGCAGCCTCATTAGGGCTGAAGCAAGCCCAGCACCAGCGGGGGCTCCACTACAGAGGGTAGAGGAACCCCAGTGCCAGAGGGCACTGCTACTGGGGCCAAGGGCCTAGTGATGACAGGATGCCGAGCTGGACTGCAGCCTCATCAAAAGAAACAATGCTTAAATACAATCTGCGAGGCATGGGGTGTGGTAAAGGGGCAGTTTTGGAGCCATGTATCTAACCCATAAAGCTTAGGGCATCTTGAGGGGCACTGACTTTGAGTGAGACCAGGCAAAGGATCCAAGATCAGTAAGATCTAGTGGCATTCAGCAGGATCATGGCCACACAAACTTGTGGGCAGCCTCCCAACTTATTTCAACTAACAAGATGTGACAGGTGAGATTAGAAGGGGCCCACAGGGCAGAGCAGGCATGGTCATGAAGCCCTAGGGTCATCATGGCCATCCCTGGGGACCCCACACCATGACAATGTGGTAGCAAGCTTTTGATATGGTTTCCTACAACATACTCTCAGACAAGCTAAGGAAGTACAGGCTCCATGGATGGACTGTAAGGTGGATAGAAAACTGACTGGAGCATCAGGCTCAGAGTTGTAATCAATTGCTCAATGTCTAGTTGGCAGCCGCTATCAAGTAGAGTACCCCAGGGGTCAGTCTTGGGGCCGATGTTTTTCTTTAATGCCTTCAACAACCTGGAAGATGGTATAGAGTGCACCCTCAGCAAGTTTGCACATGACACCAAGCTGCGGGGAGTAGTAGATACACTGGAACATAGGGCCAGGATTCAGAGTGAACTAAACAAACTGGAGGATTCAGCCCAAGAAATGAGGTTCAACTAGGACAAGTGCAAAATCCTGCACTTAGGGTGGAACAATCCCATGGCACCAGTACAGGCTGGGGACTGACTGGCTGGGCAGCAGCTCAGCAGAAAAGGAGCTGGGTGTTACAGTGGAGAATAAGCTCGATATGAGCCAGCAGTATGCCCTTGTTGCCAAGAAGGCTAATAGCATACTGGGATGCATTGGTAGGAGTGTTGCTAGCAGGTCAAGGGAAGTGATTATTCCCTTCTATTCAGCACTGGTGAGGCCATGTCTTGAGAAGTGTGTTTATTTTTGGGGCCCCCACTACAGAAAGGATGTGGACAAATTAGAGAGAGCTCAGCAGAGAGCAACAAAATTGAGGGGGCTGGGGCACGTAACTTATGAGGAAAGATTGAGGGAACTGGGCTTTAATCTAGAGAAGAAGACTTAATAGCAGCTTTCAACTGCCTGAAGTGGGGTTCGAAAGAGGATGGAGCTAGACTGTTCTCAGTGGTGGCAGATGATAGAACAAGGAGCAATGGTCTCAAGTTGCATCAAGGAAATTTTATGTTGGCTATTAGGAAAAATTTTCTTACAAGGAGGGTAGTAAAGCACTGGAAGAGGCTACCCAGAGAAGTGGTAGAAGCTCCATCCTTGGAAGTTTTTAAGACCCATCTAGACAACGCTTTGTTTGGGATGATCTAGTTGTAAATGGTCCTCCTATGAGCGGGGGGCTGGACTAGATGACCTCCAAAGTCCCTTCCAACCCTAACTTTATGATTCTGTAAACACCAGGATAGGGGCAGCCCCTGCTGCTAAGGCTGCTCCTGCAGGGTCTTGCACAGCAGCAACCCACCCCTACAGCCCCTCCTGCCAGCCCCAGGAGTGTGAGAAGAGTGGAGAAGATGAACTAGGCTGCAAAGTCCATCTTCATCTGTGTGTCCGCTCACTCGCAGCACAGTATGCTTCTGGAAGCATGAGAGTGCTGGTGCAGAGGCTGCTTGGGGGCTGGGAAAGGTTGGGGAAAGGCAGCAGTGGTGGTGTAAGTCTCTGGAGGAACAGCTGCTGACATTGCTAGAGTAGCTGGGGCAGGCGTAGGGTACTGGGAAGGGGATTAGAGAATTAACCTTGTTGCACAGGGGGATCTCATGGCACACCTGTGTCACTTGCTGTACACTAGTGTACCATAGCACATCCTTTGGGAATTGCTAGTCTAGAAACATCCCTTTTGAATGAAGGTTACCATTAGGATATCCTTGGTTAAGATGTTTGTATGCCTTGACAGGTTTTGCTGTGGAAGTGAGGCTGCCCTTAGTGAAAATGGCAGCCACCTCTCAAGATTCACAATAAGCCTGATGTTGGGTTTCTTGGAGGTTGTGGCGAACAACACCATAAATTAAAAAAACTGAATAGGAAACTAAAAAGTCGGGGTATGTGAAATTTGGGACACTATGAAATGGGTAAAAAATTCAGACAAGCAAAGAAAGAAGGAAAGGGAACATAGGGAGAATGTGTGAAGAGCTACCAGCTGAAGGGGAAAAGGACAGGAAATACGAAAAGGACAAGAAACTTTTAAGAAATATGGGAAAAAAATGTGAATGGGGCAGGAGAGTGGAAGAGCAGGAAACAGAGTGGGGAATTCCCTCCTTTTTCAGATGGCCATATTGTTTTGCCTATATTTAAGGTTGAATTTTGAATCTAGAACCATGCAATGCACAATGGAGCTGATGATTTCTTCCATGAGCCCAGCCTCAAAAATCGGAAAACACATGGACAACTTTTTTTTTTTTAATTTCATGGATTTTTTGTGGGGGAATCTTGTGATTTTTTTTTTTTAAATCATTCTAACTTGTGGAATTAGCAAACTGATAGCAGTGGTGGAGCTCTCACCTGGAACACTGCATGATCCCAGTCACCCACATTCAAGGAAGATCCATCTCAGTAGGAACAATGCAGGGAGGAGCTTCAAGGGTGATCAAGGGAATGGAGTGACTATTTTAAGAGGAGGGCTAAAAGCTTGACTTGAGCCTTGTGAACCAAGGCGAAGAGGAGTATGACTTATTCTTGTTGTGTGCTCTGCAGGGTCAGGACCTGAGGCACACTAAGGTGGTTCATTTTGCCGTTAAGGGAGGGAGAGGTTTTTCTCTGTTTGTGGATCATGGAGCCTCCTGATTGCAGAACAGGGCATGAGTTTTGTAAATTGTAATCAAGAAACTTTTATTTGTTTACTTACACGCTGTTGAACGAGACGCGTAGGTACAGCAGCTTGATTAAACGCTTTCTGTTTACATAACATATCAACGACTCTCTCTCTACTCACGGATTGCAAATGGGATCGGTGCACAGGGAAGGGGTACGCTGGGACAGTCAGTGGTGGAGAAGTGCTGACGCGGTTGGCTGGACCGCAGCGGGAGGGACTGATCTGCTGGGTCCCAAAATGGCTTCTGCCATGGTGCGGACTTGGTGCAGCTTTTAAAGACTTCCCCTCCTCCTCCCCCCTGCTCCTCGTGATGTCAGACTGGTATGCTGTTTTCGCACCTTTTCTAAGCTTGTGGGAGGGGCTGGGTGCTAAACTTTGTGCTTGCGGCACTCTAACTGAAATGAAATACAAAACATGCTCCCTTGCCATACAGCACAAAGTTGCATCTCACTTCCACTTTCTACGGATTCGGGATCTTGTACCGGCAAGCAGGTGTACACAAAAGCGGATAGCGTTATTAACTTTTGTTTCAAAATCTGAAAAACACAACAAGCGAAAGAAGTCACAACAACAATCAGAAATAAGAGGGATAACAGTGGGGTGAGTAAGTTTAACAGCCATGACGAGGCATCCCAACCCAACCACTTAAACATGCTCAACAACCACCCTTGGCCAACGCCAGAGATAGCATTGACGTCTTTGGCAAGCTGGCGGATCTTGGTGATCTGGTTTCGAAGGGGGAGGGAAACATTAGGGATGGCGATGCAACACACGTCACGGGACAGGTTTAAGTATTGACAAAGGCCTCTGTGTTGGATGAGCATAGCGTCTAAGGAGAGGCGGTTCTGCATGGTCATTCGGTATGTCGCCTGTAATTGCTGGTCGAGTAAGTTGAGGCTGCTTGCGGTACGGTTGGCAAGAAGTTTGACTTGTTCCGTGAGCTGGGCGACAGCCACGCAAGCTTTTGCTATGCCCAACCCCCAAACAAAGAAACCCTCAAAGGCCCAACTTAAACCCTGGGCTACCTTTTCGCTGTATGTAAGTGAACTCCACGCAGGATTATTGCAGCGAGTGTGTCTGTCGAGGAGTGGACTCATGGGATGAGCGGTAGAAGCTTGCAGGGGGGACAAAAGGAGTCAGAGCCTAGAAAGCATTGGAGACCTGATAATGTGGCAGGTAAAACAGTATATAGTCGGCCATCAGTACATGCCCAGACGAGGCCGAATGGTGCTGGTGTGGCCAATTCTGAACATGTACCACTAAACTTGAAAAGTTCAGAGGCTCGTTCTGGCGGGCCAGACTGTCGGAAGGGGAAGGTGACATTGTGACAGGCAGCACTTATTAGCGCTGCCTGTAAAATTGGGTAATAGAACCCGAACCAGGAGTTATTTCTGAGGGGCCCTTGGTGGGTTAGGTTAATGGCCAAGGAAGCGTTCCAGTGAACCAAAGGAGTGGGCTTGGTAAGGGGGGAAAGGGTGACCTCAGATTTGGATTTGGCACTGCTGGGTGTAAGTGAGACATACCAGGGTGGGGTAATAGAGTGGGGGCAAGCGACATGTCAGGGCGAGACCGGTCAATGCCTTGTGGGTTTATTCCCCAGGGGATGGCAGAGCAAGCGTGTGGGGCTTCGCTCTTGAAACAATCCTCACGAGGGGGCAAAGTGGTATTGGAGAGGTTCGCAAGGGTAAAGTTGCGGGGCAAGGTGAAATCCTTAAAGTTAGAACCTCCGCCCTCTAAAGGTGTGGAGATATTCATCAAGGTCAGCGAACCCTTTGAGACCTGGGAAAAACAATCTGAAACATTTAAAACTTTAAGGTACGGGATCAAGACAGGGTCTGTAACCGACAAAGATATCTTGAGGCGTGCAGTTAGACCTTCTCCCATTCCGCCGTCTCCCAAAGCGTTGGCCCACAGCGACAGTAGGCACAGAACCATGTTGTCAATATGGATGGGGGTGTCAGCAGTGGGACTCAGGCTTGCGCATTTCATCACCGGCAGGGTGGCGAGCGAGAGTAGGGTGAAGAGTAGTCTCATATTGGTGAAGGTGAACCTGGAAATAACATAAGAAAGGGGAGAACAGTAACTGAGTTCAGGACAGGTTAACACTCTGTTTTGAGTGCCCGGAGAGCCAGTTGTGGTGAGCTAACAGGTGGCTATTAGAGTCTTTTATGTTGACTATATAGGTGTTCGGATGGTCTCCTTTTTCGTATGATTTCTCCTTGAGATACTCGTGGGTGTTTTTGTGTAGGATGTGGTACTGCGATCCAGCCAACTTCTCCAGGTTGAAATTTTGGAGCCCATGGGAGAGGTGTTTCTGTGTTTCATGGTTCCCATAGGGCTTTTCCAACGTTTAGATTGAGAACAACTTTGCTTAGGTGTTCGGTCCCGTTTCTGTAGGTTCCATTCCCTTTGACTTGTCTTCGTTCTTTTATTAACCCGATGGCGCGTTCTACGACTCCATTGGACTGAGGGTGGTACAGGAGGTGATGGTGCCAGGCAATATTGTGTAATGTGGCGAAAGTTGATACCGTTTTTCCAGTGAATGGTGGTCCTCCATCAGAGTGGATTGTTTTTGGGGTCTGCCAAAATGCAAAGGTTTTTGTGAGAGCTTTAGTTACATCGCTGCCGCGGGTCTTATGAAGGGGTAGTACTGCAATTTGCCGGGTTCCTAGATCAACAGCGACATGTCCCTTGGATGCCCCCTTTGCTCCGGGCAGGGGTCCCATGAGGTTGACCTGCCAGACCTTCCCGGGGCGAAGTATTTTGGGTCATTAGCACCTTGTTCTGCTTTGTGGGGATGTGCTTTTTCTTTTGCACATTGTTCTCATCCCATCGCCACTTGTCTCCAGAGGTGTCGTGGACCATGTTCTTGACTACCTTCCGTGTGTTGCCAGCAGTCGTATGTGGCCTTGGTTCCTGGGTGGCCCCAGTTTTTGTGTAGCCATCTGATATATGGTTCAGAGTGTGTTATGGATGTAGTGTAGACGGTATATGTGCGAAGTGGGTCTTGGAGCATCTTGTCGACGACTTCATCAACGGGGTCTGTCTCAGGTTGGTGGGATTTAGTGTGTTTAATTAGTGGTGGTTTTTTAAATCTTTCAAGTGTTGCAAAAACGTCTTCCCACAGGTCTATGTACTCGGAGGGATCAGCTGTCCCTGTTACTATTCAGTAAATGTATTGGGAGTTGATGGCCATAACTGGAACAGGTGAAGTGTTATCATGATCGTTGAGACAGTGTTGTAACATAAGGGCGAATCCTCGTAACTCACATAGTTGTGGAGAGTCGCCAGACTCTGCATGATGTAAATCAAGTTTATGGTAGGGTCTGCAGTAAAGTCCAAAGGCTCGTCCATCTTTGGATGTACTGTCAGATGCCATCCACGCTGCTTGAGTCGTCCCATAAAGGGTTACTTTCTGCGGTATTTCTTCTGGTGGGGACGGGAAATTATGGTGGCTCCAGTTGTGCCAACAGTAGTGGTGTTCGAGTACTAAAGTGCTCCACGTGGACACTTCTCCGAAAGTAGGGTCTGGCCGGCTCAGGTCTACAAGTGGTAATAGTGTTCCTCCTGGCAGGGTGACTGACCCTTGTCCTTGGTGTAGGGGTTGTGCTAATTGAAGAGCGAGTAGTGCTTTCCCTATAATCCCGTAGTGGAATTGGCAAGTCTGGAGTGTCTTGTGCATATTAAAGATCAATTTTCCTTCGGTGTTTTTTGCGGTTGCATAAACATGTGTGCTGGTGTATCCCACTATAATGTGTATTGGTTTGCTCGGATTATAGGCTGTGAGTAGGTCTGATAGCTTTTCTGTGTCCCGAGGTGTTCAAGGGTGTTTCTTCTGCTGTTTATTTCGCAGTTGAGTTTGTATCCTGGCTAAGGCCAGCAAGTGCTGAGAGGGTATGTAGGAACGAAGCCATACTAGTTGGCCTAGTAGGGTTTGGAAGTCCTGGCGTGTCTGGGGTGGGTGAGTTTTCCAGTTCCACTGGTTGGGAAGATCATGTGCCATCCCTTGGCGGGTCGATCCGTTGAAGGTGGTACCCAGGAACTGAATGCATGTTGTCAGCTCAAGGTTTGACTTGTCGTTAATTGTCCACCCTTCTCATTGTAAATGAGTGACTAATTGCTGGCCTTTTGTTTGACCTTATTTCAACTGAAGCCCATAATAGCAAGGTCATCGATGTAGTTCCAGACCTTTACATCTTGATCTTCTTCCCCTGCCTTTGTCATAAACCGTCAGAGTAGCATTCATTTCGGAACACGCTAGAGCTGGAGAGTTTCTATAACCCTGGGGACACACATTCCATTTATACATGCTTCCCTCAATACACATGTTGAGGAGGCCTTCTTCGTCGTTGATGGGGACTAAGAAGAACATATCCTTTAGGTCGATTGTACTGCCCACCCAATTTTTGGCTTGTGCTCATGACATTTCGTGGACGATTTGTGACAGGGTTTTGGACTGGGGTTGGCCCAAGGTGTGGCACCTTTTATTGACTTCTCTATAATCGATAACAAAACGAACTGCTGTTTTGTTTCCCGGTTTTAGTATTCCCCATCCTGCTGACAGGTATGTACTTGTTGTCGCCTGTTGTATCTTACCCTCATCTAGGAGGCTTTGAAGTAGTATTTCTAGAGCAGCTCTATAGGTTTCTTTTGTTGGAATTGGTTTGTAACGCCAACGACTAAGGTGAGTAAGTCTGGGCATGTGTATCTGTGACACTTGAATGGGTAGTGCCTGAAGGACTTGTTCTTTCAGTTGCAGGGCTCGTACTCCCAGGATTCCAAGTAAGTTGATTGTCCTCAGTACTGCTGTCAGGCCTTTTGGGTAGTGGCTTGGAAAGAATTTGACTAGCTGTGCTTGATCGATTTGAGTTAAGGCCTTGTATGAGGATTTTTCCAGAGGTTAGTATATGAGGGACAGTCAATTGTATAACATTAACTTGGGCTCCGGTATCTAATAGGAATCGCACTGTAATTGGTGGTCTTTGGCTATCTGGGTGTTGTACATTGATGCTGCAATAGGGTCGTTGATCTTCATTGCTGCTGGGGCGACCGGCGGCAGCTACTTGTTTTTTGCCTTGTCTCGGAATCCTAATGCCTCGGCCGGTTTCTCTTGTCCAGCGTCCCCAAGAACTCGGAGCTGCGACTTGCTGAGTCTGGATTTCACAAGTAGAAATCCAAACGTGGCTCATTCTCATGGAGTTCTCTCGAACCAGATGGCCCACTTGTGAAGGGCCTCCTGGGGCCCTGTCCGTTCACTATCGTTGCCTTGGGCTGGGGTACTGGCCATCATTACACTCCAATTCCTTGCATTCGTGGCAACGGCGGGGTGTGCTTGGGTAGTAGCTGTAGATTTCGGGAGTGCTTGGAGTCGTGGTAGTTGGCTTAGGATGTTTCCTGTGGGCTAGCTGACTAGTGGGGCTAAAAGGAGGTGGAGGGTGATGGCGTGGTCTCCTCTGTACACTTCTACGCAGGCCTCTACTGCCTCAATGGTTGTTGGTACGGCTCCCGGATTTCTTAGGAACCGATGAGGCCATGGTCCATTTCGCTGAGCTGCGGTTAATCCCAGTTGGTATGCTCTGGGATTCCAGGTACTATGTGATGTCCCTATGATACCTAGTAGTAGCTGTTCGGCGGTAGGGTTGACCGGGCTTCCTTTGTGCCATAGATGGGATTTATGATTGACTTGTCTCACGACAAGGGATGGAAGTGGGATGTTTCCAATATACGTTATTCATTACGGCCGTTAGATCAGTAACGTGTCCTCCACTCCATGAAGCTTGACTGGTTAGGTAGAAGGACTCACCTAAATCTAGTTGCTCCGATCTATATTCTACGACGAGGCGACCCAGCCAAATCATTAATGTTTTGTTGGATTTAATCTTCGACTCTTTGTGTAATTCCTGCATCTCCGCTCGAATGCGGGTGCGGTATGTGGTGGTGGTACAGGTCACACCCTGGCCGTCGGTCACTTGCTTAACTAAAGCGATGGGGTAGGCAGTCGTGGGTGGTGACGGCTCAGGTCCTCTGGGAGGAAGGGTTGGGTAAAGACTTTCACCTTTTCTTTTCAGTTTTGGCGGTAACTCCTCCCTCTTCTACATAAGGGGGTGGCACGGTCGGCCCCGTGGACGATTCATGCGTCGGTGAGAGTGGCTTCCCCTTCCCTTCCGCCCCGTTCCCTCCATGTTCAGGTTTTGGCGCTATCACGCTGCCGCCGCCATCTTTGGGCACTGGCCCCGTGGCTTGTTCAGTAGCCACCTGTGCTATTGTTTTTAATTGGGATGTGAGGTCATTCTCGCGCAGCAGGATGGACACCATGCGGAACAGCACATTATCTTCCCCTTATCCCATTTTGGTGCCGACCATTTCGTGGCTGTGCGGCTGTCCGATTCTAAACTTTCACGGCACTGCGTTAGTAACTCGTGCCCTCAGGACCCTTCTTCTAGTCCCGGGCAATTGAACTTGTCAGGCGGGGTTGGTTCACCGCCTTCCTTAACACGCCGAATACAGCGGGCAAACTCCTGAGCCGGGGTGGGGTTGACGGTCCTTGCCACTTTTACTTTGCTCAGGTTTAATGTTGCAGTCGCCTCTTGTGGTCAGTAAATGACTGCAGGCAACCGCATAATACACCCAAATGCTGCAGGGGCTTAAGGTTACTGCCCACTCTTTTCCCTCCGGCAATTTCAGGGAGAGGTAGCAAGTTATTTTGTTCTTCTGGCTTACTCCCCCACTCTGATGGTACACGATGTGAGCCCAGAGTTCATCAGAATCAGTAATTGAGCGTGAGACCTCCCGCCGGGGCAGAGGTTCACCACCATCCCCTCCATGTTCTCTGCTCCCTTCTGGCATCCTGTTCGTGACGACATGTTGTGTGCTCTGCTAGGTCAGGACCTGAGGCACTCTAAGGTGGTTCATTTTGCCGTTAAGGGAGGGAGAGGTTTTTCTGTGTTTGTGGATCACGGAGCCTCCTGATCACAGAACAGGGCACAAGTTTTGTAAATTGTAATCAAGAAACTTTTTTATTTGTTTACTTACACGCTGTTGAACGAGACGCATAGGTACGGTAGCTTGATTAAACACTTTCTGTTTACATAACAAATCAACGACTCCCTCTCTCTCTCTCTCTCTCTCTCTCTACTTGCGGATCGCAAATCGGGTTGGTGCGCAGGGAAGGGGTACGCTGGGACAGTCAGTGGCGGAGAAGCGCTGATGCGGTTGGCAAGACCGCGGCAGAAGGGACTGATCTGCCAGGTCTCAAAATGGCTTCTGCTGTGGTGCGGACTTGGCACGGCTTTTAAAGACTTCCCCTTCTCCTCCCCCCCACTCCTCGTGATGTCAGACTGGTATGCTGTTTTCACGCCTTTTCTAAACTTGTGGGTGGGGCTGGGTGCTAAACTTTGTGCTTGCGGCACTCTAACTGAAGTGAAATACAAAACAATTCTCTGTCTGGGGGGGAAGAGCAGCAGGGTAAACTCCAGAGAGGAAAAAAAATCTATTGAAGCCAATGGATTATTTTGGAGTGAGAGAAAGCGGGTGTAGATTGGTCATGAATAGCCAAGATGCAAATTAGAAGAAAGTGTCTAATCATCAGAGAAAAGATATCATCTAGGGTTATCAGTGTTGTTGTTGCTGTTGTCTTTTTCGAGTGTTATTGATGTGTTGTCAGTGTTAAAGTCTCAGGAACTGCAGCATCGACAAGTTGCAGCCAGGAGATTCCAAACACCAGTCTTAAAGATTCAGTTCAGTGGCAAAGATTCAGCTAGGTTTAATGTCTACAAACACAGCCCTAAGACGTTTAGGCCTAACAAACACATCAGACCAAGAGTTAAGGCATTTGTACCTGTGAAAAGGTAGTCTGCACAGCACAACACAGGCTCCCCCAACTGATTTCCAGTTTGCCTTTTATACATGATCAAATTCCAGATTGCATTCCATCTATCTCTTGAATGTTGTACCATGAATGGTAACACTCTGACCTGGCCGTTGCTATTCTAGCCTTATCTTGGTACTGGATTCTTCTACAGCTTGTACAGCCATTTCCTCCTCCCGTCTTCTGGCAGGAATGCACATCTGGCCTACATACTTATGTGAGGAATTCATGCATAGGTCAGGTTTATTTTTAAGGCCTGCTTTGGCCAAAGCTTTAGCAAAGTCTTTGTGTGAGCAGTATGCATTGATCAGTGCTCCAGCAAGGCCTACAAGATGTTCTGAAACTACCTTTCATGGGGTGACCAGGGGAAAATGACCAAATTTGTTTTAAAATAGAACTCAGTAAGTTCCATTAAGATTAATATACAAGGCTGCTGTGATAGCAGAGGACTGGATGCTGACCCAGGAAGTCCATTCCAGCCCTTTAATCCTGTGAGGCTTTGGGAGCAGGAGTTCCTCTTCCCTCCTCTTGTCTTTCACTTGGGAAATTCCAGCTTCAGGCTTGCCCTCAGTAGGTTAAAACCTCCCTTCTATTGACTATTGTAAAGGCAGCTCCCAGAGCTCCTTTCTCTGTGGGGTCTGGAACAGTGGGGTGGGGAGGCCCAGAGCTTTTTCTCCTGACTTAATAATGCAATGAGTACCTGCTTCTGTGCGTGGCTAGATCCTAAGGTAGTAGTTCAACTCAAAATCTATGTCCATCTAGTGGGGCTAAGGGTCTCAAGACAAAGCCAAGCCAACAAGTGAAATTATTAAGTGACAGTTTTCCATCAGCTAAAAATCTGGCCCATACAGTGAAACTCATCTGGAGCTAATGGTTCAGCTTTTTTGCATGGAAGTGGAGAGACTGTCAATTTGGGTTTTGTGGCACAATGCAATGTAGCCTAGGACTAGACTGGGGATCAGGAGAATTGGCTTCAACTTCCCCAGTGCTTACTAGGTGACTTTGGGCAAGTCACATTGCCCTCTCTGCATCTTACTTTCACTCATTTTCTCTAAAGTGGAGACATTGTCAATTGTTTCTTTTGTAAGCTAATTTGAGATCTGATGATGAAAAATGCTAGGCAAGGGCTACAGTTCTCAACTGAAATCTGATGAATGGTCACCACGGGGCATTCAGCCAGATGTAGCCGAGTCCCCAGACGGCATACCTGGGTGTTTTACAGAACATCTCTGGAGTTTGAATATAGCCCAGCACGCTGTCTTTCAGAGAGACTAGGCTTGCCCCCAGAGTACAGACCTCTCACTCTACCACATCATCCCTAAAACTGGAACCAATTGGTTAGTTTGGACTCTTAAAACTCTGTCCATAGCTAATGCATCCTTTTCCCAAATCCTGCCAAGATAAAGCTTTCAAAGTTAACATCTATCTCTAGTGATAGAGGGGAGAAGACAGACATATAGATGCAAATAGGTTAGTATAGTACTTAGGGTCGGAAGGGACCTAAACAGATAATTGGGTCTGACCCCCTGCCCTGGGCAGGAACGGGTGCCAGGATCATACCCCAGCCAAATATCTGTCCAGCCTCCTCTTGAAGACCCCCAAGGTAGGAGAGAGTACTACCTCGCTTGGGAGCCCATTCCAGAGCCTGGCAGCCCGAACTGTAAAGTGATCCCTCCTGATGTCCAGCCTGAACCTTCTCTCTAACGATTTGTGGCCGTTATTCCTAATAACCCCAGGCGGTGCCCAGGGGAGCAGAGCCTCCCCCAGTTCCCGCTGGTCCTCCCTGGTGAGTTGGCAAATGGCCACCAGATCCCCTCTCAGCCTTCTCTTGTGGAGGCTGAATAGGTTCAGGCCCTTTAGCTTCTCTTCATAGGGCCTCCTCTGCTGTCCCTTGACCACGCGAGTGGCCCCCTCTGGACCCTCTCAATGCTAGCCATACCCCTCTTGAACTGCGGTGCCCGGAACTGGATGCAGTACTCCAACTGTGGCCTGACCAATGCTGCATAGAGGGGAAAAGGAAGTTTTGAACATCCTGCATTTTTATGGGGAAAAAAAGCACCTGAAATTACAGATCATTGCACAAAACAACAAAACCCCACCTTTCTGAGCACAATGCCCTAACATGGTCTAGCTCACCCTCTTTGAAGTCCATGCATATCCTCCTGCATTTGGAAAGCATGCAGGCAGCTCATGTCTTATTTTCTCCGACCTTGATCACTGCTACCGCTGTACCGGGCCTTGCAATGCTCCAGAAGCCAGCTCAGCCACTTCAACTTTCTGTCCAGTTTCCTGTGTGTCTGTCTAAGACCTCCTTAACATGCCTCCTTCTGTCACCTGGCTGCTTTGCTTGCCTTTAGCAACTTTCCACTGTTCACAGTTTTACCTCATTTCAGATAACAGAAGGAAGTCTCTTCTTGCAGCGTGGGTAAAGGTAATACACACCCAAGTCATTGATTTCTAATGACTAACCATTGTCCTGAGTGGCAGAGAGGTGTCTCAGCCTTCCTAGCCCATGGGGGTGCACACAAATGGGGGCGTTGAGTGATTCAAGAGAATTCACTAACAATTTCATAACTACTCACAAAATTCATGAGCTGCACATGCACATACCGCAAATTGTATTTTTCCTTCGAATAGCGCTTTGTGCTGAGGAAAAAAAGCTAGACAACTAAAATGCACAGTGCCTGTGTTCAGTTCTAAATGTCCTATGTTATTTTGGGTTTAAAATATGTAGCTCCACACCTCTGTAATTAACTGTGCCTAGAAGATATAAAGAAAAACTGGAGTTTTAATGAACTGGAACTGACTGTTGTATTAGGCTGCCAGCTACTCAGAGGCAAACATGGAAAAAGAGACTTCAGAGCTGCTGTGAGATTCACTGCTTCTGTTGCACATGGCGAAGAGGAGGACGCATTTCCACAGGGCTTTGTTTTTAGTTGTCATTTTAGAATTGATCTGCCAGGTGTTTCCTGTTCCAGGTAAGCAAAAGGGACTCAAGCCAACGCTTGGTAGTAATACTGAATAACTGGGGGGGTGGGTTTCTCACTGCTCAAAAGGGAACTTAGCAGATGTTTCTTTACTGAACATTGACTTGCTCTCTGTGGTTCTGGATGGTACAGATTTCATTGAAAGATGTCTTTTAAACTGTTCTGTTTGCCTTTGAAGTGGAATAGTGGTTTGCATTTTCCTTCCCTTTCTTTCAAGAATCTCTCAGGGGTTTTAAGTTTTCTGGGAAGCTTGATTGACCCAAATCAGTTTAGTTTTAAAGGACTTGAAAGAGCTTGGGGTTTGACTCCAAAATAACCATATTTAGGAAGTAGTGTAAGATAGTGGATAGTCCACTACACTGAGAATTAGGAGAGCTCACTCCAGATTCCAGCTCTGCCCTACCAGTTTGCTGAGTGACCTTAAGTAAGTCGCATCCCCTGAATGGGCCTCAGTTTGGGGTTAATGTTATCAACTGCTTTTTAAAGCACTTTCAGATCTATATATTGGGGGTTATTCCCACATTTCTGTATTTGCTGTCATTTCACTTTTTAATCATATTATTTAGTACAGTTTTTAAATCTGAAGTCTTTCATTCCCAAGACTATTTGTATGACTGAGATTCTCTAGTGATATTTGGAGCAGTTAATTGGGAAATGCCAGTTACCAGGAAGACCAAAGATACTGTTTGATGAAAGCAAACCTTGTTCTTAAATGAGTGCTCAGATGCATTCATTGCCTGCTCATGAGAACTGTGAATATGATGAAGTGTGTGAAGATACCATCTGCCAGTACAATGAATGTGACCTGTCACTTGAATAGGTGTGGGGCATGTGAAGCCATCTTTCAGAGCTATGACAACTTCACTGTGAACTGGAACCAATGTAAGTCTCTATAAGGAAAATACTTGTCATTTGTCTGCACTGTCCTATTAAGCATGCTGGTACATGAATCCAGTTCATCACTGCAATACACATCCCATCTCAAGTGACTCAATATATTGTTCCCCCACTTTAATTCCTCTCCATCATTTAATTTTGTGGCTGTGCACAATAAACAGCTGATGCGTTCTACTGCCAGGCAGGTGCATTTTAGAAATTTGTCCGTATAAGATATTAATGTATACTTGGGGTTTTATTTTTTTCCCCATCTGTACTGAGCTCAGGAACGTATGAGTATGGTGGAAAGTCTTCCTTCCCCTCCCTGCCCCATGCTCAAATCATGGCCAGCTTCTGTAGCAGGACTGCTACTTCCAGCTCTAGAGTGCTAGAATAGGCACTATTGTACCAGCAGATTTCTTTTCAGCATGACTAACTGCTGTTTTTAGGGGTGGCTGAAAGAGTCAGTAGTCACTTTGTTTCTGTCTGTCTTGACTTGGTGAATGAGACACCCTTTTGTGTGAATCTATCTCCAAACCTGAGATGAAGGTATTTTATACAATCGAATGGTCAAAGCCATGCAGGACATGCTGCAGGGAAGCATTCTGCCTTGACTGCGAGGATAGATGGACATTGGAGTAGACATTTGGCATGTGTACAACCTAGCATTTTTTCCACCTTCAATGTATGTTGTTCTAATTAATGTTATTCCTTTAACACATATTACATGTTCATGGCCCCTATTCAAAACACTTCTCCAAATTAACAAAATAGTGTGTCTCATCCTTTTCTACATTTGCAGTAGAATCTGGAGTTGTAAGGGCGTTTTTTGTTTTGCTTTGTGAGGGGTCAGTAAATGTTTGGGGCTGAAGTTGCTGCAGTGGATGTAAGTTGAAGAAACAAGTTCTGCCTTTGTTTCTGAAAATGCCAAAGTCCAGCTCCGCTGTCCTCTCATTTGGGGGCCAGTTCCACAGTGTAGGTCCTGCTTATTTAATAGTTGTGTCCTCTGTGCTCATGCATGTTTCTGCTTGAAGAAAAGCTGGATATATGGTTCCAATGGGCTGTAGCTGCTGCGAGAACTCAAGCTTATGGAGAGATCCTTCAGGAGGTTTGGGATAATCTTGTTGGGATTTAAATATAGTGGGACAGAGACCTGGACCCAGCAGTTAGGGAAAATCAGAAATAATGTAAAAAAGGTAATATGGTTACAGCAGCTAGCTGTGGATTTATTTAATGGCATGTGGCTTTGTTCTTGGCTTAATAATAAATTACAGTAAATGGAGGTCACAAATGTGTAGCCATATCAGGGTTTGTGTGGGGCCCACTTCATTAGGCCTGAAGTATCTTTGAAACATTTGGAGTTGAATTAAGTGCTGGCTAGACATTTACCAGGATGGAAGCCTGAATTGTATGAACTTGAAATTCCAGGTCTTCACAAAACCAAGGTGGTTTTAATCCTGAACAAGTTATCGGTAACAGCAATTCTCAGGAACCCAGTCCCCAACTTTATTTAAAACATTAAAAATAGAGCAAACATTACTGTGGTTAGTTGTTTCTTCCCCCTGACTCCCCACACATCTGCTAAAATTTTCAATGATGCACCTTGCTGCTGTCTTAGTCCCCAGGACTAAAGCATCATTAAGAAGGAATTGGAAAGTAAAACAGAGACCAACATCATGCCAGTAAACAAATCCATAGTGTGCTACATCTTGAATATTGTGTGCAGTTCTGGTCTCTGCATCTCAGAAGGGATGTAGTAGAATTAGAAAAACTACAGAGAAGGTCAACCAAGATGATCGGGTATGGAGCAGCTGCCATATGAGGAGAGACTAAAAAAAGGCTAGGACTCTGGTTTAGAAAGGAAAAGGCTGAGGGGGGTATGACAGAGGTCTGTAAAATCATAAAGGATGTGGACAAAGCAAGTAGGGAAGTGTTATTCACCAAATCCCAGAATATTAGAACTAGGTGGCACCCACTGAAATTAGCAGGAGACAGATTTAAAACTAGCAAAGGAAAGTAATTTGATATACAACAGTTAAACTTGTGAAACTCATTACCACAGGAGGTTGTGGAGGCAGACAGTGTAGAAGGGCATCTTTACATGGGTGATGGCGGGGGTGCTTTATTAGCTTAATTAAAGCACCCACAGCATCACACGTATTCAGCATCCCACGCTTCAAAATGGCAGCGGGGGCACTTTAACTAAAACTTGTTCAATGAGGTTTAGTTAAAACGACCTCACCACCATTTTGAAGCATGGGGATGCTGAATATACATGACACGGAAGCTGCTGGACATTGGAGTAGATGTTTGGCATATGTATAGGTGTGTGAAAGGTTAAAAAATGAACTAGACAAATTCATAAACAGGTATGAAAACAGAGCCATCAGGGATGTATCCTCTGGTGTTTCTAAACCAATGATGGTGGATGTCAGGGAGTATCTGACAGGCATGGGTGACTGGTGCCACTTTAGGGAGGGCACTTGCTTCTCCAGCGACCAGTCAGCAACCGGACAATCTTGCTGACCAGGGGGGAGCGGGGCAGGGGCCCACAGCCGATCTCACTTGCTGGCTTCCGGAAGTGGCCACAGCACCTTTGGAAGTGGCTGCGGCACTCCCGCTCCCCGGCCAGTGCTTGCAGGGGGGACACCAGCACTCCTGCCGCCCCCCTGCCCGTTGCCTAAGTGGGGAGCACAGCCAGTCAGGGGGTGCACCAGTGCTCTCAGGGGGTGCACATGCACCTGCATGCACCCCCTAGGCATCTCCGCTGCTGACAGGGATAGATTGCTCTGGATCAGTGACTTCTCAGCCAGGGTTCTGGGGCACCACGAGATCTTCTGAAGAATACCGCAAGGTGTGAGGAGATAAGTGCAGACTCCGGCTCCTTCCTGCCTGGCTACTGCCCTGCCCTCATTGCCTGGCCCCTCTGCAAGGGGATAAACATGGAAATAAATAAATTAGTTTTTGAAATGGGATGCTGCTCAATTCACTGAAGTTATGGAGGGGGGCCTTGCATCTAAAAAGGTGGAGAACTACAGCTCCAGATATACTCTGTTCAGTACTTTCCCCATAAAGCATCCACTACTACCACTGTCAGAGATAGGTTACTAAGCTAAATGGACCACTGGTCTGGCACTCCGTACCAGGAAACCCGAGTCCTGGACACCAAGGCAAGGAAAAAGGGGGAAGCTTCTTTAAGTGTCAACTTTTGTGGTGAGGAAGGGAGAGTCTGGAGAATAAACAGGCTCTGCTTCTGGACAGAGCAAAGAAGTTCAGCCTGGATCATGGAGGAGAAAGGACCTCTGCCACAAGCTGTGCACCCTGGATCAACAAACTGTGAGTGGGATTGCTACAGCTGTGGCTATGTAAGGTTTCTACCAAACCCCAGGACTTAGTGCAAAAAGTGGATTTGTCCCAGGCCCCAGGACTTGTGTGTGAGCAGGCTATGAGCCCCAGGACTTGTCTCGCTGTTGAGGGAAGTGGTGAGATGTATTAAATAGGCTAAGAGGGGAAGCTATTACCAAGGTACCAGGTCAAATAAATACCCAGGCTGGTGGGACACCATTACATGTTGGCCTGCTCCCCATGATCAGACATTGAGCCAGGAGGGCCAACGCCAGTTTGGATATAATTAGGATAGGACTTAACTAGAGTAGACCTGGGAACCCAGCAGGCAGCTGTCAGTGTGGTCTCTTGCATCAGACTCAGAAAGAGCAGTGCTGTGAAGGGCAGACACAGTCCCTTGGACGATCTGAAGGCAGCCTCTCGTAGTGCCACTGCCATCAAGGTTTGGCAGTCAAGAGTAAAGGAGGTGACTGACAGAGAAAGCAGAGGGTGCAAAGGATCTCAGCAGGCCACTAGTGGGCATCAAGCACCACAGCCAAGACTGGGGCCTGTTGCACGCTTCTTACGTTCATGACTGTGGTGGCTGGGCACCAAAAGTACAATACAGAGGGAATGGAGAATGGGCTGTAATGATTTTGCTTTTCAGAACATCGAAATCTGCAGCGCTGCAAATTCTGACACTTTTTTTTAATTTTATTTTTATACTTTTTTAGTAACTCCAAAGTGTTGGCTGATGCACTTGGAGATGCTTCACAAGAGTCGAACTGGCCTGAGTCACCCCAGCAGAAGACTTGATGTGGACAGCAAGTATGATGCTAAATGCGAGGAGGAAGGTACCTTTAAATCGATGCGGTGCAATGAAGACTCTAATTAATGTTGGTATGTGGACAGTGCTGGAGCCAGGGTCACAGATAAAACTGGGGAGGATCCTAAATGTGACCACCTAGTTTGGGTGCAGTAAGTAACCTACAGATGAACTCTGTCCTCAGATGAGCAAAGCAGAGTGTAGGTGTCTGGGGAAGATTCCTATAACAATAAGATTTACTTTGTCCTCTTTACAAGGGCTGCACGTGATCAGCCTATGCACTATGATATAGCACAGGGGTTTTCAACCTTTTTAAAGGAGTGCACCCCTTCTGGTGGGTGCCCCTTCTGAAGTGTACCCCCTTCCAGATGTGGGGGTGCGAGGGTGCTGATAGCCGACCAGACGCAAAGTTGGTAGCGCAGGGAAGAAGTGTGTGGGGGCGATGTGGAGTGAATGGTGGGGGCAGGGAGCTCAGATGCAGCCGCCGCCATTCACCACTCCGTACAACCACACGCTGGTTCCCCGTGCCATTGCACATACCCCTTGGGGCCGTCCCAAGTACCCCAGGGGTATATGTACCCCCAGTTGACAGCCCCTGATATAGCAGCTGGGTCATGACAGTAACAGTGTACTAGGCACTAGGGCTGTGCGAAACAGAAGCTTTCTGTTTTGACAGAACAGTGTTCTGTTTCAACTTTTGTTTCGAGTTGAAACAGCTGTTCTGTTCCGTTCCATCGAAACGTTTTGTCGTTTCAACCCTGTTCTGACATTTCACCCACAGGATATAATGGGGAAGGTCGAAACAGGCTATAACATTGTCGTTTCTGGCCAGATTTGGATGAAACTTGCAGGAATGGTAGCCCCTTCTGAGGAAATGAAGCGTGCTACGTTTCAAGAAGATAGCTGCAGGGGGTTCAGAGAAATTGCAGCTCAAAATCTTGAGAGGAAAACTCATGTCATAAGTATGTGTTAAGCCACAGTGGGGTCAAAACTTTCAAGGAGATGGGTACAGGGGGTTCAGAGAAACTGCACCCCAAAATTCTGAAAGCAAAACTTGTGTCGTGTATATGTTAAGTCACAGCGGGGTCAGAACTGCAAGCATGCTAGCCCCTGCTGAGGCCAGAAAGCCTGCCATGTTTCAGGGAGATAGGTGCAGGCATTTGGGGGAAACTGTACTTTGAGCTGCGGACAAACAAAACTCGTGACATGGGTGACACTGTGTTAGGTGCAGCAGGGTGAAAGCTGCAGGCCTGCTGCGGCCACGAAGCCTGCCAGCTGTCAAGGAGATAGGCGCAGGGCTTCTGAGTTCTGGGGCCCTGCACCTCTGGCTGCTGACAGGCAAAACTCATGACATGGGTGCTTGTGCAACTGCTGCCTCTCATCAGGCAGCAGGACTGAAGATCCCCCATCACTTGTCACCAAGACCTGAGGGTAATAATTTACCACACTATGAACATGAGCCAGCAGTGCGATGCTGTAGCCAGCAAAACCATTGCAAAGAAGTGATTCTCCTGCTCTACTTGGCTCTACTTGGCACTGGTGAGACCACAGCTGGAGTACTGTGTCCAGTTCTGGGCTCTGCACCTTAACAAGGACGTGGTAAATCTTGAGAGAGTCCAGAGAAGGGCTACCCATACGATCAGAAACTTGCATGGCAAGCCATATGAGGAAAGGCTGAGGGACCTGGGACTCTTCTGCCTGAAAAAGAGAAGGCTGAGAGGGGACTTGGTAGCAGCTTACCACTACATCAGAAGCGTACATCTAGGGCTCGGTGAACAACTGTTTCAGGCTCATTTCAGGCTCAACATTAGGAAAAATTACTTCACAACTCGGGTGTCCAGACTGTGACCATTACTCCTAGTTTTCCCCAAAGGGGTTCTATGCCCCAGAAGCCAGAACCCCTGCATCAATCTCCTTGACAGCTGGCAGGCTTTGTGACTTCAGCAGGGGCTAGCAGGCCTGCAGCTTTCACCCTGCTGTGCCTTAACACACAGTGTCACCCATGTCACAAGTTTTGCTTGTCTGCAGCTTGAAGTGCAGTTTCCCCCAAACCCTTCCTTGAAAATTGGCAGGCTTTGTGACCTCCATGGGGGCTAGCATGCCTGCAGTTTTGACCCTGCTGTTGCTTACCACATGCACGTGACATGAGTTTTGCTTTCAAGATTTTGGGGTACAGTTTCCCTAGACTCACTGCACCTATCTCCTTGAAACCTGCCAGACTTTATGGCCTCAGCAGCGGCTAACAGTCCTGCAGTTTTGATCCCGCTGTGGCTTAACACATACACATGACACAAGTTTGGCTCTCAAGACTTTGGGGTGCAGTTTCTTCAACCCCCTGCACCTGTCTTCTTGAAACTTGGCAGGCTTCATGCCCTCAGAAGGTGCTACCATTCCTGCAAGTTTTGTCCAAATCAGACCAGAAATAACAAAGTTATAGGCTGTTTCAACCTTCCCCATTATAGCCTATGGGGAAAACATCGAAACAGCGGCGAAATGGCGAAACATTTTGACTTGCCTCATTTTGTTTCGAGGCTGTTTCAACCATATGCGTTCTGTTTTGATTTTTGCCGTTTTGACCTCGAAACGGGTTGAAACAGCATCGAAACAAAACTGGTGGCGAAATTTCGCACAGCCCTACTAGGCACCTATTTAACTTGATGATGAGTGTGACAGTTTACATAGGTAGTTAGACTCGGTCCTTGCTGGAACACAGGTGTCATTCTTGGATAGAGCTGGTTGAAAAATTGTGTTTCCAGATTGCCTAACATTTTGATTTTTAAGATTTTACTTTTGGTTTAAACTGGACTGAAAACAATTTCAAAACTGCTTTTGCATTAGAAATCTGGGGAAATGCTAACACAGGAATGTTTAAAAAATGAAGTACTCTTCCTGATCCTGCAGTTGCTCAGTGGAAGTGACACTTCTTGGTTTCACTGCTGCAATGGGTACATGGGTTTCCAGGGCTTTCAGGCTTCCTGCTTCCTGAGATAGCTGGTTGCCATCTGGACCCTGGAGTTCCTGCTTGGTGGATCTGCTCTAGGGCTGCAGACCCTGGTGGGAGAACAGGGTCCCAGACTGTCATCAGGAATCCAGGCAAGATTGCTTGAGAAGACTGCCTTTGATTTGGTGGAAGCTAGAGGAACCTGAGATGTTTCAGGCACAATATTTCTGTTTTAATTAGTCAGCAGACACATCTATACATGCGCTTTAATGCACAGTAGCCTATTTTACTGTGCATTAAAGCAGGCTGTAAAAAAAACCCGGATTTTGCTAATGAGCAGTAAAATAAGCTACTGTACATTATGCGTCACTTAAAAAACATGTGTGTTCATTACTGCACATTAAGACAGCCTAATGTATATTTGTTTAGTACCTTACATTGAAAGTACTAAATTTGATGCACATTAGAAAAAGCACCTTAATGCATGTGTAGACACACCCAGAATTTTCCATCAAATTTTTTTTCCTCAGAAAATTTCCAATGCACTCTTAAGATCATAAGTTCCTATAAATCAAAGACTGTTTAGAAATCTTTAGATATGTATTTTGACTGTTTAGATTTTTATTCCCAGTTTGCTAGGACTATTGATCATGACATGTTTATAAAGTGAAAGTCACCCAAGTGCCTGACACTTCAAATAGAATTTTTTAAATTGGGTCCTATGTACTTTCAAGAAAGGGCAGCAAGAACAATTTGTAGCCCAACCACATGGAGCTGTTAGCATGAAACATGAGAAAAGATGCAAGTAAAATATTGAATGAGTTCCACCAATTTTCCTCTCTGTGAATTATTTCATAGATTTTGTAGACATTAGGGCTGGAAGGGACCTCACGAGATCATCGGGTACAGCCCTCTGCCCAAGAGACAGGAAGTCAGCTAGGGTCAAATCACCCCAGCAAACTAAGCATCCAGGTGTTTCTTAAAGGTATTCAAAGTAGGTGCTTGCCCCACTTTTGGGGGAAATCTATTCCAGACTCTGGAGACTCAGACGGTAAAGAAGTTTTTCCTTATGTCCAGTCTAAAATGGTTTTCCATCAGTTTGTGACTGTTAGACCTTGTCTTCCCTTGGGGTGCCCTGGTGAACAGATGTTCTCCCAGTTCCTGATGCACACCCCTTATATACTTGTAGGCTGCCATCAAGTCACCCCTGAGCTCTAGCTTCTCCAGGCTGAAAAGTCCCATGCCTCTCAGCTTCTCCTCATAAGACCTGGTTTCTTGACCTCTAATCATGTGTGTGGCTCTCCTCTGGACTCTCTCAAGCTTTTCCACATCCTTTCTAAAGCATGGAGCCCAGAATTGGATGCAGTACTCCTGCTGCGGTCTCACTAAGGTCGAGTAAAGTGGGAGAGTGACTTCTTGGGTCTTGCTTGAGATGCATCAGTAGATGCAAGCTAGAGTTGTATTTGCTTCATCAGCTGCAGTATTGCATTGGTGGCTCATGTTCATTTTGTGGTCAATCTCTTTCGGTCATGGTGCTAGTGAGTGTAGCACTGCTGAGCCTATAAGTATGATGTGGGTTATTTCTCCATGTTGAATGTCATCAGAATTTGATCACCTTGTGAGCCTGTCCAGGTTGGCCTGAATTGCCACCCTATCCTCTAGAGTTTCCCCATAATTTGGTGTCATCTGTGAACTAGTTTGCCAGTTTGCTTCTGACACCCAAATCCAGATAATTTATGAATATACTAAAGAGTATTGGTCCAAGTACTAAGCCCTGGGGGACTCCACTGGTCACCATGTGCCATGTTGACTCGGTTCCATCAACTACTATTCTCTGGATCCAACCACGGAGCCAGTTCCCCAACCATCAGGCCGTAAGGTTGTCAAGGCTCCAGTTCCCCAATTTTACCATGAGGACATCATGGGAGACCAAGTCAAAGGCTTTTTTGAAATCTAAATATATGACATCACCTGGTCATAGGATAAAATGAGGTTGGTCAGGCAAGACCAACCTGCAACAAAGCCGTGATGGCTATGTCTCAAAACATTGTCTTCCATTAGCCTGTTGTTGATGGGTTTTTTGATTTTTCTAAGATCTTTCCAGGGATTGAGGTCAAACTGATTTGCCTGTAGTTCCCTGGATCTTTCTTCTTTCCCATCTTAAAGATAGGTACCATACTGGTTCTCTTCCAGTCTTCAGAAACCTCTCCCAAGTACCATGAGTTCCCAAATATCCTCCCCATTGATCATGCTATGAGGTCAACTGGTTCTTTTAGCACTCTTGGGCAGAGGTGATGTGTAGGGGGTGCACATGCACCTCCACCCCACTGCTGACACTGCCAGCAGTGTCTGCAGGTGGTCCATGATCATCACTGGCCAATGCCAACAGCCCCTGGTCAGCGCTGGCCACTTCCCTCCCCGCCCCACCCCAGTCCCTGCTGCCAATACCATCTGTGGGAGCTCCCAGCTTACTGCTGCTGTGCTCCTGCCACTGCCAGCACAGCCTTGCCCCCCAGCCGCCAGGGGCACGTGTTGTTCATGCACTTGGGTGCATTCCATCCAGGCCAGCTGACTTGATGATGTCTAGCTTCTGAAGCTCTCACAAGATCTTTGACAATTATAGGTGTGTGATCGCCCTTACTCTGGTAGCCTTGCATCCTGTTAGGCAGGGTGATTCCCACTGGACTGGTGGAATACCAATGCAAAGAAATAATTGAGGAGATTAGCTTTTTCCTGGATGTCAGTTGTTAGCTGCCGCATTTGGTTCAGCAAGGGTCCAATGTTTTTTCTGACTTCCCATGTATTTGAAGAACTTTTTATTGTCCTTGATTCCTATAGCCAGTTGAGTTCAGTTTCAGCCTTGGCTTTTCTGGTCTGCTCCCTACAGGTGTGGGCCAGTGCTACATAATCCTCCTTAGTGGTAGTTTCTGACTTCCATCCCCTATAAGCTTCTCTTTTCAGATTCAGGAGGTCCATGAGGTCCCTATTGAGCCAAGGGGGTCTCCCAGCCCTTTTGCTACCTTTCCTACACACGGGGATGGACTTTCCTTGTGCTTTTAGGATTATTTCCTTAAGGCATGACCACTCATTGTGGACTCACTACCCTGTCGGATCATGGTCTCTCAGGGCCTCAACAACCAACCTCCTGAGCCTGTGAGTCATATTTCCTAAGGTCAAGGATTTCTGCATTGCTGACTGCTGGTCCAGGTGAGGGAGTGCCCCTGCCCTCCATCAATGCTAACCTCGTGAAGGAACACCTTGAGAGACTGGACTCCTTCAAGTCAGCCGGCCCTGACTATCTACGCCCCAGGGTACTCAAGGAGCTGGCAAGCATCATAGCCCAGCTCCTGGCACAGATCTTTGAGAACTCCTGGCACTCTGGTGTAGTGCCTGAAGATTGGAAGAAGGCCAATGTGGTGCCTATCTCCAAGAAAGGGAAGAAAGTGGATCCGGCAAACTGCAGGCCCATCAGCCTGACCTCTATCCCGGGGAAGGTCTTAGAAAAGATTATTAAAGAGGCCATTCTTAATGGACTGGCCGATGGCAACAACCTGAGGGATAGCCAGCACGGGTTTGTTGCGGGTAGGTCTTGCTTGACCAATCTGATTTCCTTTTATGACCATGTGACCTATCACCTGGACAAGGGAAAGGAGATTGATGTTGTATATCTTGACTTCAAAAAAGCCTTCGATCTGGTATCCCATGATCACCTCTTGGTGAAACTGACCAATTGTGGCCTTGGGTCCAGCACGATCTGCTGGCTGGGAAACTGGCTCCATGGTCAGACCCAGAGGGTAGTAAATGATGGAAGTCAATCGTCATGGTCCCCTGTGACCAGTGGAGTCCCCCAAGGCTCTGTCCTTGGACCCATACTGTTCAATATCTTCAATAATGTAGTGGACATTGGAGTCAGAAGCAGACTGGCCAAGTTCGCCAATGACACCAAACTTTGGGGCAAAGCACCCACACCAGAAGACAGGAGAGCAATCCAAGCTGACCTGGACAGGCTCAGGAAATGGGCGGGTGAGAACCTGATGGTGTTTAACACCAAAAAATGCAAAGTCCTCCACCTTGGGAAGAAAAACCTGCAGCATCCTTATAGGCTCGGTAGTGCTACACTGGCTAACACTACAAAAGAAAGAGACATGGGGGATCATCATTGACCACAAGATGAACATGAGACTTCAGTGTGATGTTGTGGCTAGTAAAGCGACCAAACTCTGGCTTGCATCCATAGATGCTTCTCAGGCAAATCCCGGGACGTCATTCTCCCCTTGTACTTGGCCTTGGTGAGGCCGCAGCTGGAGTACTGCATCCACCTTTGGGCTTCACAATTCAAAAAGGATGTGGAGAAGCTTGAGAGAGTCCAGAGAAGAGCCACGCGCATGATCAGAGGTCAGGAAAACGGACCTTATGACAACAGGCTGAGAGTCATGGGGCTCTTTAGCCTGGAAAAAATGCAGGCTCAGGGGTGATCTGATGGCCACCTATGAGTTTATTAGGGGTGACCGCCAGTATCTGGGGGAACATTTGTTCACCAGAGCACCCCTAGGGCTGAAAGTTTGAATGGTTATAAACTATTGCAAGACCATTTCAGGCTGGACATAAGGAAGCATTTCTTTACTATCTGAGCCCCCAAGGTCTGGAACAGCCTGCCATCAGAGGTGGTTCAAGCACCTACATTGAACACCTTCAAGAGTAAAGTGGATGCTTATCTTGCTGGGATCCTATGACCCCAGCTGACTTCCTGCCCTTTGGGCAGGGGGCTGGACTCAATGATCTTCCGAGGTCCCTTGCAGCCCTAATGTCTATGAAATCTATGACTGATTTGCCAGCTTTGCAATGGATAGAGAAACTGATCACTGTCACCAAACTTCCCTTCGATCCTCAGATTGCTGACTAGTTCATCCCCTTTGGCCAGTACCAAATACAGCAGTGTCTTGACTCAAGAAGCCTATGGACTGACAAGAGGTAAATAGAGCTCATCAATACAAGTGAGGAAACTTCACGACTAGTCAGGTTTGGCTGAATGCTCTTCCCATGAGGTGTCAGGGTGGTTGAAGTCACCCATGATGACTGTGCACCAAGACTGTGCAGCCTCTGCTAGTTCCCTAATGAATTCATGATCAAGCTTTTCCTCCTGGTTAGGAGGTCTGTAATAGACTCCTACAGTTATATCCCCTTCACCACATTCTCCCTGTATTCTAACCCAACAGGTCTCAAGTCTCCCTCTTTGGGTGCAAATCTCTGCTTGTAGGGAAGTGTACTGCTCCTTCACATAGAGAACTACACCCCCGCCCTTCCTCACAACACAATATCTCCTGTACAAGGTATAGCCATTAATACCTGTGGTCCAGTCATAGGTGGAGTCCCACCAGGTTTCAATTATTCCTATGAGATCATATTCATTTTTGCTTAGCAGAAAGGCTAGTTCCTCTGTTTGTTCTTCATGATCTTGGCATTTGTGTACAGGAAGTTAAGCTTGCCATCAGAAGCCCTGGGCTTCCCTAGCCTCTTGGAAGAGTCTCATCCTAGGGCTGGGGTAGGAGTGAGTTCCCTTGTGTTATCTAACTGCTGATTCTGTGATTGTCACCTCCAGGGCTTGCACTAGTGATTGTCCGCCCATCCCCCAGCAATCTTAGTTTAAAGCCTTGTCGAGCAGGTCAGCCATTCTGGCCAAGAAGAGCTTTTTCTCCATCAGAGTGAGGTGGAGGCTGTCTCTTCCCAACAAACTGCTGCCTCTCTCTCTGAAGTTCAGACTATGATCGAAAAAGCTGAAGCCTTCGCAATGGCACCAATACCACTGTCTTCTGTTGACTTCTTCAATGCATCTCTCCCTCCTGCCAGGCTGTTTCTAATTTCTACTTTACACATAATTATATGCCAAACAGTAGTTCATGCCAACCAAACAGGTGTATGTTTTGTTGGCAAACAATTCACTTTGTTGACCAGTAATACAACTTAAATAATTAACCAAAGTCACCTGGTATTGGTTTTGCTTCATGTTTGGATGATTGGCCCTCTGCAAAGAGGAAATTATGAAATGGTAAATAATGATAAACCACAAATGCTTGCATGAATGTGTGTGCATGCGCGCGCACGCACACACACACACACGCTTTTGTCCACTTGTGAATATGGAGATTAATTTCTGTGAAGAACAACCTGTCTTCCAATGTTAGTACAAACAAAACCCTAATTGTCCAAATTCCTGTCAGCTGAAAAAAAGGAACAAATTTGGGTGCGAAATATGTTTTTGTGGACCTATAAACATTTTTGAGATCTTAAAATACTTTTCTTTACGCTCTAGGACAAAAACAAGAACTGTTGAGAAACTTTGTGAGAAAAGTATGGGGAGGGAGAGAAATCCAACAGCTCAATGGTTGGGGCATCACCTGGGACACTGGAAACTTAGCTTTAAGTGCCTGTTTTCAATCAGAGCTTGAATTGGCATCTCCCACACTTGAACCTATGATCTGTGATTTTATCCAAACATACCATAGAAGGATATTTCTGATGAACAAGTTTCTGATGAATGCTTTGTTGAAACTGGCACATTCCCATACTAAGTTTTATTTTTGGCAAAATGAGATTTTTTTGATGGAAATCATTTCACTGGAAAATTCCTGATTGGCTGCAATAAGCATTCAAACCAGGCTTTCACAGGGATGTTTGCAAACACTATTGCTGCTGCATTTGTTTGGTGCTAATTTGGTTGTGCTCTTTGGTTGAATGCACACTCCAAGCTGGATATTCCATAATATTTGTTTGCCTACTGAGAAGGTCACCTTCTTACTCTCTTTATTCCTCCCCAACCTTTCCACCTCTGTTTCTGAGGGCCTGCATTGTCGGAGTCAGCCTTGCTGAGCTTGAGATAATACCAAGGCAATTTGCCTTCTGCATCGTTTCAATTGCTCATTGGAGTCATGAGAGAGCCCCTGAGGCTTCCAAAATATACTTTATAATTGACAAGATTAGGAAATATGTTCCAGTTCAAGGATATATTTGTAGCACAGAAGAGAAGTAAAAATTAGACCCTTGTTGTTTGTTTGAATAAAACAGTTTTTTGTTCACTCACTGGCTGCTTCCGATGTTATTATTTTGCAGTTTAATCCAAATAGGCTTCAGCTTCAAGGCCGCCTTTATATTTCTCAAAGGGAAAGAAGAGGCATTTTGCAGGTTTGTTACCAACAGGTACTTCACAGCTTGTTAAAAATACCTTTGTCTAAAATAGGTTTAATGCATTTTATTAGAGAGAGGAAAAAACTCAAGCTTTCTAGCAGATAATCTTCCCAGTTATAGGAAAAGCAACGCAAGCACTGGAGACCTATCCCAGAGCCTGAACTCATGGGGCTTTCTTGATTCTCTGCAAATGCAGCTCTGTCCTTTTCCCCCTTCAGAGTGGTTGGAAGGTGAGGAAGGGCTCAACACTTTCCTCACTCTGGAAGCAAGGCCAGATCTGGGAGAGCACTCATGGTCTTATGAATGGTGCCTGGCCCTGGAGGCTGGGGGGGGGGACAGCTGCACTGGTGGTGGTAGGACCCCAGCGGTGGTGAGCTCCCACGGACGCTGCCAGCACTGTCGGGGGGCGGTGGCGAGTGCTGACCATGGGTTGGTGACCGCCCACAGGTGCCGCCAGTAGTGTCATTGGTGGCCAGGGGCGATCATGGGCCACCTGCAGACGTCGCCGGCTGTGTCAGCAGCACCTTCTGGCAGGGGGTGCACCACCATGCGCAGGGGTTGCGTGTGCACCCCCTACACATTGCCCCTGCATGGTCTGGTCCTCCTTTCTAAGAGCTTGGGGTCCACACTTGCTGTTTCTGGTGGGGATAGAGAAACCATTTTGAACCACCTGAGTGTAAGATGAAGGCCATGTCCAGGGCAGTGTTAACAAAGCCAGTAGTATTGTGTTGGCTATTGTGGGCTTAGGATAGGTGACTAACAATCTATCATGCAAGAAGTGCCTGGGAGTTGTTAGTCATAAAAGGGGAAATCAAGAGGCTTTTACTTGAGTGGGATGCTGTAACAGACCAGTATACATGTGGGAACACCAAGTGTCAGGTGAACGCTCTGAAAGAATGGACACAGGTCAGGGAGGTGCCTCTCTAGCTTCTGCTTGGTCACCTGAGGGATTATACCTTTCTCCCTTTTGGATCCATGCCAGACAATATCACTTTAAGGGGGGGGAAATGACATCAATACAAGAGCATGTCAAAGCAGGGATATTTCCTACAAAAAATGTCGTCTTTGTTTATTTTTTAATTTCAAAATGCCTTGCTCCATTCTAGACACTGCCCAAAGGAGCTCATGTTCTGTCACCTGAAGCGCTTTCTATTGTTTGAGCAGCCTGCTCCCATTCTAGATTGCAGTGAGAAGGTGTAATAGCTTGGTCTTTAGAAAGGAGCCTTCGTGCCAGAGAGAGTGGTGGCCCTGCTGTGCTGTATGCTGCTATATGCAGTTGTATGCTGCTGACTCAGGAGCCTCAGCCAACCTCTGTGATCACTTTTTATTTTCTCTATATCTGCCAACTAGCCCTTGTTAAAACATATACCCAGTTCTTTTTATGGAGGCAGGTAAACCGTACCTTTTAAACTTTTGATAAATTTAACAAATAAATGCCTACAATTGGGCACTTGTACATATTTGTGATGTATCTACCTGTAAAATTGTTTGCTCTATGTATATTTTAATATTTATAAGAGGCACTTTGAGACTCTTGGCTGGAGGTGAGCGAATAATTAACAATAAATAAATTAGTTGACACATTTAGCTTCTCTTTCTGCTTCGGGAACAAATAAAAGAGATTTGTGGATCTCCAAAGACATTTGATTATGAACAATTGTATTTGTCCTTAATTTGAAAATGTTTGACAAATAGATGCGTGGATAGAGTGATTCTCAATCCTGCAAGAGTCTTTGAACGGTGCTGGGAGGTAAGTCAGGTGTGAGGAGATATAAGCAAAGGCTCAGGCTCAGTCCCTGTCTGGCCATGCTCCTGCCCCCACTGCCCAGCCCCTTTGCAATTAGGTAATTAGTTTTTAAATGTCATACTCACTAGATTCTAAGATGAGGTGCCCCCCCATTTAACATGGAGGAAAAAGCTCATCTTAAAATCATGGGCGGGGGCAGGGGCAGGGGCAGGAGATTTGGCTGCAGCTCTGGCTTCAACCCCTACCCAGGGTCAGGGATGTAGCTGTAGTACACAGCTGCTGCATGACCGTCCCATTATCTCCACTTCCCCTGCACCCACAATCTCCACTCTGCATCCTCTTCCAGCCCCCATGCAGCCGTGTGACCTCGTCATCCCT
>NW_017728947.1:87487753-87494750 GCF_001723895.1 Crocodylus porosus | reverse complement strand
TGCAGGCTCACGTTCATCTTGTGGTCAATGATGACCCCCAAGTCTCTTCTGTAGTGCTAGCCAGCGTAGCACTGCCAAGCCTATAAGGATGCTGCAGGTTTTTATCCAGCAGTTAATCTGTGTTCAGTTTTTATCAATGCTGTAATTTTGTAATTTATGTGGTCCCAAGTGATGTTACTCTAATTAGTTTTTAATGGCTGTGGCTGAGCTGGTTTTTTTTTTTTTACCTGTAGCTGATTACGGGCATGCTCTGTCATCTTAAAGTATGTCATATTTGTTTCCTGTAGAAAACTTTTGAACACATCATGAAAAGATCAATGATGAATAAATGCTTGTAAATTTATTAGATTAATCTTGCATTCTTGCACAAGGGGATTTTAGTGAGCAAATTCCCAGAATAACTATGATGTACATCAGTGGTTATGTTGACAAGATTTTCAGTTTAACGATCTATTTTTAGCAAAATATGAATCAATGTAGGGAGCATAAACCAAACATAAAAGAATTTAAGAGTCCTTAGATATCTATTTCCTTTTTTAGTATGGGCTGTATATTACAGGGGTCCGAGTACTTTTGGGAAGTAGATTATAGAACCGGAATGTATTCTAGGGATCCTGAATTACACAACTATCTGGATATGTATAGTCATTGCACTTTTTATGCAGATTGTGGTCAGAAGATGAGCAGAACATCTCCAATTTGAAGTAGTAGAGGTAAGACTCTTTACTTTTTGTGTTAAAGTGGCAATACAGTAAAGTAATTTAAGTAGCTCTAATTTAAGTAGCTCTCTTTTTATTTTTATTCTTGTAGGGGCAGGAAATGGGAGACTACCAGCTCATTCAAAGGGAAGGACTACGCTCTTATTACTGAAGTGTTAAACTACAAGCCGTGTCCTTAGGGATTAAGTAAATGTTATTGCTCAGGAAATTGCAGAAGGAGCCTGAGGTGTCTCATTAAAACTTTTGAGTGGACAAGGTTCTCCACTACTAGCCTTTACTGAGGAGGTTCAGCCTTTGTGCCTTTCAGCTCTCTGCTACAGGCGAAGGTCCAACATACAGTGTAGAGCTTTAGAAAACTTATACAAATCTGGACATTTACAAAGTATTCTTTGTTCTGTTCTGGTAAAATAAATTAGTGGCTCTGTTTGACTATATACACGAGGCTCTGTCTCTTTTCATAAACCTTATTAGAGCTAGCAAAGTGAAAACTTTGTATAGACATGGGAAAACTAACAATGGCATAATCTTACATAAAAGTTAGGAAAGGACAGGCTGCATGTCATCTTTATGTAAATACTAGCCAATTGCCTGTCAAGAATGCCAGGGGATGGGGAGGAAGGGGCTGGGCTGGAGTGCTGCCACCTAATGCCCTATGCTGCTGCTGTTCTGCCTCTTGCAGGGAGTGGAGTGGAGGAGCAGAGGCCAGAGCTGGTGGCCCCAGCTCCCCACCCTCTGTCCAGTCTTTGGCATCATGATGGTGTTCCCCCACACTTGAAGCACTCTGGCTGTTTCTGTCAGCCAATCAGAGTGAATAAAGCATTACGGACAGAGGCAGACAGACATAAGCTTTTATAATATTAGAATCACTGAATGAACACCAGCTTCTTTTAAACTCATCTATCTATACTCAAGCACTTTGAATAGGTAAGCTCAATACTTCTTGCATTTTTTTGTATAGGACCAATTTTAAAAATGCTGTTTGAACTGCTATGGCTTCATTTTTGTCTGGTTACAGGTCTCCTTTACATTTTATTTAAAAAAAACAAAAAAACCCTTAAGATTGAACTCTGTTAATTCCTAACCATTTAAAAAGCAATATGTACTAATACTCTTTACTGTAATATTGTGTAGAAAAAATAAAGACACAGCTGTTAAGACATTAGTGTAAAATGCTTAATTTCTTACGAGTTGTAACTTGCTATGCGATTAACACAAAATAAAAGATGTTTAGTATTAACTGCTGCCTGACATGGAAACTGAAAAGACCAGTTCTTTGTGAAGACTGCCAGAGAGGATTCATTCCCTTAGTTGTATATAGGCTGGATAGCAGTAGCTATCACACTTTCCACTGCAGGGTCTGTCTTTAATAATTAAGATGCAAACTTTTTTGTGAAAGGTAAATAAATTCTGAACTCTTCTACAGATCTAGTGATAAAGCAGGCGGCTCTGAACTGAGCTGGTTGCTAAGTTTGAAGTACTAGCAAGGTAATTCACTAACAAAATCCATTCTGAAACAAAATGTTTTATTGGGAAATAAGATGTTTCACACTGACTTAAAATTAAATACAGTCCAACAGAACTTCATCCTACATGCTTGAAGAGGCTGTGACAAGCTTTTTGCTTTGCTCAAAGCATGTGGAATATTTATCACCTCCTTTATGTATTCAGAATGTGAGACGTCCCAATGTATGGCAAGAATATCTAAAGATAAAGCCCCTCTGGGGTGCCTTCTTGTTTCTTATACAGAACATTTTCTTTAGATTTTTTAAAGTCTTCATTTGTCACTTTCATGCGGCGTTCTCTCAAAGCCATCAAGCCTGCTTCTGTACAAATTGCCTGTCAAAGAGGGAAAGTGATATTCACAAGTTTATTTGAACAGTGCAAGCAAAATACTAGGACAGACCAGATGCGAAACTGAACAGTGAAGTTAGAAACAGGTGTCACCAAATAAATGTCCTGGAACAGTAGATCTACTTTATGAAGTAAAACATGGGTACCCTGCTGTCCCACTCAACTGATGCTGCAGGAAGACAGGCAATGTATTCTCAAAGGGCCCAGTCCTGCACAGGAACTCCCAGGTGTGCCTTTGGAGCACCTGTGCTGGGGCAGCAGCTTGTCCAGATCACAGGCAGCTCTGGGCTGCTGGTATTTTTATGCCATAAAGTAAACCAACACCTGCTGCTAAATTGCTGCACAAATTAATACCACCTTCACTGAAGCCACAAAATTGGGGCATCTGTGACACGATAAAGGCTATGTACATCTTTTTGCTTGGCCTTTGTGCTACCATAAAATGTTTTTACTATGATTTCCATTTTCTGAATGAAAATGCTTCAGCATTATCTAATAGTGCTCCCCTGTCAGCTATTAGAAATAGAGTTTTAGTAACTACTCAGCTTTATAAACTGGAAAGGTTACTATGCCACCTGAATACTGACCGGCATTCAAATAGCATTAATGATCTTCATGCACAAGAGAGAAACATTGGAGGCTCTGGCAGTTCCTCTACTTAATGATGACACAGGAAATAGTAAAACTTCAAACAACATCATGCCTTTCTTGAGCATTAGCAGATAAAGGGAACTCACCATGTAGATTATACAACAAAAAAAATCATCATTCATGCCAGATTATTTTTAAGCATTCATCATAATGGCTTTTAAAACCTCAGTCAGGACTAGCACACTACCTTAATGTCAGCACCAGAGAGGTCATCTTTAGCCATAATCAGCTCATCTAGAGTCACATCGTCTGCCAAAGTCATTCTGCTGGTGTGAATCTGGAAGATGCGCTTCTTGGTTTTTTCATCTGGTAGGGGGAACTCAATCTTCCTATCAATACGTCCTATGTATGGAAAGAAGTTTACATGAACTCGATTGTGGACTGATGCTTTTTATCTGCTCAGGTCTAGAATTTCCTTGTGGTGCCTCACCATCCCTGTCAACACAGCATGACCATGTTCTGGAAAGAACATACTGTGCTAGGACAGGCCCCACACTTGCACTAAGGACACTAACTAAGATTTATTAATATTTATGCAGTATTCCACACTTGACAGACATGACACAAGCAAGGATTACTGATAGCCTGAGTTGCATTTAACTAGAGAACGCAGGAACTGCCAAACTACACTGGGCAAAAGATCATCTAGGCTAGTATTCTGTTGCGAGATAATGGCTAACATTAACTGCATCAGATGGTGAAAAGACTATGAAGCAGGCAGAAGTGGAGCAAATGTTAAGTATGAGAGACCAAGTTAAGACCTAAAGATCTGGCTAGCTTCTGAATGATGAAGTTTAATATCCCTTCCATACAATCTCCTACTGATTATGCAACTCTGGTATTCCCAATATCCATAAATTTTCATGCCTTTTTTAAATTTTGCCAAGTTATTGGTCTCAGAGACATCTTGTAGTAATAAGTTCAACAGTTCAATTGCATATTAAAAGGAAAAAAGAATTTCCTTTAATTGGTTATAAAATTTCCCATTGAACGTCCCCTTGTTGTTACACTCTGAGGCAGGAAGACCAGGGCTAAGTACAGACACATAAAAAGCCCAAGGCTGAATTAATTCAATTTTCACAGGCTAGTGTAAGCTGCATGGATTGAACCAATAACCAAGTGAACATAATTCACTTTTGATTCCAGAAATGCAACCACATGCCTGCACTGGCCCAGACCAGAAGTCAGGGGGGCCTAAAGCATGCCTCCCTGCTCAGCTGGAAGCGACAGCTTGGGCCAAGGCTAGCCTGCCCACACTGCAAGGAGGGGTTTATGAGGAGGTGCAAAGCATCCTAGGAGATGAACTGAATTTGGAGGGGATCTGGAACAGAAGTTCAATAAACCAATTTAACCTAAATCAGTTAAACCTTTATGGATGTAGTACCAGACTTACCCAACACTGGTTTTGGCCATTTTAAAAGCAGTTTATCTGTATTGAACTTCTGTTACGTTCGATTTTAACCGGTTTCCAATCACTTATGCTGGTTTATGTGTAGTTTGTGTCCCTAGCCTAGATGTTGCGACTCTGCCTTTCCAAAACAATTTTATATTTTTACCCCATCCTTCCCTTACCTCCTTTCTAAGCAACCCAAGTCAAAGGAGAGTTTTCCATGCCCTTGATCACTCTCATTGTCCTTCTCTGAACCTTCCGTAGTCCTGCATATCCATTCTATGGAGCTGTGTTCATGATCAATAGTGTACACAGTATTCCAGACTGATTTACATAATGGTATTATAATATTCTTTATTATTCACTGTCTGATTTGTTGTGATCCCAAGAGCTTTTCTGACAGCAGCTGCATACTGAGCAGACAATATCACTGACTACAATGATACCCATGTCACTTTGACTTTTATATTTAATTTAAAACCCTGGAAAATATTTAGAATAAGTTCTCCTATCCAATGTGCACTACTTAACATGTTCCCATACTGAATTTAGGGTTGGCAAGCCAGTCAACTGACGGGTCAAAGGTTTTAGCAATTATACAAAACACTACATTATTCTGTCGTTTTCTTGACAGAAACATGATGTTATTGGTCACACTTAATGGAAAAATTGTGCCTTTTCTGTATATTATTTGAACCTACTGGCAATTTTTTTTACAATTTTGACTGATGTTTGAGCAGTCAGTTGACCCAAATTTATCTGACTGAGCAAATCCCCAACCCTAATTAACGATGTGTTGGCCATTCACCTCTCTTTGCGTCTCTCAGGTCCTGACTAACCTGTCATTTCACAACTTATTACATCATTACTCAATCCCTATCCTGTTTCCAGATGTTTAACAAACTTGGCATGAATATTTAATCCTGTTGTTTGGTTTGACTCCTTGTCAATTTTGATCCAGGACAATACTTTTTCCTTCACTCAATGACTACTTAACTTCTTTGGTAGCTTCTTGTTAAATAGTTAAGGCCTTCTGGAATGCTCTATTATGCAAGCTAATTCTTCCTCAATTACTGATTGGATAAACTCAAAGAACGTAATAAACAAACTCAATTTTCCTTTAGAGACGGAACTAATGGTCAGACTGTCATAAAATGCACTTCTAGGTGCTCAACTCAGGTTTTAATCCATTTGCCAGAAAGCTCTGCAAGCCTTACTTGATCTGCAATTCACTATATATTCCTACAGCACTTTTAAAACATAAGTAAAAAAAAAAATGCTACCCTCCAATTCTCTGGAACAGCATCTGCTTTTTGTGGTGATGTATTTTTGCTGAAAGTTCAGCTGCTTCATACTTTAGAACTCTTGGCTATACACTAAGCCAATGACTTTCAACCAGGGTGCCACAAGATCCTTTCAAGGGTGATATGGGGTACCATACAAATGATAGTACTTTTAGGTGTGCAAACATAATTCACAAGATAAGAGATTTCAAATAGGAATTCATTCTGGCTCAAGTTCTTTGCAATAAAATAATTGTTCAATTGTCAAAAAAACCAATCAAAACTAAGAACTGGCATTTTCCGAGGGGTGCCTCAGATCTAAAAAGAATGAAAACCACTGATCTAAGCCTAATAAATAGGTTATTTTTATGATAAAAAAGCAGTTTTGGAGTAGGCATCTTCCCAATGTCCTCAGCAGCAAGACTGACTGAGTCAAAGAAATAGTTTAGCTTTTCAGCAATACTTTTATCTCACCAAATCGCTTTAACTTTCAGTTCAACAGATCCCATCAACTCTTTCATAGGCTGCCTGCATATAGTATATGTAAAGGAGCCAAGTTTTGCTTGTCCACAGCTTGTGGTGTAGTTTCCCCCAAACCCCTGCACTTATCTCCTTGAAACTTGGCAGGCTTTGTGGCCTCAGCAGGGGCTACCATGCCTGCAGTTTTGACCCCGCTGTGGATTTTGCTGTTTTGACTTCTATATGGGTCAAAACAAAACTGGTGGCGAAATTTCGCACAGCCCTGGTAACTACTACTGCTTTCTTAGTGGACTCTTAATTCTTAATTTCCATTATTTTACAGTTATTTCATGTTATATTGACCATCTAGTTTCAAATATCCATGGCCAAACTGTGTTTAACACTTTATGCTCTTGTAGCACATTTTCTCTGAACTATAAAAAGGGAACAGAATCGGAACTGAAAGAGACCAGCCCACAAATCAAGGGAAGGGAAGAAAAAAGAGTAGGAGCAATCTTCTTCTGATAAACTACCATATTCACTCAAGCTGCGCAAACAGGCTGCGTAAACAGGCGCTCGAGTTAGCGCGGAGTTCGCACGGGGGAGGGCGCGGGAGGGCACGAGACCCTGCCTGCGACCCCCCC
>NW_017728947.1:87485482-87487653 GCF_001723895.1 Crocodylus porosus | reverse complement strand
CCCCAGCTGACTTCCTGCCCTTTGGGCAGGGGGCTGGACTCGATGATCTCCCGAGGTCCCTTCCAGCCCTGAATGTCTATGAAATCTATGAAAACTAAGAGGACCCTGAATTTAAAACAACCCCCTAATAATTAGATTCTATACATAGAAAAACATATAATTTTGTTATAATTTTTCATTTAGAACCCGATCACTAAAGAACTGTCTTTAATTCACTGCCCACCAGCCGCTGCTGCCCGGGGGGGGAGGGGCAGGTGGTATGGGGAGGTCAACCAGCTGGCCCCCTGCTTGTGCTTGGCCCCACACTGCAGCTGTGGACTCCCGTTTCCCCTCTGCTCCCACCCCAGCCTCTGCCATCCCCCTTCCCCTTGCTCTGTGTGGGAACGCTCTGTCCTTTTTGTAGCCTGGGGCATGGAGCACAGCTCCCTTAGCAGCTATGTGGGCTGCATGTCCCTGCTATCAGGCCAGGCTGGGGCTGTGCTCTGTGCCCCAGGCTACAGTATGGATGGAGCCTGCTGGCGCAGAGCAAGGGTAAGTGGGGGAGGGAGAAGGGCAGGCAGAGGAGCAGAGGCCATATTGGGGAGAAGATGGAGGAAAGAGGCTGCAGGGAAGAGATGTCAGGGCACAGCAGCAGCAGGGTAGAGGGGACAGGCAGTAGCTGTGGCTCTAGCCCCACCCCTGAGCTAGGACTAGAGCCTGATCCACAGCAGATACTCCCCACCCCCTGCCCTCATACTCTATTTCAAGATGACGCTCTGCCTCTTAGTGTGGCATTCAGATTGGCAGCATTGAAAGACACCATCCCAAGGAATATGATGTTTCTCTTTCTTTGTTTAGAAAGAGATGAAATACAGAATAAAAATAATAACCCCCACGACATGCATGCAATCCTGAGGAACTCATACCGAAGAAGTCAATTACAACATAAGCTACTTTGGATTCCATGTCAAAAACAAAGGCAATTACAAATAAAAATGGATGAAGCTACCTTACTGGATGCTTGCCTAGAATTAGTTACTGTTAATGGAAGGCCATATCCGTTAACAAAGATTCAGGATTTTGCAGAATTGCTGACCTTATGCTAGAAGACTTGGGAACAAAACTTACAGTGAATACTGCAAATACCGGAGATTGGTGGCAACGTAAGTGGCACCTTTCAGGAATGAACCAAAAAAGAAATTAAAGGGAACATTAATTTTGTTGGAAGTGGATAACATCATACAACTTGGCTGATTACTTTTAGGGATTAACATTCATCATATTATTGCAGAAAGAATTGTTCTTCAAACTCTTGCAATGAAAAAGATGACAGAGAAACAATCTTTAAGAATCAGTGATTTTTATATATTCAAAAGTTCTTGGTATATATGGAATCACACAGACAAAATATAGTATGACAACAGATAATGGAGCAAACATGCTGAAAGCAGTTAGGTTAACGCTCATGGCCCAGGAAACAGAGAAATCAGAACAACAAATTCAGAATGAAAAGGAAACAGAAAAAGTACTGCCTGAGGATTCTTATAAAAAAGAAGATATGAATTACGTTTACAGTAATTTGGCTCAGATGCTTGAAGAAGGTAGATTTCATGCATCTTCCGAGGCAACTGGTGTAATATTGAGGGGGACTGGCTGTTCTACCCATACACTGCAGCTTGCAGCTGAAGATACACTGAAGGAACATTTCATTTCCAATCTATTTCACAAAGCTTGATCTGTATGTTAAAAATTGCGAAGCCCAATAACATAGGTAATAATTAGGAAATTAAAGTCAAAATACCCAAGACTGTCCAAGTAGATGGCATTCAAACTTATGACATGCCTGACAAACTGCTGGAGCTCAGAGGCTTCTGTCAGGATATGGCAACCTCAAACCATGAGCTTCAACTGAGAGAAGCAGAATGGAACGCCACCAAAGGCGCAACAATTGTGCCGAAGCCTTTTAAAATAACAACAAAGAGAGTCTTTGGTATGATCACACAACATGGGTAACTTTTACAGTGCTTGGTTAAAATGCCATTTTGAAACAGCACAAGCCTTCAAGTCAGCTGGCCCTGACAACCTGCACCCCAGGGTACTCAAGGAGCTGACGAGCGTCATAGCCCAGCCCCTGGCACAGATCTTTGAAAACTCCTGGCGCTCTGGTGTAGTGCCCGAAGACTGGAAGAAGG
>NW_017728947.1:87432516-87484527 GCF_001723895.1 Crocodylus porosus | reverse complement strand
AACACCTTCAAGAGTAAATTGGGTGCTTATCTTGCTGGGATCCTATGACCCCAGCTGACTTCCTGCCCTTTGGGCAGGGGGCTGGACTCGATCTCCCGAGGTCCCTTCCAGCCCTAATGTCTATGAAATCAAAACCCTTTAGCTTAGTCCTTATTGGCTTCCATGAAAAACTAAGAGAAAAAATCTGCTTGAAAATAGTATCTTCTCCTTGATATCAGTCGTTTTGTCAGAAGGGAAGTCAAGGTAACATTTCATTTAATTAATACATGGACAAAAATGGAAATGTTTAATTCAGAAGTTTGATTCTATATCACTGATTTCAAGGCACACATGTCTGAAAGTGAAAGATCAGATGAACTGGATTCTTCTTAAAGTTGGTAAAAGCTCTGGAGAAAAAGAGCTGAAAAAGAAAAGAAAGCCCACCAAAAGATATGGCCATATCTTGAGTCATTTGCAGATGAGCCATGTCTCAGTAAGAAGGAAGACGCATTAAAATACTGGGAACACCACAAAAAAAAATGCTAGGCTGGAACTGCTTCAAATGACAAAAATGGTAATGACAGTTTTGGTAACAAGTGAATGCTGAAAGAATATTAAGGCCTCCAATTTATTCTATCAGCACAGAGGTCAATTATGACAGAGCAGATATTAGATGTTATTTTAGATCATTCAAACAAACTATTTATGACAAAGTAATTGTTTTAACAACAAAAAAACCCTGCCAGTCATGTAAAGTTGAAGTAAAGTGCAGTCAAGTTAAAAAAAGAACACTAAATAAGTTTTATAGCTTTAAAATGTGTTTTAAAAGCCTAATTCTTATTCTAAAGTTAGCAAAATTAGGAAATTTCTTCTATGCTGTGTGAAAGAAATTTGATCTGAATCTGTTTAAACCAGTAATGAAACCCTAGTTTTATTTCTGGTGGCTTGAACTGGAACCCCAACCCAAATAATCACCAGTTCAATTTCCTGTGAAAAACAGACATCAGATTCCCTAGCTCCACACAAAGCCTTTTATTGTGGGACCATACAGACAACAACCCCACTGTCTCACTTTAAGTACCTGTGAGGTATGGAGATAATATGTTTTCCGCCAAGACAACTGGGGCTAATTTGTGCTACTTGTTCTTCAAGCTGTGCATGTAAAGACTGTTCCAAGCCTGTTTTGATGGGAGTCAAAGTCCTAGGCAATCTGCCCCAGCACTAATCCTAAAGTCTGTTTTCAGCCTCAGTCTTCTCCACTCCCCATTATTAAATACCACCAAAACTAGACTGTCCTTTGTCATTCCTTGAAGGCTGCCACACTCATTTGGCTGTGGGTGAAGGAAAGCAAGGTTAAAAACTAAACAATGCATCACTAAGAAACAAAGGCTAAAAACAGCTAGCCAGTTTAATGAGGCTCTAATTAAGCTGGGATATGACTTGCATCAAGACAGCTGTTTACATGCTAGGCTTAAATGACAATTAGGTTGAAGTAGATGCGATTCTTCTGAAGCAGTGTTAATTTGAATAATTCATAGGCATTTAATGTGGACCAGTGAGCTGTTAGTCCCTGAGGTTTGGGGTTTGCTGAAACAAAATGCTTAAATGTGAATCAAGCCCCTAGTTGTCTGTTTTTAGCTGAAGAAACCCATATCTCTTACTCTTTCTGTTAGTCCTGTACCAGTTAGCTTACTTGGGTGAGGCTCCAGGTTTTATTTATTTTTAAACTTCTGAAATTACTTTCCATAGGTTTCCCTCACTTTATACGGTTCCATATGTGCGAATTCGCACTTACGTGAAAAACAGCATAACACAAGGGAAACCTGTATACAAATTCTCAAATGGATTTCATGTTTCACTAGCTGGGAATTAATTCTAAGTTATCGAGATACTTCATATATGTTTGCAATCAATGAATGCTTGCATAGCTGATTTCTTTTTAAATAATAAAGCAGCATGCCCCAGAGCATACATGATGGCAGGTTCTAGATTTGTGGTCAAAGAAAATAAAATGAAGGCCTTCAAGGAGTTGACCCAAACCCTGAGCCTCAACTTCCTACCTGTAACGTTAAGGATAACAGTATTTCTCTGCCCCACAGGGACATTCTGCAGATGAATATACTACGCTGGTCAGAAAATATGAAAAAGCATTTAAGAATGTGGCTAAGTACTAAGCCAGGGGCCAGCAACCTTTGCAAGCTGTGGGCTGGAACAACCTGGCTTCAGTCTGGCATGGATCTGATGCCTTTGGTAGCATCAGGAGTGAGGGGGGTTTGCCTTTGTCCGTGATGGGACCAGGCAACTGGGAGCTCTACTGATGCTGCTTTTCCAGTCTCCCTAGCACTTGGGGCACAAGTGCAGCTGAGAACTGTACCCATGCTGCTGCCACTGATTCTCCCCAGTAACCCCTTAGCTGCAGCCTCCAGCTGGTAGAGAACCACACCAGGTCCATGCAACTGGAAGCTGCATCCACCCTGCTGCTGTTTCTCCTTGTCTACCTCCACCCTCTTCTGACTGCAGCCCCAGCTCAGTTTCCTACTGGCTGGAAGCTGCACCTGCACTGCAGCCAGAAGTGGGGGGATGCAGGTGGGGTGGGGAAGGTGGGAGAAGTGGTAATGCAGGTGTAGGTTCCAGCTGCCAGGCCCTAGCTCCAGCATGGGCTCAGGCAAAGCCTTCCAGCTCGATGGGTCAGATCAAGTGGCTCTGCGAGTCAGCACATATTGCCAACATCCATACTAAGCAACAGCACGGTACATTAAAAATAATACATGTGCTCTTCTGCTCCATTAATAATGTACCATTTCTCATAAAACCAAAAGTATCCTTCTCTCTGTGCTCTTACATTGTCAGAATTTACATTTTGTTGCTTGAGAATGGAGCAGAAACCATCCTCCATCTGCCACCCAGCCAATAACTTCAACAGACATAAAACACTAGTTGTTACTCTCAAACACACCATAAAGCAGCATGGAGCAGAAGTTTTTCACAATAAACATGACTGAACAAAAAGGCTCTTACCTGGCCTGATTAAGGCTGGGTCCAGGGTTTCTATTCTGTTTGTGGCCATAATTACTTTTACATCCCCACGAGAATCAAACCCATCAAGCTGGTTCAGCAATTCCAGCATTGTACGCTGTATCTCTCTCTCACCACCTGAATTTGAGTCGTATCTTTGAAAAAGGAAATATGAGCAGATCAAATTAAATGTCGTAACTCTATACAGAATATACTTTCCTTTACAAACAAAGCCTATGTCACTTCAGTAGCAGAGGCTTTACTGGGTTTATAAAGGAACATTATTAAAGTATGCAGCTATAAACACTGAGAATAGTTCAGTTACTGTAATAGTTGGGCCCAACAGGGCACATGATGGACTAAGACACAGTCTTAAAAGGGACACCTTAGAAATCACATTGGTCTTAAATGATGTACCTGTAACTACTAAAAATACAGGAAGGGAAGATTTACAAACAAAATGCTAAAAAAAAAAAAAACCAACCCAGCCAACCAAAATAAATCAAACGAACCAAACAAACATTGAAAGTCACTACCTTCCCTGCATAATTAGTCACTTTCTCCCTTAATGATGATGAAGCTTATAAATAGAGTCAACAGGGCTATATCATACCAACACTTTCCTGTTTTCAGAGGGAAGAAGAAAATTACTAAAAGAAAAGTTCACAAGGATTTATTTTATTAAATGCTGGTCTTACTATTTAAAAGGAACTCTTTCAAAATACATTTTTAAAATGAGTCAAGTTTGAGGCTCACATATGCATTTCAAACAAACACTGCATTACAAACATTGAATCTGAAGCTTCTAAAAAGAAGGTGGCTGAATGTCTCCCAGTGATTACTGAATGTAATCCAATAACTTCTGGTTGAATGTCCCACACTTAGCTGATTCCTTCCTAAGAAATAATTGTACCCATTATTTTTTTAAATTCTGGAATTAATGCATTTTCAAATCATCATTCTGCTGAATCAGCCTGTCATACCCCTCTGGGAGAGTCTGCATAGAATCATAGAAAAGCAGGGCTGGAAGGGACCTCTGGAGGGCTCTACTTTTTGCAATGCCCTACATAATGCTCCTTATCGTAACTGGTTCTTAGGCAGTTCAGCAATGTATGCACTAGAGACATTGCACACATTGCTCAACTACCAGCACACAGGCTAAATTTGGGCTGTGTTACCATGACATCTTGGCCCCCAGGGCTCCCCATGGGCTGGGAAATTTGGTGGTGGAAGAGTAGTTGCAATTAATTGCCACCCCTTTCCTGCTGCTAAATTCTCAAGCTCTGCACAGCTGGGTCAGGCTAGCCCCCTCCCCACTGTGTGGCTGGATCTGGGCTGGGATGCCTCCCTTCCCCCTCCTGTGCTGCTCTGGGTCCCTGTGCACCACCTCCTGTGCAGCTGTTTCTACCCAACCCCTCTGTATGGCTGGGTGGGGCCCCGGCTGCCCCATGGATGGACCAGGCAGTGCCCATTTGGCCTGGAGCAAAAAGGTTGGGCACCACTGCATCAGAAAATGATCCTATTTTGAAGATAAATAGCAACAAATTTCCCACTTTCATTAGCCCTAAAAGCTCATATCTTATTTTCAGATTGAACTTTGATGAATACAAATACCAACAGTTCAAGTTTGACAGGGCCCCTTTAAATGGATGTCTGTGCTCATGCTGATTCAAGTCACAGACAGCGTATTTTACAGCAAGAGCTGAGGATGACATCAAACTATGGGGGGGAGTGTCAATTTAATTCTATCCAGCCTGCAGAGCCCCTAAAAAAATTTAGAAAATTAATATTCATCTGCCCCTGGCTGAGTGTCAAAGATGCAGCCACAACAGCAAGACCCACCCAGTACCAGTCCACCCCTGACCTTCCCCATCCCCAGCCAGAAGCCTGTGCCTAGCAGAGGCTTCTGGCCTGAGACCCTAGGGCTGTTTCACACCTCCCTGCATTGGAGGAAAATTCAGATGGGAGGGGGGGGAAAAAGGACCATGGGTGATCGCTCCTGTCCTCAGGGCCAGGCCAGACCAGCTCCTGCAGTCCTGACAATGCAGCTGGGAATCACGTGGTGCCAGAGCAGCTGGCAGGCAGAGGGGAAAAGTGAGGAAATCACTGTGGTAGGCAGGGGGAAGGGGCAGTGAGTTGGCACGCAGAGCGCAACTGCTGGGTGGGAGAGCAGGGCCCTTGCCAGCACTGGTGGGGGCCCAGGGCAGGGCGGTAGAAGAATGGGGCCGGGCCAATGGGGGCTCTGTGGAGCTGGTCTATCTCCCCCCTCTCCCTGCTGGTGCAGCCCAGCTCCATACAGCCCCTGCTGGCCTGTGCCCCGCCCTGCGCCTCACTTCATTTTAAGCTATTATACTATCACCTCTATGTACACTACACAAACGCATGTAAATCAGGACAAAAATATTTTTTTAAATGAAATTAATAAATATTGTAGTAAGTCTGATTTTTAGAATATAATTTGGTATTTTTTTCTGGTTCCAAGATGGCAAACCCCCTTGCTGAAAGGAGTATTTCTGGGAGCAAGGGGAGGGACTTCTGGTGGCAAAAGTCAGGGGTTAGGGGGTAGGACTTCCAATCCCAAGATGGCAACCAGGGTGCAGGGCTAACCCTTGCAGCCCTCAATGGTTTGCTGAAACTCAGGAAGCGGCTTGCCACCCAAAGTAGTTGCCCACCCCTGTTGTAGCAACTAATAGCTGCCCACCCGTTGTAGCAACTACTTCTTTCATTGCTATAAAGAGTGGAAAAATCTGTACATTTTTTACCTTAAGAAATTGTTTAAAGAAGAAATTCAATACTAGCTCCCCCAAAAGGAAGCATTTCAGATAACTCTCCTACCGTCCTTGTCAGAACAAAAAACATTCAACATGAAAGTTGGAATGCAAGGCCCTACCTCTTTGTACCGATGGCATCAATTTCATCGATGAAAACAATTGATGGTGCATGCTCCTCAGCAACACGGAACAATTCACGAACAAGTTTTGGACCATCACCTAGGTACTTCTGTATTAACTCAGAGCCAACGACTCTCAGGAAAGTTGCTGAGGTTTGGTTTGCCACCGCTTTGGCTAATAATGTTTTTCCTATTTTCAAAGCAGTAGAGTGGTTAGTTTGAAGCCAAAACTGCTCATTTTAAGAAAAAAAAAATTCATGAAATTGAGATGAGACAAGTCTAATGTGCAAATATTAAATTAAATTAAATTAATGTCACACTACAACTCAGTGACTAAAGTCTTAACGGGACAAACTGAGCAGACTGAATATTACTGAAATGTAGGGTACCTGTTCCAGGTGGACCATACAGAATGACTCCTTTGGGTGGCTTTATACCCATCTCTTCATAATACTCAGGGTGAGTTAGAGGAAGCTCCACCGACTCCTGCAGCATAAGGAAAACAAACACTGAAAATTTTACAAATGTTGACTAATCCTCAGAAGAATTTGGTGAGGATATTGAGTATTACAGCCTTGCAATAGAAGTAGTGAAGGCAAAAAACTAATTCACTTTAAAATAGAACCTGAAAGGCACTGTGAGATGCAACTGCCTATGATAGTAGGAGACTAGAATCAGGGACCCGGGAGATCCCAATTTGAAAGATAAGAAGCCTAAGGCAGAACAGGTGCCCAGCATAAGACCCTATGTGAAGTAAGTATCAGAGCTGAATATAGAACTCAAGAGTTCCTAACTCCCAATTCTGTGCCTTAAGCATTAGACAACACTTCAATTATCTGATGATTAAACAAGAGTACAGTAGTTATCAAGCATTAAAACTGATATTTTTGAAAACAGACAGTGATTTTGAGTTGTCTTAAAGAAATCTAATCCAAGGACACTTTCTGAATATCCGGACCCTTCAAGGTGACTCAATATTGGACACCCAAAATCATTAGTCATTTCTGAAAAGGATGGCTTAGTTGTAAAACTAAACTGCCTCCTGCCCTTTCATCCTACCATGTTAATGCAATGCTCTGGGTGAGATGTTCATAAATCCATAAAACTCAATGCTGTTACAGATCCCAAAGTAACTAAGACTTGGTCTTTTTGCTGCATACAGGATTGGGTACTGATAAGTAACCTGGTAATTTAAAAAGCAAACTTGTTTGAATTTATGTATATATGATTTATCAAATAAACATTCAAAGCAGCATATGAACAATGCACATAGACCTCAGATGCACTGGAGTCCTATGGTTACATGTTCAAGGTCATATCGTAACAGATATTTAGAAGATTCTTTTTTTAATAAGTTAATAGATCTGAATACCTTAATTTCTTGAATCTGATTGTCAAGGCCACCAATGTCAGCATACGTCTCCTGAGGGGCTTTCTCCACTTTCATCACTGTGACTAGAGGATCTGTATCATCCATCAGGACTCCTATCACAGCATGAACCTAGGCAAAGCAATAATATCAAACGTAAATAAAGTAGAATATAATATTACCTCTGGAACTCCTCCCTCTTGAAGTCCATCACAGCCCAAGCCCAGACATCTTTTAGAAGCACTGTAAAAATCTTCCTATTTGCACAGGAATTTAGCAAGTAAAGCTAGACTAGGAAATTGTTTAGCAGGTTTCTGCTTTATGGTTTTCTCCCATTTTATAAGCATTTTTCCTGTTTAATGTGGTATTCTGTTCTCCTATTAGGAGCTGTTCTAAGCTTCTGGTGGGCAGGGCAGTACATAAATCAAATAAGTTACTGGAGAGCAAGACTGCAGACAGAATGGTGCTACAAGTCCAAAATGAAACCTATCATACATTCATACAGTATGAAGCATAGTCTTAGAGCCCATACTGTGGTACTCCTATAACAGATTCTAAACAAAGGCTGGTTCAGAACAATACTAAAAACTTGTACCATGTCTTCATATTGCAAAGACAACTTACCTTATGATTGAGCAAAACAGAACAGCCTGGTTCTAGCAGATCCTTGTCCACAAAAGACAGAATGCTAACATAATGCTCTGAACCCACCGATGTAGACACGATAGCATGATTATCATCAATGATCTCTTCTAGGGTGCCAACAGACATCGGAGTGCCTCGCAGATCATCCACCTTTGACCTCTCCTCCTGGGAGCAACAAAACAGCAATAATCAAGAACAGAAAGAAAAGCTTCTGCTGAATATGCCCCCTACTATTTTAAGCTACATGCAAAAGAGCCTGCATGAGGAGGAAAGAGAGATTTATTAAGTTATACAGTCCATTCAACAGACACTGAAGTAAAAGCTTGTATACCTATTTAATAGAGTACAGACCCCAAAGCTCTTAAAAGTATCATACTCTGCTGTGGGAGCAACAAGGATTCCTTTTAGAGGCAGCACAAAGCAAGGCCACTATAGGATCTGTTTAAAGCCTACAAAAGCAGGAGTACCATGCTGCAGGAACATGCATGGGTCTAGCACGCTCCTTCCTTTCCCTGTTGAATGGCCATTAGTATGTAATAGAGTTGCACCAATACATTGCTCCCATATCATATCAGCACTGATACAGGGAAAGTTGACAAAATCAGCAACTGTTTTTTTTCGCCTGATGTAGCCAATAAGTGACCCATGCATACATGTAGCCACAGCATGCACATGGCCAGAAGCACAGCCCAGTGGCTTGGAAAGCAGCATCTGGCTGGTAAGTCTCAGGTGGGGGAAGGGAAGGGAAGGGGCGTGGGGAGGGCAGATCAAGGCCCCCCCGTGGTGAGGGAGGGAGTAGGGCTAGGGCAGACGTTGCTCAGCTGGGCATGGAAGTGCACAGGACAGAGCTACAAGCAGCTTGTCTGGGTTGTGGGGAGAATAGGGGTGGCTCATGCTGCTGCACACACCCTGGGATGGCAAGGGGAGAGGCGAATGTCCCCAGAACTGCACAGAGCAAGGGCAGGCTGGTACTGTGGGCTGGGGCAATACTGAGCTTCTCCTGGCAGGGGGTTGGGCTGTGTTGCTCTCAGGGCAGGCAGTGGTGCTGGAAGGGGAGGGTTGCGGGGGGCCACGGCACATTTTGGGGAAGAGTCCACCGCCACCCCAGCCCTAGCCCCATGCAGATCTGGGGCACATGCCCCCCATGCCCTCCCAAGGTGCACACAGCAGCAGGAACCACCCCCACCCGCCTGGACAAGCCACTTGTGGCTCCATCCTGTGCCTGCCCCATCTCTATTCCCTCCCTCACCATGGGGGCCTTGATCTGTGCCTCCCCCCATGCACCTTCCCTCCCTCCACACCTTCCCCCACACCAGACTTACTAGCTTGACGCTGGTCTCCACACTGCAGAACTGCCTATCAGAATCGGATTGGTATCAGCCAATATAGTTCCTTAAAAATCAGCCATTGGTATAGACCCAAAAAAATCTCTATTAGTGTACCACTAGGATGTAATTCCACTTTCAGAGGCCCATGAACGAAATCATCATTGTTGCTTCATCTATGATGAACTGTACCTAGGCTCAGCCCATGAGTCTCCCAGAAAATAACTTCATTCTCTAATTGTAAACTAAATATCAGTTGGGTAAGAGGCTGTATCTTCTACACCCTAGCAAAAAATTAAAATAAACCTCAAATATACATTTAGATTGGCTTATAAATTTAAGTCTCTCTTGCAAGTATTTGGGAATTGTCTTATTTATAATGCTTGAATTTTATTTTTAAAGGCCTAGGTTAGCAGTATCACTTTTATTACTAAGTAATAACCCCCTCAAAACTTACTTCTTGTTTTTCTTCCAAAGGCTTCATCTGTTCCTGATTTCTGATAAATTCTTCCTCCATCAAGAGATAATCTTTAATGCGCTCCAATTTCAACAATTTGAGTCTACACTGTGTATGAGGTGTCACTATAAAAAAGAATAAGCTGTGTATTTTAGACCCACAGTTAGACATGGTATATACATTTCATAGATTTCAGGGTCAGAAGGGACCTATCAGATCAATGAGTCAAACCCCCTGTCCTGGGCAGGAAAGAGTGCTGGGGTCAGACCCCAGCCAGGTGTTTGTCAATTTCCTCTTAAATACCTCCAAGGAAAGGGACAGCACCACCTCCCTTGGAAGTGTATTCCATATTTTGGCAACCCTCACTGTAAAGAATTTTTTCCTGATGTCCAGTCTAAATTTGCTCTCCTTCAGTTTGTGGCCATTGTTTCTAGTTACCCCGATGGGCGCCCTGGTAAACATCATATCCCCTGTTTCCCACCCCAATGAGTTTGTAGGTGGTGACACGATCACCTCTCAGCCTTCTCTTGTGGAGGCTGAATAGATTCAGGCCCCTCAAATTGGTCCTCATAGGGTTTTTCTGTAGGCCTTTAACCAAACAGGTGGCCCTCCTCGGGACCCTTTTCCAGGTTATCCACATCCCTCCTGAAGCGTGGCACCCAAAACTGGACCCAATACTCCAGCTACGGCCTGACCAGTGCTGCATAGAGGGGAAGTATCACCTCCTTATGTAAGAAAGAGTGTGGCTAGCTTTACTTATTACTTCATCACATTGGTGACTCATGTTCATTTTGGAGCCGCCGCCGACTCTGAGATCCCTTTCCGCAGTTGTGCTACTTAGAATGGTACCTCCCAAGCTATCGGAGTGTTGACGATTCTTCCTCCCTAATGCAACACATGGAACTTATCTTTGTTAAATCACATCCTAGTCTGTTCTGCTCATTTCCCCAGACTGTCCAAATCCACCAGGATTCGCTCCCTGCCCTCTAGTTTGTTTACCTCCCCCCATAGTTTGATGTCATCCGCAAACTTGGATAGGGTGCCCTCTGCTCCCTCATCCAAGTCACTAATGAAGATATTGAACAATACTGGTTCCAGGACAGAGCCTTGAGGGACTCTGCTGCCCACATTTCTCCAGGTAGAAACAGATCCATCCACCACCACTCTCTGGGTGCATTCCATAAGCCAATTTTCCACCCACTGGACTGTGTAATTAATAATCTACTCTGCAGCTGTTTAGTTTATTTATAAGAATTGGGTGCAACACTATTTACTTACTTAAAATCTAAGTAAATAACAGCTACCTCTATTCCTTCATCCAAGCATTTTGAGACCCAGTCGCAAAAAGAAACCAGGTTAGTCAGGCAGGATCGGCCTATTATGAACCCATGCTGGTTGCCCCTTAGCATTATTTTACCTGCTGGTCCCCCACAAATGTGATCCTTAACAATTTTCTCAAAGGTATTGCCAAGGATAGAGATGAGGCAAACCAACCTATAGTTACCTAGTTCCTCCTTCCTTCCCTTCTTGAAAATAGGGACCACATTGGACCTTTTCCAATCCTCTGGGGCCTGTCCTGAGCATTACGAGCGCTCAAACAGTTGCGCCAGTGGATCTGCTATGACTCCAGCTATTTCCCTAAGTACCCTAGGATGAAGATCATCAGGGCCCATTGACTTAAATACATCCAACCCCTCCAGGTGCCCCTTTACTAGGTCAGCGCTAATAGTTGGTGGTTGGTATCTCTCTTGTGCTTACCTAAAGTCCCATTAGAATGCATGATTGTATTTGTGCCCAGGAACACATTATTGAAATTGTTCAATAACGCACTGCTAGAAACTCTCGGCCAAATTCTTACTGATCAAGACACTCTGCCTTATTATGGACACTTGCATCACCAAGAGAAGATAAGAAATCCACCCACTCAAAACTTTTCAAAATACAAATGACCTAAAATAAAAATCTGTAGTTACTTTAAAATGTTTTGTGCACATTTTACATTATTAAATTCAGTGGGGCTACACCAACTTATAGCCTACTTTTATCTACATTTTCTTACAAATGTGTTCATCTAACAGTAACTGGGGTCAATGTTTGGGTGTATTAAAAAAGTTTTTCTATAAAACCTAAATAATCACTACACAGTTTTCAGTTACTTTACTTGTGAAAAAGTCAATACTCCCAGAACATAATAGGCAAGCTAACAGCACATTGAGGATAGCTATGAACTATAGACTTTAGAAGTCATGCTGACTACTATTCCAATATCTCATCACACACATGTCTCTGCTGGTCTACAGCATGAGTTTGAGTTCTCGCATGTTTTCAGTATTTTGGCAACAGAGCAGAAAAATAAGAACACCCCACAGATTATAAGAAGTTAGCTACCCAGTGTATAAAAATAGTCCCCTCCAATTAATCAAGTAACAACCTAGTCAACATTATAATCCAGTAGATCAGTTCAGGGAAGGAACGGTCAGTAGATCACCTGAAATACATACAAGACCCTGAAACCCTGGAATTGTAAAATTTAGTATTTCTTATTCCATTTCCTCCAATTTTAGTGTCAATGGATATGCCATTTTAAATGCTCAGTTTCACCAGTGTTTATGTATGGACAGAAGTAACAACTGTAATGTTTCAAAAAGCCAGGTATACAAACATACAAGCTCTTTGAAACATCCCCAAAGTGTCTAAAGTGCTCCAAAACAGCATCTCTTGAAATGCGGTACTACTCTGGAGCATTCCAGCTTTTTTTCCTCAGAAAACGTTAAGATTTGCCAAGATACTCTCTATACCACAATTTTATGGTAACCTTACCTAAATAAACCTTTGTTTTTTTGGCTTTGTCATTTGAGACTTAACCCCTAATATTGCAGTAACATTAGAAGGAGAACCAAGAAAAAGAAGTGTGCTTACCCAGTGGGAGTTTGCTGGCAGCATCTGGTCCCTTTGTTTTCTTCTTCTTTTTCCCTACTCTGGTTGGAACAGGGGGCTCATATTTCTTTTTCTTATCCTTTGAAGTCAAATCATCAAATAGTAATCAGAACAGTGATGATAAAAAAGCAATCACACAGCCAGACTGTAGTAGTAGGGTAGTTTTCCCTTTAAATGCAAACTACCATAAAATAAATGAAGTTTCTCATTCTCCAAACTTTGGCAGAGTCATGTCACAAAATGCTGAAACTTAAGTCATCTTCACCTCTCTGAAAGAGGATGCTGAGTCACAAAATTTGTGGCTGTCAGACAGCGGCACCACTGCATTCTGCATTAGTATAAACCATATTAAGGCAACTCATTTACATTTTCCAGGTTCACATTGTTCATGCACATCCCCACTCGCTCTGTTGTACCAGGACTACAGTGTGGGAACTTACTGCAATGTCTTTATACATCAAAGCAGAACAACTAAGGGTTTGAAGTTTGTACTTTGCAGTTTAGTCTACACATATTATAAGAAAAAAATTACACTGAACAAATCAGGCTATTTTCTTAAATAAACCATGGGACCCCTGAAACATGCATATGCAACTGATATTTAGGGAACCTCAGCTACTTCAGCAAATGTAAAACAGTGAATTTCAGATAGCAGAATATGATGAAACAAGGATAACACAAATTGAGCTATGAACTGCTGAAATCCCCATGCAGTTCACCTTACATTACTTACCTTATCGTCCTTCTTGCCACCCCCAGGGCCATGTCCGCCACTCTGACTTTGACCCTAAAGGAAAACAAAGGTGAGCCCCAAACGAAGGAAAGCAACTGGCACAGGAAGCACACCTAAACCTCCAGTTTTAGACTTACACAGAAAGATGCACCTTAACGAAGCTAAACAAAATACAGGCAAATCTGTGAGCAAATTCATGTCATCGAGTGGGAGAGCGTATGTGAGTGAGTCTGGGAGAGCATGAGTGTGGTGGCAGCTGTGATGGTTCGAGTTAGGCAGAGACAAGGATTTACTGGGGTGGCGGCAGTGCCGGCTGGCATAGCTCTGACAAGCTGCTAAACCTTCATCAGGTCACCTAACCAAGCTGGTCCAAGACCCAGCGGCGCAGCCGCCCCATGGTACAGCTGGTGCTAGGGATTCCTCCGGCCCCTCTGCGAGCTGGGGAGAAACGAGGAGCGCAGAGGGAGCCGCTCCGGGAGGCCACGGCGCTGCCCTGGGGCACCACAGCCGGCTTCAGCCACCCCCGCCCCAGCGGCCCGGAGCGGGGCCATGACTCGGCACTGGCCCGGCAGGCAGGCAGCGGGGCCCAGGGGAAAAGGCAGGAGGCTCCGCTCCGCCCTACTCCGCGCCCGCCAGTCCAGGGCCCGCGCCGGCAGGCCGGTTCTTCCCCCACTCCCGGCGCCGGTGGGACACGGCCCGTCCGAGCCCTCACACACTCACCATTCTGCCTCAACCGCCGCCGGAAGTGCCGCGGCCAATGGGGCGGGGCCGGGGAGGGGCCGCTACGGAGCGCGGCAGGGGCCAAACGCGGCGGGGCAGAGAATGCGTTGCGCGACATCTCGGCTCAAGAGGCGCGAGGGGCCGGCAGGGGGCGCCGCGCACGCGCTGCTGCGCCCGGGGCCGGGCTGTGGGGCTGCGTCGCCTCCCTTCGCTTCCCGCCTTCTTGTTTCTTTCCATTTTTTAACTCTTTTATTTTCTCTTTCACCACCGGCCCTCATCTCCTCCCCCACCGTTTCCCTTCCACCTCGCATGTCATTCCCCGCCTAGCTTCGTGCTCCGGCCCCGCCAAGCCCACCTCTCGCGCCCCCGAGAGCAGGGCTGCAGGCCTGTCCTGGCTCGGGCTGCGGCCCGGCCTCCAGGCGCTCCAGGTTTTGGACATACATCGCCAGGGGACTGCTGAGAGACACCCGGGAGAGCAGTGATAGGGCAGTCACTAAAACAAAAGGCAAAAGATTTATACAACTTGAACACTGAATTTAAGCCTCGGATCCGGTTTTCATGGTAGTCCAGTGGGTTTTTTAAATGTTACAATAACGTGCATTTGCCTTCCTGATGTAAAGTCTGAGCACCCTACTCTGCAACTGATCGATGCGAGCACACAGTCATGTTGGTGGTGTGCCGGGATCACGATGTTGTTACGGAAATCTCCCAGCGCACAGGTGTCCTTTGCTTTATGTTGTACATGCATTCCTGGAAAACGGCGCGTAACTTGGAACAACTAGGGACATGTTCTGAGACCGCAACTGTACTGGCCCATTTCTACCACATTTATGAGACAATTCTGGTACTTGCCAACAGCAGACAGTACATGCTACACACAGACACACGTGTGGCAGACAACGAGCGCGCAGCACAGATCCACACATTTTGATGCACATCACTCCCGCAATGCACCACACAAAGCAGCTGACTGCAGGCTTCCACCACACCAATCGCATAAGAGTGAATTTACCTCGTGTATAACGAATTTTTGGTATAAAGGGTCATCACATCAGACAGTGGTCACCACCAGGGGATCGCAGTTCACTGGTAGATCTCAGAGCCTCTTGCAGTGAATCTGAGGCTGGGTGGGGGATGAATGCCTGGGTGTATGCACAAGTGTGCCCCAGCCCAGCTCTTATGTTCAGAGCTCTTATGACCCATCTCGAGTGGCACACGGCTTTGCCGCTTCTGCTGGCCAGTACAGACCCAGCTGGGCTCCTCCTGCCCTCAGTAGCATGTGTGAAGCCAGCTTCAGCTGCATGCTGCTTTTCCTGGCCAGTGCTGACCCAGCTGGGTCCATCCCATCCGGAGCAGCACGTGTCTGAAGCCGGGTTCCCACAAGCTGCTGGGGTCAGGAGGAGCCTGGCTGGGTCTGCACTGGCCAGCAGAAGCAGTGGCGGAACCATGTGTTGCTCAGGACTGGACGAGCCCGGCCGGAGCAGCAGCGGCTGACCTGCATTTTGCCCCTGCCTGCGCCCGTCAGTCCCGAGCGGCACATGGCTCCACTGCGCTTCAGCTGGCTGGTGCCGACCCAGCTGGGCTCCTCCAATCCCCAGCAGCACGTGGGAATCCAGCTTCAGCTGCGTGCTGCTCCGGATGGGACAGACTTGCCCGGGTCAGCACCAGCCAGCAGAGGTGGCGGCAGAGCCGTGCGCGGCTCGAGACTGACCGGCACAGGTAGGGGGAAAGTGCAACTGAGCCCCTGCCACTCCGGCTGGGCTCATTCTGTCCTGAGCAGCACATGGCTACTCGTCTTCCCACACGCACCGCATCGGCAATATCAAGCTGATGCGGTGCGTGTGGCAACCTTGTCCCTTCCCCAGCCCTTAAGCAGCCATTAGGAAGCTGCTGAGGGAGGGACAAGGGGTGGGAATGAAAGTAAACCGTGTTTACTTTTGTTTCCTGTCGCAGCACCATGGGCCACAGAAAATGCCTTGGCAGGCCACATGGCGGCCCGCGGGCTGTATGTTGGACAAGCCTGGGCTAGATCAAGGCATTTGCAGTGAGGGACAGTGCTACAGAGGCAGAAGCAAAGGTAAGTTTAATGTTTGGCCAGGTGGAACTTACCTGCTGGGGAGGTGCACCTCCAAATAATTTTTTATTCATCTGCCTCAATATGCCCCCCTCTTCCCTCCCCGCAGACTTACCTACTGGGGAGTGGGGGGCAGTGGCGGCGGCACACAGTAGATCTTGGGTTGCTTTTAAATGCCAAAGGTGATCTTAAAAAGTTTGGAGACCACTGGCATAAGAGCAAATTTGAACATATAGAACCCGAATAAAGCAAGGGAAACTTGTAGATTCAAACAGAGTTGGCAACCCTCGTCCTGGCTCACCAGCCCTGCAGTGGCAACTCAACCATGGCTTGTAATCCCACCCCTGCCAGCCAGCCCTCTAGTGGCCAGTCACAGAGGTGCAGGTGGGGGACAGTCAGAGAAAGTTTTCAACCAAAAAGTGCAACTGCTCCAGGCTGGAGTGAGCGCTAACACTGAGCAGCATTTGAACATCTCAAACATGTAATAAGGCACTTACTTGTCAGCAAACAGGTAATGGTCAGTGTGTTTCAGTGAACTACAGGCAAGATGCTCAGCCCTACAGGAACCTAGAGGAAGGCAACGTCCCTTCCCCATGAGAAACCAGCCCACAAACTCTTGTCTGTTCAACCATGCATAGTTGACAATAGGCCTGCAAAACTTCGTAAAGCTGTGGTAACAGCAGCTGTATGAGGCTACAAAAGCTTCCAAGTGCACTGAAAAGAATACCAGGACTCTCAGTTCAATCTGTTCTCTTTAAAAGATCCTGAATGAAGACTGAGTCTTTGATGGCCTTGAGGGACTGATAGATTTTGGTTCTGTTGGACCATCAGAGTAGCAGGTTCCAAAATTGCTGCTCCTTGACTGAGGCTGTGGATGTATTTTTGTAGCATTAAAATGCTGCAGTTCTTTGAACCACAAGAAAAATATAGTGCTATAAGGGGTGGACAGGCATGCACTGCACAGCCTCCGGCTGGAGCACTACAAAGTCACAGAGAAGGCAATTAGTACTGTGCTCTTTGAACATGGGGCTTTTCAGCTTCAGCTCTGTGGCTCTGCTTCCACCACACCCCATGGTGGGCAGCAGGGGTGAGAGGAGAGCTGCAGCTCTGTGGTCCAGATTGCTGACCCCTTCTTTGAACATGCTGAACACTCAGGCGATGCCACAGATTAACTGTGCACACTCCTTCCCCCTTTGCAGGGGGTGGGTGAGTGAAGCACTGAGATGCCAAGGGACCAAGAGCCCCCTGTAGCACTATGGTGCACTGTGTGCCCATTACATGTGGTGTAACAAAACCATGCTACAGAGAAGTTTCTGTTCCAGCCAAGCATATTTTTGTAGCATATCTGCCATTTTTGTAGCGCTACAGGAGACGTGCACATCTGTCCCATCCACTTCTGTAGTGCTACAAAGTCATTTTGTAGTGCTGCAGATGTGACATCTGTCCAGGGCCTGTGGGTATGGGCACTTTAACAGTTTCTGTGAGGTAAGTGCAGATGTGAACTCACAGCACATCGGTTGCTCTGCGGCGACCGCTTACATGTATGCTATTACCCTGCAGTAAGTGTGATCTAGCTTGTCCCTCAGTTAAGTTAGTTGAGTGATACTTCATTAACCAAAACTAAAAAAGTGCAGACATGCAAGTAGTGGAGTACCCGGTGTACTGTAAGCCTATATCCTAGCTTATCTCACAATAACTTTTGAGTTAAACAAGTTAAACAGTTTGTACCTGTATCCCTTATATAGCAAGCATAGGATTGCCAGGTCAGGAATCCCAGCTGACATTAGGTCTTACAGTAAAGCAAAGAGATAAGGAAATTATTTAAATAGCCAGGACTCAAACCATAAAGGTTTTTAAAAGTCAAAGCCAAATCTTTGTTTAAACCTGAAAGTTAAAATTGTTCTGGTAAGAAGTTTTGACAAGACTGCAAAATCTACTTTAATATGAGGACTGCTATTGCAAAAGAAGTTCACATTTCTTCTGAAAGAAATGAGCAGTGTACAGGGAAGCAGACTTGAGTCTGACGAAGGTAGTGTGTAGATAGAAAAACAAAAATAACTGACAGTTAGCTTGTACAGCACTGTAGGCTGAAGAATCTCTTACTGATAGACCACGTCTGGGCTAGTCCACAGAGCACTCATAAGCCTCCACTCATGAAGGTCATCGGAGCACTGTTACTGCTGGCTGCTTTCACCCATGTCCTGATATGGAGGGTAGCAGACCAACAAAAAACGAAGCATTTTTGTCTGTTCCAGCAATAGCAAAGGTAGTGACTCCTGAGAGTAAGAACCCAACAGCTTTTCTTCCAATAACAAATTGGCAATATTTTTTCCATCACTGTTTTCAGAATAAACAGGGGCATCAAACCCAAATTATTTGCATAGAGCATTACCAGGAAAGAGTCTTAAGTGAGGAAAGAGTGAAAACATGAATTAAAGAAACATTAGTTACATATATGTATCTAGAAAAGAAATATAACGTTTAGGAGTTCAAATTTATCTGGGACCCATAACTGGAATTTATTTAAGCTGTCAGGAGGAAAGAGAAATGGGTGACCTTTCAGCTGTGACCTCTTGCAGTGAGTCAATCTCTGTGAGATTGTAGATGCACCAGGGGAAAGAGAAGAAATTATGCTTAAATTTAGAATTAAATGGCTGCACTGTGAGTCGTTTTTCTAGCCTTTTTTGTAGTCCATTTTATAATATAGCTAATTTAGAGGGAAAAAAAAGTTTCACTCATGCAGCAATTGCTTCTTTTCTGATCTGGAAGATATTTGATGAGGCGTTTGTCCTCACCCAAGTTAGTAGTAGTAGGCATCTGTCTATCTTGTGAGACAATAGAATTATGCTGAGTCAGATATCAGATCACCAAAAGTAATCCACACTTGAATGATAAAGTGAAGTTGGAGTGACCTCCCCAGGGCGCAAAAGCCTGAGCAGTGTATATGGAGTTGCCCACACACCAGCATTTCCCGCTCAGCCTTACTGGTTTAATCCAAAGGAAAGGCAGGTGCCAATATCTTTGGAACCAGCTTGGCCGCAGGCAGGGCTGGATTAACGCATAGGCAAACTAGGCATGTGCCTAGGGCCCTGAGCTGCAGTGGGCCCTGGTCCTTCCTTCCGTGGCGGCAGCGTGAATGGCCCCGCCTGCATCCCTTCCCTTCCCTTCCCCTCTCCTCCCCTCCACCAGCCTCACCACCACAGTGGATGCTTCCTAGCAGTGGCTCTGAGCCCTGCTCCCTGTGGGTGGCAGTGCCAGGGTGGGGAGGGGGTCTCGACTGGCCCAGGGCCCACAAGTTTGTTTGCCTAGGGCCCACTAAAGGGTTAATCTGGCCCTGATCGCAGGAGCCACTACATCAAAGGAAATCATCCATTTGTCCATCTACTGGGGCTCCAGTCCTAGACTGGCTGCCAACCAGGTTAAAGAGTCCAATCTACCATATCATGGAGTGGACTTCAGTTCCACTTCAACTTTTTGGAGGCATTTCCTCTGTCAGGATTAATCACTTTTCTAGAACTCCAGTAATAATTGCTGGCATAGAATTTGACATTCAGATAACTGTTCTCTGTATTAGGTCAGTGAATGCTAATTTGTACCTTTTGATGATATGAAAAATAAGACTTTACACTGAGGCTTTATTATCCATATCCTCATAGGTGAGGTTTCTATGCTTGTATGCAAAGGGAAGAGGAGTAACCCAGGTAAAGGGTAGCTATAATTCTAGTACCTGGGAGTACCAGGGCTAGTTGAGTCTTGTATGCAGTGCTTTTGGCATTCCACTACATACCTTAGATGGAATGACAATGCTCCTCTGAATAGGGCTGTCTCTTACTCTGTGTATGTACAGTGCCTACCACAATGAGCCCCAATCTCAGCCACAACCCTTAGATGCTATTTACTTACCTACTACCCACCCACCCAGCCACCCAACATAGTATCTGATATTTGGTCTGTACCAAAAAAATATGCTGCCTTTGTTTTAACTAGGGGTTAAGTGTACTCTCTACCCAGTATAGTTTTGCTGACAAAACTGCCAGTCTGAATGCAGCTGTGCCAACAGAAGAAGCCTGCTTTCATTCAAGAAGGCGGTATAACAAAGTTACCACTCCATGATGGGTCTCCATTAGAGGGCTGTGTTGCCATAGCTCTGTCAGCAAAGCTATGGTAACAGCCCTCTGACCCAAATGCCTGTCTATAAAAAAATAATAGCAAGTTCTTTGTGGACTTAACAAAATTTCTGTGACTTCTACCTTTTTGAAGGATCATACTGCCTATAAGTAGGTTTTGTTTTATTTGCTTATTTTAGAGGGTGATCTAGAAGAGGATGTTCATAGTGTGACTGTGGAAAGATTATCATATTATAAATACTTATACTCTTTATTTGAATGATCTATCCCATGGACTGAGTTCTTTCAGTCTGTCACTGTGTTTCAATGCAGTCATCACAGAATCTTTGACTATGTTCCCTTGTTTCAGAGTTGCGAGTAGGATGTAGCATATGCTTTGCTTTTTGCTTTGATGGTTTCTAGGCTGTTATTTCATACTTCTTTGCAATTGACTTCTTTTGTGGGTAAGGAATTGTGTTTATAAAATAGCACTATCTCTCTGGCCCAACTGTGCAGAACGGCATAGGGCTTTTACCTCTTCCTTGTGCTTGTTTTGCTAGGATAATTTTACACTCTGGATTCTCTCTTGCTTCTCTTGTCTACTATTTTTACTGCAACATAATAGCATTCACTATTCTTTTTATTTTCTTCTAATTGGTGCGTTAGCTCCATTTTCTCTTATACACTCAGCAGTTTGTATTTTTTTAGGTGCCTCGAAATGAGGTAAGACAAGTCTTCCATGATCTTAACAAGATTCTCTTCCTTGGTAGATATGTTTTACATAGTATGGCAGGCTCACTGCTTTTGCCTGGCAAGCCCAGCTTGGAGAAGGACTCTTCGGATTGGTAGAACATGTCCACCAATCAGGTAACAGCTAGGAGAGGCTTGTCCCACCCCTGCTCAGAGTGGAGGGGATGTGAGGAGCCCCTGGACCTGATTGAAGACTGCGCTTTGCAGGTCTGGCAGACTTCAGGGGTGGGGCCTCTGGTGTAAATAAAAGCCCAGCGTGCTCAGCATGGGACTCAAGAAGAGCGGAACCAAGAAGAGCTGGGGAGCTGTCCTCCAGCAGGCAGTAGGTCCAAGGCTTCTGAAGCCACCACTGGAGGCGCAGCCTTGGGAGTGGTGCAAGATCGCTCAGGCTGTTGACAGCACAGGTGGACGGTGCGGGGAGACCTGGCCCTGGGAGCAGTGTGAGACTGCTCGGACCCATCACAGTGTGTGGTTCAGCGCACGGAGCCCAGGCTTTGGGAGCCATAAGCGGTGGCTCCAGCCTGCAACTCTGGCAGGGCCAGTGGGCCACACTGTGCAGGGCAGCACACAGGGCAAGAGCCTTGTGGGCCACAGTGAGGTGGCTCAGGCCCCATCTCCCGGCAAGTGGCCAGGTCCCATGGTGTGCAGGCTTGGGAGCCAGAGAGCAGCAGAAGCTGCTTGGGTTGGCCACCCAGCGTGAGGCTGGCCGGCCAGAGCCTGAAGGGCCTGGCCTATGCTAAAAGAGCCCTCAGTGCCAAAGCCAGGGCATGATGAAATAGTAGTGCTACAGCATGAGGATCATCACCCAGAGGCCAGCAGCAGTGGTGCAGCAGCTGAGAGGAGCTGAGCCCTCGGTGCCCAGAGTGCGGCACAGGGTGGGGAGGAGCCCAGCAATGCAGGAGAGGCCTGGAGAGGCCCTCCAGCAGAGGAGACCCCATCAAGCTGCACCCTGACCACCCCTACCTGAGGGAGCGTTTCCCTTGGTTTCACAGGGGAAAGACATTTGGGGCGGGCAAACCCAGACAAGGGGCTGGGTGAGCAGCCCCCTGCCTAGTCAAGACCCTAAAGGGAGGGGCCCCTGGTGCTTCCTGGACACCCCCCACAAAGGAACCCGTTGGAAGGAGGACTATCTCTTGCTATGGGTCAGGGACTATATTAAGGAATAGATATTATTAAGATTGTGCCTGTTTGCACCTTATATTTTGTAATTGAAATGTTGTATTGTGATGTTGTGTTGATGCTGCTGAAATTGTTTTATTGTGATGGTTAAATAGTGTTATTTAGAGTTTGACCTTGGTTATTGGTTAATGTTGACTGTGTAAATATATGTATATGATGTTTAGTTTTATGTATATAACTCAATAAATTGTATATAGTCAAGGACTTTGGTCTTGGGCTAACTCTATAGAGGAAAGAGAGATCTCCTCGAAATTCTGGCATCCCTCTCACAGCACCCCACCTGCCTACCCATCCCATCCAACTGAGAATGGGGTGTACTCCGGTTACAATAGTGGTGCCTTTGTTTTAAGTTCAGAGCACATTTCTGATATTACATCTTCCCTTCCAGACATTGTTCTCTTCCACTTGGCCTCTAGGACAGTCAGTCTGACTCTAGAGCCATGTTTGTTTGGAATCGCAGGTGGGATTGTTAAGTTTACCTGAAACTTCCCTAAGACTATTTTATTTGCCAAATTGTTTGAATTTACATTTTCCATGTTGGGTGAAAAATTTCAGCCAAAATGGTTTATCTGCTTTTGAAAAAGAGGCCTTAGAAGTAATCGGTGGGCTTTTCTTTGCAGTGTCCTAAGGCAGCGATTCTAAACTGGGGAGCAGCAAGGTTTTTTTTTTAGGCTGTGTGCACCTTGGCTCTATGCAAAGTGTGCTTTGCCTTCTCCATTGTCCTGCACACAAGCAGCACCCATTGCTGCTCCTCTGGGAGCCCACAGCTGATGCTTCACTGCTCCTGGCTGCCCCTGTGCTCTAAGCAGCACACTCAGCTACAGGCTGGTGAGGGACATGGGGTCATGCCTTTCTGCCCAGTTCATCCCCACACTCCTCCCATGCTCTCATGGCCAGTGGCGGGCAACATGGGGCAGGTCGTCAGCATGTCTGTCCCCAGAGATTTAGCCCTGGTGGTGGGGCCGCACTTGCCCCTTCAGGTACAGATTGAATATGCATACAGCTAAATATGCAGGATATCATCATTAGTGATGCTCAGATGACAGATTCCAAGCAAAAACTAGCTCTTTAACTTATCATCTGTTGTTCTTTGTAGAAAATATTATAATTGTTTTTACTCCACGCATTGAATAATGTACATCTATTCTATAAGGCTATGTACATTGTATAACATGTACATTGTATTAATGGAAGCATCACTTGTGAATCAAGGGAAGTGATTCTTCTACTCTATTCAACACTGGAGAGGCCTCACCTGGAGTACTAGGTCCAGTTTTGGGCCCCATACTTCAAGACGGATGTGGACAGTTTGGAAAGAGTTCAGTACACGGCAGTGAAAATGATTAGGGGCCTTGGAGGCAAGACTTTTGAAGAAAGGCTGAAAGAACAAGGGCTATTTAGTTTGGGGAAGAGAAGGCTGAGAAGGGATTTGATGCTAGTCTTCAAATACGTGAAGGGTGATTACAGAGAGGCTAGAGATAGCCATAGGAGACAGGACTCTCTGGCCACAGTGGGCAGAACTGGAGGAGAAATGGCCTCAAGCTGCAGCAGGGGAGATTTCTGTTGGAAATTAGGAGGAACTTCCTGACTACAAGGGTGGGCAAGGATTGGAAGAGGCTACCTAGAGGAATTGTGGAATCTCCATTCTTGGAAAAAACCTGGAAAATTACCTGCAGAAAAATATATTAATTGTGTTTGACCAGTTAACATTAACAATGCTGGGTAAAAGTGAGTGCTGCAGAAATGTACTGTAGTGGGGAACCTGTTGCATGCCTCAATGTTCAATTCCAGTTTTACTGTTTTGAAGATATGGAATAGTTTTAAAGGTCAGACAAGGAAGAAAAAATTGTTTGACTACCAAGATTCCCTTTCCTTTAAAAGCACAAAATGCTTGAGGGCACTTTTGACTGGCACAGTAACAATGATGTGTAGACAGGTCCCATTTTTGAAAGTGACTTGGCACACTAGCCATTTATAGACATGCTTCAGGGGTGGGGGGGTTGGGAAGCGAGAGCTCCAAGAGCTGCTCTAATTAAAGTGCCCGGAACGTCATGTGTATCAGCATCCCCACGCTGGAAAATCATGGCGGGGGCTCTTTAACTAAAGTTCATCAAACAAGCTTTAGTTAAGGCACCCCTGCCTCTATTTTTCAGCGTGGGGACACTGATACATGTGACTCTGGAGTCTGTTGGAGCATGGTAATTACCACACTCCAGCTGACTTGATTAATTGAGTCATCAATTAATGTCATCCTCCTGCTGTACCGGCCTTGGTGAGGCTGCAGCTGGAGTACTGCATCCAATTCTGGGCTCTACAATTCAAAAAGCACATGGAAAAGCTTGAGAGAGTCCAGAGGAGAGCCATGCACATAATCAGAGGGCAAGAGAACAGGCCTTATGAAGAGAAGCTGAGAGCCATGGGACTCTTCAGCCTAGAAAAGTGCAGGCTCAGGGGTGACCTGGTGGCAGCCTATAAGTACATAAGGGATATGCATCAGGATCTGGGGGAACACCTGTTCACCAGAGTGCCCCAAGGAATAGCAAGGTCCAATGGTCATAAACTCCTTCAAGACCGTTTTAGGCTGGACATAAGGAAAAATTTCTTTACTGTCTGAGCCCCCAAGGCCTAGAATAGATTCCCTCCAGAAGTGGTGCAAGCACCTACTCTGCACTCTTTTAAGAAATGTTTGGACGCCTATCTTGCTTGGACCCTTTGACCCTAGCTGACTTCCTGGCCCTGTGGCAGGGGGCTGGACTCTATGATTTTCCGAGGTCCCTTCCAGCCCTAATGTCTATGAAATCTATGAAATGTGTGTGCCCGTCTGGCCTCGATCATCCGGTCACGTGTTGCTTGGACCTGGATGTTCCATAGTGTTCGCCCATCCATCCCAGCTGTTACGCCAAGTTGGTGTCTCCTCCTGGTATTGTCTTTTCCCAATCTCTCCTGCCACGACTTCGGATCTTGCTTCAGTGGTTGGTGTCTGACTACTGGGGTTCTCTCGACTATGGGACAGTTGCCGGGTGATCTGCAAGGCTCCACCTCCCCTATACCTTGCCCTTACACCCAGCCTTGACGGGTCACAGTTGTCCTTCTGGCCAAACTCCCGACTGTTGAGCCCCTGACCCCTCCCCACTTTTCGAGGCCAATGCAATCTGCCCTGCCTGCTGTATGGGCCGCCTGGGCAACTACCGAGACTACGAGACCACCACCTTCCCCCCCAAAAGCTAACAACAGATGTAAGGACTTAATAATGCCCAGGCTGCCTGCTCCAACCCTCAACCCCTCCTAAAGTGGGAAACACAAAACTCTAAACCAAAAAGGAAAAACAGATACAATTTGGGAGGAGGGCCTCCGTCCCCTCTGTCCGGCTCCTCCTTTGGCCTGGACAGGGCCAACAACTCTCCCAGACCCTAAGGTCTATTTTCGGCTTGGTAGGTAGTCGTTGTCTTTTGCAGGCTCTGCCACTGTTCCTCTCTCTTGTTGTCCTGCCTTGGGGTTCTTTGGGCTACCGGCGATCCTCCACTGGGCATCTGTCTACCTGAACCTCGCTGAAACCACGCCACGTCACTGGGGGCCGTCCTTTGCAACCTCGCCTGCTGCCCTTGCCTCTTGTCTCTCACCGGGTGTGCCTCTTCGGCTTCCTTGGTGCCCTCTACAGTCCCACCTGGATTGGTGTCATCGATCATGTCGATCTCTGTAGCCCCTCTGCTGTAGCGGCTGACATTGGAGCCTGTCTGTGCCTCTTTAATCTCTTTTCCGGGTCCCATACCCACGGAATCGTCTTCGGCCTTAGGCTTTTCCTGCGGCAGCCAGCAGCCTCTGGCTTGCTGTGTGCTCTGCCACATTCTTCCTCGCCAGGGGAATCTGCTTCTGGCTTCCCTCGCCCCTGCAGGGACTCTGGAGCGACACCTCCAGCTGGAGCTCTGGCCAGCATCCATCCTCCCTCTTCCTTGCCGGTGGCACCTTTTATTCCTGCTGGTTGGCTCCTGCTGCTGACGTCACCTGCCAGCTGCAACTTTATAAAGACATGGCTAACTAGCCACGTGGGCCCTGCCTCTAGCTCCACCACAGATCCTGCTGCAGGTAAGCAGTTTTTCTTTTCTTTTCTTTCATTTTCATTTACTTCCGTGGGTTCCTGATCCTGGGGCTCCCCCTGGGCTCTTCAGGGTCTTCCCCTTTGTTTGTCCCTGTAACAATGTGCTTTGATGCATTCAATGCCTATTTATGTTTAGCTTTGTTTATTAGAGTGGCTGAGTGTTCTGGAAGCACAATTTTTTAAAATACTTGGAGTTTTGTATACCTAACTATTGTAATGAGCAGTTTTGAATTTTGTTTACATAACAAATTAAGTATGCAGATTTTTACAAATGTTCATTACTGTGCGTGCCAAGCTACATGAAACCCTATTTAGGGAACATAAGTATTTACTATAAAAGGTTCTGAAAAGACAAGATTACATTTTTGAGATCCTTCTAGAGAAGAGAGATTTTATTACATAAATACTTTGAAACTTGACATGAATGTAATATTGTGAATACTCAGGCATAAAACTAAACTGGCAATGGAAGGACACTTACATTAAAATGAGGTCATCCTCATAAAATGTCAGAATGATAAAATAATAATAATACAATAATAATAAAAGTAACAATAATAATGCTATATGCATTTATTTGGTTTTACTGCCTTTCCTGTGTGGGTCTAAATTCTGCTGTCTGATGTACTTGTGCAATGCCACAGAAGTCAGAGGGGTTGTACAAGGTTAGAGTGAAAACAGAGTAAGGTCCACTACTTGTTCATTGTGTGACTGGTTCCAGGTGAAGTGGTGTAAAATGCTATAATGGCGGGGGAGCGCTCCCCTTGGCCACTTGTTGTATCATGATAGCTACAAGAGTTATCAATGCACACTCTGTTTGGAGAAACATTCAAGTATTTTTTAAAAATTCCTATGTAGTATGGTGGGTTTTTGTTTCCCACATTCTAATTTCTGCCAAGTTATCTTTACACAAGCATGCTGGCCCAATTATGTCCTGATGTAGGTAGGTGCAGCTGTTGATTTTATGCAGGAACATTTAAATAACATGTGGGATGAGCTGGATCATTTTATTTTTCTTTCCCTGGCAACCTGGTAAAATCTGAAGATGTTTGAAGACAGGGAAATAATGAATAATTTGAATTAGCAGAAGTAATTTTTGCTTTCAGTTAAACACATATTTTAGCTGTTAAAAGTCATTTTAAGAGTCTTTTCTTCTGTAGTGAGATATAGATCTAGGCAGGAAACTTTGTGTTCTCATCTTGCAACAATTTTTGGAATTAGGACAACAAAAAAATTCAAAATGTGGTAACATATTGGAAGCTTGAAAACTTTTATAAAAAATCAGTCTAATAGAATTACATTAGGTTGACTGAAATTTTATACTTTAGTAATTTTGAAGCATTTCATTTCAGTGTTTTCATTTTAAAGACTTTAGCATCCATTAAAATTTGAAATAAATATATAAAAATATAACAATGAAATAAAAAAATCAAGCAGGATTTTTGGCAGTTTTGAAGTTATATTTTTAATGATTCAAAAGAATCATTGGAAATAAATTTTCTCATGAACAGTTTGGGTTTTGACAATTTGACATTTTCCAGTGAAAAACTGTTTAGTCAGAAGATTTCCATCCAGAACTAGTCAGAAGTGGCTGAATTATTAGTTTTCTCCATCTACAACACCTTGTGTATTTAAACAATGCTGCTGCTTTGAACAAAGTAGCTGTTGAGAAAAGCTTTTCAGAAAAGAAAAATGTAACGTATTGCTGAAAACATTTGAAGAATACATGTTAGATACCAGGTAGAGGGGACCGTAAAGTAAAATAAAAAAATTAACGATTTCTAATTTGCATGGGTATGGACATGGTTCATCTCAAATGTGTAGATTTTGGGGTGGTGGGAGATGGAATGCATGCTATTTGTGTTTCCTTGTAAACACAGATGTAGAGAGAGACCAGTGTATAAATGAATTAACATAGCCTTAGGGAAAAGATTCAGTTTTATACATAAGGAACTGGAAAAAGAGTATTTCCTTAATACTCTTCAATAAATATAATAAAAAAAGCACTTCAATAAATATAATAAAAAAAGCTTCAGGGAGCAATCATAAAAATATAAGAACAGGGGTGTTCGCTCTCTGGTGCTTGCCTATTTGGGCAATTACACGATCCTTTCAATTCTGTGGGATGCTGTTGAATAGCTGTTGAAGAATAGCATTTTCCTTCCCTTTAGTGGCTATATAGCAGGTGTTGTAATTAACTTATTTTGATCCACATTTTTGGAAATAACTGTCTCATTTTTTGGGTTCCCTACTTTTGGCACTTTCTGAATTCTGCAGTCTGCAGGTAATTACCCTTTTGCAGAGCAACTCCTATTCACGTGCATTGGCAGTGAGAACATTCACTTGTACTGAAAATTTGATTCCATGGCACACCAAGTGTCTGAAATTGGAAGCCCAGAAATCAAAGCACCAAAAATGAGTAGACAATTTGGAAAATGTTGACTATAGATTTTGTTATCATTTATGATCCTTCAACATGAAAAATGTAAGAAGAAAGTGTGATAGGGTTCATCATAATGTCCCTCTTATCCCAGAAATCAATTCTATGTTGTCCTTTTTAGAATACTGTAAAACAAGTCATTATATTAATATTAATAATAGTAATTTACATCTTTTACATCTTTTTGCATGCTTCTCCCCTGCCCAGTCCTGCCTTAAGGGCATCAGCCAATTGCTGCCGTGAAAAGCCCACAACTGCACATGCTGCATGTGACTTGCTTAAGGATCAGGGTGGGGGGAGCCCAAAAGACTTTTAGGGGTAAGGGATCAGCATGTTTAGACATCTTTTGTGATCGCATGGAACAAACTGTTAGTACTGTGTATCCTACAAACTGTTTTGGGGCTTTGTCCCACCTCAAGAGACAAGGACATATTGGGTGCCTGTAGACATGTGGGGAGGCTGGTCTGACATGCTGTTATTATGGTGTGTTGAAGCAGACTTGATTAATCAAGTCTCCTGGAGCATGCTAATTGGCACGCTCAAGCAGCCTCTGCATGTCATGTATCAGCATCTCTGTGCTTCAAAATGGCAGTGGGGGTGCTTTAAAGCTCATTAGGTAAACTTTAGTTAAAGAACCTGCATCGCCATTTTGAAGTGCAGGGATGCTGATACACAAGATGTGGAGGCTGCTTTAATTAGAGTGATTCTGGTATAAAAATGCCCATGAACACTTGTGCTTTGTCCAGAGAGGAAACATTTTCTCTTGCAACAAGGATACTGTCTATTTGTAGCCTGAGTGGGCACCCACTGTTCTCATCCACCACGTCTTGATGGATTTATAATATAGGGAGGCTGTCTTCACATCCCGTTGGACACGGTCCTAATGGATTTCCTTCAATGCCTTGGGTTCCCAGACCCCTTGTGGGTCCTGTTTCAAAAACAGATGTCACAGGACACCCCAGCCTTATGGGCTATATGTATGGCTACAATCGCCCCTTTACCACATGCCAAGCCTCACAGATGGTATTGACGTTGTCCGGTCTAGGCCTTGCTGTAATTTAGCCCCCTTGTCCTCTCTGGGCTCTCTGCAGCCCTCTCTCTGTGCCTCACTGGCACCTGGGCTCTCCACAGCCCTGCCTTTGCACCCCTTGTGCCATGCCCTTGCTGGCGCCGGGGTCTGTGCACCCCCAAAATGCCATGCCCTCTCTGGCACCGGGGTCCCGACGGTGCAGCGGGCCCCCAATGAGGCCTCCTCCTTCCCCACATAGCCTCACCCAAACCACCGGTGTTATACAGCAGTAAACAAAACATAAATCCCTGGGCTATAACATCATACAAAAGATCAGGATGTGCTCTGACCCTTTGCGAGAATCAGATTTTGTCCCTGGCACTAAGTGTCTAGTAGGCAAGGGTACCTGTGGAGCTCATGGAGCCCCCTTAGCCTTAGGTGCAGCATATCAGGCAGTTGCAGCGTCACTGGGCACATCCCGTCGGGCTGGTAGCAGAGAACAGCTCTCCTGGCCTCAGCCCTGGGGTTTATATATATGACAGGCCCTGCCCCTTCTGGTCAGCTGACCGCTGGCAAGTGCCAGCTATCACATTCTGGCGACCCTGGTAACCAGCAGCTGGGGTTCCCAACTGCCTGCTCGGGCCCTCTCCTTAGCAGTTCCAGCCCTTAAAAGGAGCAGGACACCTGAGTGCCCTGTGACAGTGGCAGCAGTGGGGGTGTGGTAGCAGGGAGCAGGGAGCTCCTGCAGGCAGTGGTAGTGGTGTCAGCAGTGGGGGGTGGCAGGGGTGGCAAGAGCTGACCAGTGGTTGGCGACCACCCACAGACGCCACCAGCAGCATTGGCAGTAGCCAGTGGCAATCGGGGACTGCCCTCAGACGACACTAGTGATGTTGGCAGCAGGTGGGGGGTGGCAAGCAGCAGCCACCCGCAGGTGCTGCTTGCACCGGCGGCGACGCTTTTCACAGGGGGTGCGCCATCAATCTCAGAGGGTGCATGTGCACCCACGTGTATCCCCTACGCATTGCCAATGAGCAGACTTGTCCCAAAGTAAAACCAGCTTGAGATCAGAACAATGGCCAAAATCCATTTAAAGGCAAAGTTAAAAAACGGCTTTTTTAGCCCTGGTTAGCAAATAACTAGGCTCTACATGGTTCATTAGTCCTTTCAGAAAGGGTTTTTTAGTACCTGAGAAGTAGGTAAAGAACTGTGTTACTATGGTAACTTTTGCACTGGAGGCATATGAAATTGTAAGATATCTTTTCATAAATTGATTGGAAGTTGTATTAACAAATAGGTCTTATTCTGTAGGGTTTTGTGGCTATATCATAGCTTATGTATAGACCACATGCAGATGCTCCTCTGGCACTTCAATACATTTGAGTGGAGGAGAGGAAGTGGATTAATGAACTACACAGATTAGCAAATTGAGTGGGAATGCCAAGTTCATCACCATTTCTCACCACTTCTCTGCTAATGCCAAAGGCTTAAGTCAGTTAGAGTTGCCAGTGCTCAGCACTCTTCAGAATTTGGCTCACAGTGCTTCAATGGCCTCTGGAATAAATTTAACAAACTTAACAGTTTAGTTAACTGAAGTAACCTATAGATAAATAGATTTTGCTTCAGAACCACATTGCAGACCTAAATCAGTTGATAAAGAAGACATAGAAATAACTCTCAAGGGAAGAGAGAAATATTGAATCAGTGGGTCTGTCTACATGTGTGTTTGAACTGGAAGCAGTTTACTCCCAAGTAAACTACCCATGATTAAATGGTCTCAGGCACATGTCTACATGTGCAGGGTCCTGGGAATAGAGTTGCTGCTCATGGCAGCAATCTGCTCCCATCCCTACTAGCCCTGCATCGGCCCCCTGCAGCAGCCATGGGGGAGCTCTAGGCTCCCCCAGGGTGCTAGCCCGGGGACTGGAAAGGAGCACCAGGCCAGGTGACAGCTGCCTCCTGGAAGGGGCTCAGCCCCACCCCTGCAGCTCTTTCTAAGCCCCATGCCTTGATTGCCCAATTGGGGAATGGGGCTGAGACCTGCCCCTGACTGGGACAGTTCCCAGCCCCTGCTCTGTGATTATGGGGTGGTGGCTAGAGAGCCTGTTCCCTGCCCAGCTCCATAATCATGAACAGGAAAGCTGACTTTGGCAAGGCCGGGGGGGGGGGCAGGGATTGGGGGCCCCCCACACCTGCCCTGTAGGTGCCCGCCTTAGGGCCCTGGAGGCGCAGGTGAGGGAGCTCCAGGAGAAGGTTAGCAGGCTGAGGGGAATCAGGGAGGCGGATGATGAAATTGATGGTTATTTCCTTTCCCTGCAGGGCCATGCACCCAAGGAAGAAGCACCCCGGGAGGTGCCTTCCACTGCAGAGTGGCAGACAGTTACTCCAGAACCAGGGCTGCTCACAGCAAAGGAGTACCAGTTCCTCCAGTCCGGCTGGAGAACAGGTACGAGGCCCTGGCAACGCTGGAGCAGAAGGAAGGAGAGGAGGCAACCAGAGAGGAGGCAAATCCACACTCTCCATGCTCCGAACAGGCCGAAGGAACTAAGAAGTCCTGGAGGAGGAAACGTTGAGTGATCGTCGTAGGCAACTCCATCCTGAGAGGTACAGAGGGCCCCATCTGTCGCCAGGACCCCTCACCATGTGAGATCTACTGCCTGCCTGGAGCAAAGATTCAGGATGTGACAGCGATGATCCGGGCCGTGTTCCAGCCCACCAATTACTACCCCATGGTCCTACTCCATGTGGGTACTAATGATGCCTCCAGGAGAAGCCCTGATCACCTGATGACAGACTACGCTCTGGGGGGCGTGCTGAGGGAGATAGGGGCACAGGTGGTATTCTCTTCTGTCCTACCAGTGAGTGGACGTGGAAGACAACACAAGACCTGCATCACAGAGACCAACTGGCTGCTTTGGGAATGGTGTCTTGAGGCAGGCTTCGGCTTCCTAGACAATGACCCGCACATCACGATGAGAGACATGCTCAGGTGGGATGGGCTTCACCTTTCCCCCAAACGTAAGCGGGTGTTCTCTTCTAGGTTGGCAGATCTCCTCCGGCAGGCTTTAAACTAGGCTTGTCAGGGGAAGGGGAAGATGACGGCAGAGGAAGCCTTGGACCACTAAACCAAGCAGCACCCACAAGTACAGCCAACAATGAGCAAAACAAATACCCAGGTAAGCAACAGGGGCCAGGGCAGTACTGAGATTGGGGGCCAGTGCACACACCTTCAGGAGGCCTCAAATGCCTCTACACAAACACTCATAGTATGGGGAAAAAAAGCAGGAGGACCTTACCCTCCTGCTAGCTGACACCAACCCAGACATAGTGGGGCTCACAGAAATGTGGTGGGACCCAATGCACGACTGGGTGGTGAATATCAAAGGCTATAGGCTGTACAGGAGGGACAGGACAGGGAGGAAAGGTATGGCGCTCTACATTAAGGAGGAATACACAACATCATCAAGTAGCACAAGGTAAGAGGAGGGGCACACTGAAGTGCTCTGGGTTAGAATACAAGGCAGTTGATGGGAAAGGGACTTAACAGTGGGGGTCTACTACAGGCCACCCAACCAAGGGGAAGAGCTAGATCGGGAATTCTTAAGTCAGCTCATGGAGGTAATTAGGTCAAAAGACGTGGTCATCATGGGTGACCTGAACTTTCCAGACATCTGCTGGGAAGAGGAGTCAGCCAGGTCTGACTGCTCACGTAGGTTCCTAGCCAAAATGCAGGACTTCTGTCTAACCCAGGAGGTGCATAGCTCCACCAGGAGAGATGCCCTCTTGGACCTGGTGCTGGCCAAGGGCGATGACCTGGTGCGGGGGTTGCAGGTGCTCAACCACCTGGGTGACAGCAATCTGGATTCTGATGCAGCGCAAGGTGGCAAGGCCTGGAGCAAGGCAGCAGCCCTAGATTTCGGGAGGGTGGACTTCAATGAGCTGAGAAGAATAGTTGGGAAGGCACTGAGGTCCCGGAGGGGAGGGGAGTTCAGGAAGAGTGGTCGCTCTTTAAGGAGTTGATCCTCCAAGCCCAAAGGGAGGTAATCCCAACACAAATCAAAAGGGGCAGGAGGGTGCAAAAGCCCCCATGGCTCACCAAAAGCATCCACGAATGTCTCCTAGCTAAAAGGGAGGCATACACCCAATGGAAGGCAGGGTCCATCACCAGGGAGGACTATACTGAGGCAGTGGGGGAATCCCTGTTCCCCCGAGCACTACCAGGAGTGACTAGAAATAACGGTCACAAGCTGGCAGAGGGTAGATTCAGACTAGACCTCAGGAGGTGCTACTGCACTGTCAGGGTGGTTAGGATCTGGAACCAACTTCCAGGAGAAGTGGTGCTGGCTCTGACCCTGGGGGACTTTAAGACAAGGCTAAACGAACATCTTGCTGGAGTTGTTTGACCCCAGTACTTTTTTCTGCCATGGCGGGGGGTCGGACTTGATGATCTGCTCAGGTCCCTTCCAACTATGAAACTATAACAACGGTCATTTCTGTTCCACGCCTGGACCCCGGACTCCTGGTATGAGTGAGGATCAGATCCTGGTCAAGGGACCTTCCCTGGTAAGCCCTCTGACAGTGTCGATCGGAGATGCCTGACTTCACTGGAATCACTTGATGTGTACCTAGGCATCGAGGGACTATCGATAAGTTGCCAACCCATGTCTGTCTAGCTATTGTTTTGAACAGGCCAGTGGCTAATACCCTCACAGTGCCCAGTTGGCCTGCGACAGAATTGATCTATCTATTGTCATGATCTGTTGTTATTTTTACTATTAGCTCTTTAATACTGCATTATCTGCTTATCACATTTATCTTTCTGTTAACTGTTGTGTGTGTGTAAGCTATAATAAGTTTGCCTTTACTTCACTCCCAACTTTGCCTCATTGATCTGAAACTGAACCTAACAGCCCTGTGATAGAATTGATACACTCACAGTGCCCACCTGGCCTGTGACACTCTGTTCCCTCAGACACCACCTGGAATAACCACAAGGAATAACAGCCACAAATTGATTGAGAGCAAATTCAGGCTTGATATCAGGAGGCATTACTTTACAGTTAGGGCTGCCAGGCTCTGGAATTGGCTCCCAAAGGAGGTGATGCTCTCCCCTACCTTGGGGATCTTCAAGTGGAGGTTGGATAGATATGTGGCTGGGGTATTATGATCCCAGAACTTGTTCCTGCCCAGGGCAGGGGGTCGGACTTGATGGTCTGTCCAGGTCCCTTCTGACCCTGGAAACTATGAAACTGTAAGTACAGTGGGGGAGCCTGTGGCCAGGGAGCTGAGGTGGGGACCATACATGCACATATGTGTGGGGGAGCACTTGTTTAAGCACATATAATGCTGCAGGGAGGGAGGGAGCCACCTGTCCATGTGATGCACGGAGAGGCCACTGGCTCATGCACTGCAACAGACGGTAGCATGTGCAGAGCATTCTCTTCTTCCACCCAAGTAGTTACTTTGTCAAAAGAGATTAAGTTTGTTTGACACAAATTGTCTTTAGTAAATCCATGCTGGCTGCTTGCAATCAGCCTTTCCTCCTCCAGATACTTGCAAATGGACTTCCTTAGGATATGTTCCAGTAACTTCCCAGATATTGAGGTGAAACTAACCTGTCTACTTCCCCAGCTCCTCCTTTTTGCTTTTTTTAAAAAAGGTAACTAAGTTGGTCTTTTTCCAGTCCTCTGGTACCTGCCAAGCTCCCATCATTTCATGAATATTATTGTCAAGAGCTCATAGATCTCTTCTGCCAGTTCTGTTCATCCAGCCCTGCTAACTAGAATTCATCCAGACCCAGCAAAAGCTCTCTGACCGTCTCTTTTGTTATCATCCCTCAGCTTGTCCCCTTCCTTATCCAAATAGTCTTTATTAGGTATCTGATTGAAGCGTGAATGACTAAGTACCTCCTGCAACTGGGGGGCACCATGGCGGTGAGCAATGACCGCCTGCAGCCACTGCCCCTGGTGTCGGCAGTGGGGGCAGGACAGTCATGTCAGCAGTGAGGGAGGAGGTGGTGACCACCCGGAGAAACCAGCAACGGCCAATCTCCGGGGGGCGGTGGGGGGGCAAGTGCCCCCCCCTTCATGTCACCTACGGATTGAAGCTTTATATTTTACTAAAGTAGCTTTTGAGTAGCTCTGCCTTCTTTGCATCTTCTATTAAGTTTCCCCTGGCTATTTAACAGGGGCCTCACAACTTCCTTGGTATGTCTTTTCTGTCTAACATATTTACAGAACCTCTTGTTGCTTTAACCTCCCTCCCCAGGTGAAGCTCATCCTTTGCCCTCCTGATTTTGTCCCTGCAGGTTCTTGCAATTTCCTGGTATGCTTCTTTGAGCTGCCCATCCTTCCATTGCCTGTATGCTCTCCTTTTGCACTGAGGCCTCTAGAAGCACCTTGTGCCATCACATTATTCTCTTATCATTTTTTTTTGTGTGTTTCCATCATGTTGAAACAGTTTCTTGTTTGATTTCCAATATCTTAGAAGCTTCCAGCACTACTGGGTGTCTTTCTCCTTCAGTCTGACTTTCCATGGCACCACAACTATTAACTCCTTGAGCTGGTTGAAATTTGCCTTTTTGAAATCTAATGTCCTAGTTCTGCCAATCTCATACTTTCACCATTTCAGGATCTGGAATTCTATTAGGTCATGATCACTTTCTCCCAAGTTGCCCATCACGTTTACATCCTCTACCAATTTGTCCTTATTGATCAGGAAAGATCCCAGATACATGATCCTCTAGTTGTATCTCAACCTTCTGGAACAGAAAATTGTCCTCCCCACAGTTTAGGAACTGAATTGGCATTTTATGTTTGGCAGTATTGTTCTTCCAGCAGATGTCTGGAAAACTGAATTCTCCAAGGCATACCATCTCACAGCTTTTGGATAATTTTGTCACTTCCTTGAAAAGTGCCTCTTCCTTCTCTTCTTCCTGACTTGGCGGTCTATAATAAATCCCCACCTTTATAATAGTGCTGTATCTTTCACCTTTTATCTTCACCAAATTGTATTGCTCGCTATCTTCTTCCTCCTGATCCAGGAAACAGGTATAGCTGTTTTTGACATGCAAGGCAATACCACCACCTTTTCTATCAACCCTGTCCTGAAACAGAGTAGAGCCCTAAATGTTGATGTTGTCCCACCAGGTCTCTGTGATACCAGTCAGATCATAGTTCTTTTTACAGGCTGCAACTTCCAACTCTTCTTCTCCCCTTTGTATACATACATTGGAAGTATTTTGCATTTTGACCTGCTCACTTCCTTTTTGCTTCAATTGTTACTGTTCAGTGGATCCCTGGCCCTTTCTCAGGGTTGAGCTTCTTCTTCCAGTCCTTTCCCTTCTGAATCATTTGCTCTGTTGCTGGAGGGTTTTGTTCACCATCCCCAATGCGACCTAGTTTAAAGCCCTCCTTACTAGCTTGGCCAGGTGACACTCAAAAATACTCTTTCCTATTCTAGTCAGATGGAGTCTATTGTTTGATAGCAGTCCTCCTCCCCAGAACATCTGCCTCTTATCACAGAATCCCAAGCCTTCATGCTGATACTTACCATCTCAGCTACACATTTATTTCCATGATACAATAGTCGTTGTCTGGGCCACTGCCTGATGAGAAACCACTTGTGTTCTAAGATACTTAACCCTCCTGCCAGTCACCTCTGATCTGCTCAGTGTCATTCCTGGCAGTATCATTGGTGCCTACATGGACAAGCAGGAAAGTGAAGTGGTCTGAAGGATGGATGAGCTTTGGCAGCCTTTCTGTGACATCCTGAATTCAGGCTCCAGGCAGATAATGCACCTCCCAGGACCCCAAATCTAGACACTAAATTGGTGCCTCTGTCCCCTGCAAGTGGGAGTTACCAACTACTACCACTCTTCTCTTCCTTTTGGTGCAGTGGTTTTAGAGACCCCAGCCCTGCACTTCCTGATCTCTAGACTGCTGAGTTCTCTGCCTCAGGCCTGCTAAAGTCCTCTCCTCTGCCTTTTCCTTGGCTGTTTCTGGCCAGCATGTGCCAAGTTGCTCTGAACTGCTGTATGCCAGACCTCTGCACACTGAGGGAAGCCCAGGTGATGTCATTCCCCCGTTGTACTCAGCCTTTGTGAGGCCACAGCTGGAGTATTGCATCCAGCCTTGGACTCCACAATTCAAAAAGGATGTGGAGAAGCTTGGGAGAATCCAGATTAGAGCCACACATGATCAGAGGTCAGGAAAACAGACCTTACGACGACAGGCTGAGAGCTATGAGACTCTTCAGCCTCGAAAAGCGCAGACTCAGGGGGGATCTGATGGCCACCTATAAGTTAATCAGGGGTGTACACCAGGATCTGAGGGAACGATTGTGCACCAGAGCACCCTGAGGGATGACAAGGTTGAATGGTTATAAACTCCTGCAAGACCATTTCAGACTGGATATAAGGACAAATTTCTTCACTGTCCAAGCCACTTCCAGCCCTAATGTCTATGAAAGCTATGAAACAGGCTCCCCAGACCCTGCATGCAGGAACCTCCCAACCTCCACTCTGCAATCAGAGAGCAGGGGCTGAGAGATCCTTATCTCCCAGCTCCCAGCCCCAGCCCCAGCCCCAGCCCTGCAACCATGGAGCTTGTGGTGGGAGAGAAGGATCTCTCATCCCTGAGCCCCATGATTGCAGGGCTTGGGCTACAAGATAAGGATCTCCCAGCCCCACAATGGTGGAATGGGCCTGGGAGCTCCCTGCTGCAAGGGCAGGGGGACATTGTCCCCGTGCCCCTGCAGCAGGCAGCTCCCAGGAGCAGGGAGTAATCCCCCGAGCCCTGCTGCCCAGCTGACTGGGAGTACATTTGCTCCAGTCAAGGGTCTACATGTGTGCTGGTGCATAATAACTAAGCTCAAGTAGATTTGCTACTTCTATTTGCAGGTAGCAAATTTACTCATGATTAGAGCCAATTACTGTGCAGTAAGCATCTGCACATGTAGACTCAGATGCTTACTGCTGAGTTATTGGCTGTACTGTGCAGTAAAGCATCTCATGAAGACACAGTCTTTTCTTGCCACTGCCTGTGAGCAGCAAAATTATATTGGTCACAGAAGTTCCCAAGTTGCAAATGTTTAATTTCCCTATCAGAGAAGTTTGCTGTGTCCTGTACTCTGTCCTTAATTTAATTATTAGCTGCTAATGATTAGTGTGTTTTTCCCTATGAAAGGTTAGAGTTGTTATGATTATTTATTTAGTGTTGTGATTGCATATGCTTCATAAATATCCAAGTAATAGATGGTGCTTGTTCTAAAAAAAGCTTGCATTGTAGTTAGGGCTGTTGAACAATTAAAACAATTAATCACAATTAATCGTGAGATTAAAAAATAGTTGCAATTAATCACAATTTTAATTGTGCAGTTAAACAATAATTGAATCCCAAATTATTATAAATATTTTGGATGTTTTTCCTATATTTTCAAATAAATTGATTTAAATTACCCCCACCCCATTCCCCTGCTGGAGGGACAGGTGCCTCACCCTGCCCTGTCACAGCCCTGGCACCTGGCAACAGTGAGGGGGAGGGCCCGCTTTTCCCCCAGCATACACATTCCGGCAGCAGCAATTAACACACATTCAAAAAATTATGCAACCCTAATTGTAGTAGATATACCATATGGGAGAGTTTGGGGAGTGTGTGCAGAACTTGGCAACCAAGAAGAACTCACTGAAGAAGAAAACTATAAGGAAGGTCTTGAAAGAAGAGTAGGTGTATGCTTGGGCCCCACTCCAAAGCCCACTGAAATCAACAAAATGACAGGATTATCCTAATTTAATGGATATCATAAGGACATGTATGGGTCAGCAGGAGGAGAAAACTGAAAGGCATGTAATAAGTGCAGGACAGTCATTGCCTCAGATAAACTGCAAATGGAAGAAATCTCATTATCCATAATATGCTTGGAATAGCCGGTTTCACCACCTTTACTGTGTAACTCAGCTGAAACGCGTACCGCTTAAAATTCTTTTTCATTGTAGTGCTAGTTTTGCATGAAACTGTTGGCTATAATAAAATAACTCCTGTCTGTCAACTCCCATATTATAACCTAATACTGCACATGCTTCTCCCTGTGTTCACATCATCTATTGAATAATTGTCATTTTAGTTTCATGCTGCAGTTTGTTCAATCAGACTCTAATTGCAGTGAGGTCTGGCAGTATGGTTGACATACCTGAATAATTATGTTTACTCTTAATAATGTAAACCCAGTCTGCCAAATTAGTTAAATCACCAACACCTACTCACTAGCAACAGTTCCTGCAGCTGATTTTCCAGCTGTTTTGAGTGTGCTGTCTGGTACCACCTCAAGGATGGAGGAAGCTTTCATTCTATTATATTTAGGAAAATGAAAACTAAATGATTACTGCAAAAGTGTCAGCATTTACCATGGATGTTACTTAGGTAGGTTTTACGCATTCCCTATCAACATTTATACACCAAGCCATGAATATAGTGGGAATGATTTGATTATGCTGTGTGCTATCTTCTGTATGCCATAGAGATTGCTTCAGATTGCTGCATTTAATTTTATGCAGGTTGGTGGCAAGGGTGACTGATCCATTCTTATGTAGAGTTACCAGCCCAGTTTATCAGGAAAAGATGTGGGAGGTGTGGTGATAGAGTAACTACAGATTCTAGTATACCTTCAGGCTGCATAGCCATTGTGGAGCAGTGTGAGTAAAAACTCCTTGGTTCTCACTTCTACAGATCTTCCCTGTGTGGATTTGGTTTTGTAGGGAGTAAAGATGTTTTCGTTTAGACTCAGTCCTGCAACCTGAAACTGAGGGAAAGAATACTGTTCCCATCTGTTGGTGAACAAAGGAAAGGACAACTGAGCTTTTATCTGCTTAAAATACTTACCCAGAACTCCAGATCATCAGAAGCTTTGGAAGTCAATGCAAGGAACAGTCTGTCCTCATCTATTGGTAAAACTATATTCAAAAGGCTTCACAATTTGGAAGTTGTCATAACTTTACACTAACTCTGAACTAATATCATAGTGAAATTGAGTTGAGTAGGAAAAAAGGCCTCTCATATCTAGTACCAAGTATCTTTACTCCAGGGTGGAGGGGGGGGGGACACTTTAATTAGAGTGGATCCAAGAGCTGCTGTAATTAAAGCACCCACAGTGTCATGTGTATTCAGTGCTCTGCACTTCAAAATGACAGCAGAAGTACTTTAATAAAACCACCATTTTTAAGTACAGGGATACTAAATACATGTGATGCGGAGGCTGCTGGAGTGTGCTAATTAGCATGCTCCTGCAGACTAGATTAATCAAGCCTACTCTGATGTGTGATAATTAGCATGCGTAGGAGCAGACATCTGGCACATGCATAGGTAAGGAGTCTACTTAAGGGTCCTACATTCTACTTTGGGAGAGATGACAAAACAGCCTCTTCAGTGGTTTGCAGCACAGAGAAAGATCTTTCCTGTAGGTGTAACATTACAGCACCAGATCAGAGTGAGTTGACAATGAGGCTACCTCATCCACTGAAGCTGAAATCTTGTTAGCTGGTTTTGGTGGCAGCAAAACCATATCGCACTTCCCAAAGAAGTGTCTATGCCTTGCTTCAATACAGGAGGACCCCCAGGGTCTGCTTACTCCATGCACAGTTCCCTTTCAAGGACCCTGCCTCTACAATGCTCCTAGACTGAGCACTTGCTTGTGCTGTAGAAAATCCCCTTAAAAACTCTGTTTAACAATGTCAAATGGTTGATGCTTTGCATAACAATACTAACTCTTCTCAGAGAGACAGCAGTGTATGGATAGGTTCAGAGGTAAGCTGAACCATCCTTTACCTCCAAATCCTTCACTCAGTGGCATTCATTGAAGCTTCATTCTCCCTTTCCTACAATATTTATATCAGCTGGTGAAGGAAATTGTAAGACCTATAAGGTAGGTCCACAAAACATCTTAAAACACCTGCCTGCTGCTTCAGGGGCTTAGGTCTGATATTTAGGTGACTGAGCAGAAGTCACTTTATGCTGGAGGTGCCTAAAGTTATGGGAAACTAGATTTCCCAGAGTCTTGTGATGCTCAGGGTACAGAGTATTACTGCTTGGTGTCTGGGTGCAGAGCATCTAGAGATGCTGTTTGGAAAAGATCCACAAGTGAAGAACTGGCCAACTGTGAGAGACTGTTTGCCACATTGTTGGAAGAATTCACAACCTGGGAATCCACTGGGACTTCTGTCTAATGCCAGATCCCCAAGTAGCAACGGTTACCAAAATACCTTCTGTGAAATATATGGAAGTTAAAGAGAAGGTTTATTTCATGCGTTACCTTGTAAGGGGTCTGAATCCATTTCAGTAACCATGTGTAATAGATATCCTTTCATGGTACCTGAACTGTCTTTTTTTTTTTTTTTTTTTCCATGGTGTCTGGGCTTGATGGTAAATTGACTGGTGGTTACATCACTGTTAGCTGAAAGATTTTACATGAGTGACAAGAATGCAAATTACATCCTATGTTGATTTCTGCCCAAGTGTGGATTAAACCATCTGCTGGAAGTTTTTTTACATCAGAAGACAAATTCAAAGCAGATCAACTCACTGCTCTAAGGAAATGGACATTTCATAGGTCCTACTGCCAGTTAAGAAGTGATTAGATATCTAATTACTGATATGATTAAGAATATTAGATCAAAGGGCCAATGGTGATCACAATATCGGTATTTCAGTCTCTAGCACAAACAAGATTAGCAATTAAGAACTCCACTCATGGAAAGTAACCAGATTTCTTGTATGACATTAACATCATTAGGCTTGTCAAATGAAAAGGACACCAGGCATCTCAAAACAGCTATTCTAAGAGAACTGCCATTTTATGTTGGCTTCCTCCAAATAAATCTGATACTGTAACAGGTTGGGTGTCTTCAGGGGGCTTGTAGCAGCTTGTATGCTTGCAGGGGCTGAAGCTCAGCTGCATCTGGTAAGTGACTGATTAGTGATTACAAGCGTGCTAGGAGGACTTGGTCAGTGGCAAGAGATAATCAGCTGGCTCTTAGTTGAAGGCTTCCAAGGAAGTCAGTCAGGGGGAGATGGAGTTAGATGGCCCTGCGTGAGAGAGAGTTGGTGTCTTGTGAGGGAGCTGGAGAGCTGAAAGTGAAAGAAAGTTGAGAGGGAGAGAGTTGTCAGGTCAGATCATAGAGCAGGCTAGGGACCATGCCAGGAGTGCCTCTCCCCCAGAGGACCATGAACGCAGCAAAGAGACTGTAAGGCAGCTTTCCTGCAATTGAAAGGACTAGAGGGCCAAGGGAGAGAGTGGGCAAGTAAAGGAAGAACCATGCTTGAGGACCTCCTTTGGGTCTAGGAGAAGACCCTCTTTGATATAAGTGTTTGGTTTATGAACTGAGTTGCTTATGTGAGTCTTGCTGGAAGGGAGTTTGCCCTCGGGTGTGAAGACCTTGGGAAAAGATGGTAATTGAACCCAAAGGACTGTTTCAGTGTCGGATTCCCTGAACCTGCTAGATGCTTTCGTATCAATTTATTCTACACCTGTGTGGGATGAGGGAAAAATCTAGCTCTGATGGATAATATGGTGATGAAGCATGATTTTTTTTTTTTTTGCTGAGTGAACAGAGTGCCTGCCCTGAATGGTCCCATAGAGCCACAGATCAATCTGGTACTGCATGCAAAACGGGTTGTACTTGGTGTAGCCATCCCATGCACTGTCCTTTTGGAGTTGCCAGATTCCTTCTCCCTAGGATTTTACAAAGTCTTGCTCCTCCCAATACTTTTTTGGAGAGGTGGAAGAGCAGATGAGTTAGCTCTGCTCCAGCCACAGAAATGGAAGTTATTAAGTGTTGAGCAGATAGAGATAGGGGGACTCAGCCAATGGCAGCGCAGCTCTAGCAAGGTGTAGAGAACTGCTTCCAGGATGATTCCATTCTTTCCAGAAGCTGCTTGGCCAAAATACCTGCACAGGCAATGGCTCTGGTGCCTGGTTACTTCAGAGAGGCTGAAGGCATTTGAGCAGGCCTTCCCAGATGCCAGAAACACTCCAACCTCCACCCATACCTTGACTTGGTGTGCCAGAGGCAGGGGAGCCACAAAGGGGCCTAATCCTCATTGCTGACAGTGGGTGCAGATGGCAGGGGAGGGATCTGGGTTGTGTTGCCCTGGCCCCTTCCCCTCCATGCACCATCAAGTACACATGCATCAGCTGCTGCTTCAGAGCTTGGTGCAACTTCCCAGAACCCAGGTCTATTGAGGCAGGCAGCCAGGAAGCTGCAAACAGGTGCATGGGGCTCTGTAGCCCTGGCACCAACTCTGTGGCAGAGGTGACTGAATGTGTGCCTCTGGGAGCACGGCCAGGAATGGGCCTGGGACAGTGCAATCCTGGCCCCTCTCCTACCATCTGTCCCAAGAGACCTATTTAGCTACTGCCACAGAACTGGTACCAGGGCTGTGCTGCCCTATGCAGCTGTTTGCAGCCTCCTGCTTGAAGCTGGCCCAGGTTCTGGGCAGCAGCTGTCTACCACGGAGCCCAGGCAACTTGCAGAAGGGCCTGCAGCCTCCTTGCTACCTGCTGCGAGCAGCCTGGGCTCTGTGGCCAGTGGCATCTGCCCATAGCCCAGGTCAGCTGTGGCATGCCAAGGAAAATAGTCTTGAGTGCTATGCTCCAGCATGCATGCCAGGGATTGCTGATATCTATCCTAGGGTGGTTTGTTGCCACCTCTGGATTTTTTTGGGGAGAGAATGTCAATATATCCCTTTACTGGTAGCCATGAACTCCATTGATAGCATTTGTAAAGTCTTTAAGAAGAAACCTTATGCAGCTGAGTTCAGAACATGAGGAAATGACTGTGGCTTGCAAGAAGCAACAGTAGCTGTCATGATGAAACTGGAGGCAAGGAGATGAAGGTTTATAACAGAAAGCTGCATCACTGCTTATTGAAATCGATAAGGTTGATTATTGACCCACTGGCACTCAGAACCCAAGAAGGAACTTCTGTAAGTCCAGCCAGAGGAGAGAATGCCAGATTGGAGGAGTGTGATGGCCAAAACCAGAGAAATTAATAAGCAATAAATATGTGCTTCTTAAAGGCATTTGGTATTTTACCTAAACAGGTAATATCAGTTAATATAAAGCTTGAAAGTTTGTAAACCGCAAATGTAACTTGCCTGTCATAAGTTTAACCAAAATAAAATTAACTGTTCGTGAAACTGACTGGGCCCCATAGGCAAAGCTGTAGATGTGAGATTAGCTGACCTAATGGTTTCTGCTCAGGGTTCAGCTCTGACAATAAAAAAACTGGATCCGACTGCCTGGCACACCCAACACATTCCAGGAAAGCACATCCAGAGAAAGCATATTCAAATGAAACCTAAAAGGGGCTGGGACTTAGGCCGAGCAATGTCAATTTCAAACTTAAAGGTGCTGCATTGCGATTTGCTTATTAGTTAAACCTGAGTCTAGGTAGTAACCTTTTGTAATCATTTTTAACACCTTTCAATCCCATAGGGTAACAGCTATAGGGCAACATTATGAGTGGCTCTAAAGCCAACAGATTAGCCTAAGACTAAGTATAAATAGCACATTCATCAAGTAACCAACAGAAAGGAGGGAACAGAACTTTCATTTCTGTTCCATGGCTGGACCCCAGCCTCCCAGTGTGAGTGAGGATCAGTGGCTAATACCCTCGCAGTGCCCAGTTGGCCTGTGACAGAATTGATCTGTTGTTATTATTTACTATTAGCTCTTTAATACTGCATTATCTGCTTATCACATTTATCTTTCTGTTAACTGTTGTGTGTGTGTAAGCTATAATAAATTTGTCTTTGCTCTGCTCCCAACTTTGCCACCTCAATCCGAATCTAAACCTAACAGCCCAGTTAGCCCGTGATAGAATTCATATACTCACAGTGCCCAGCTCTCCTGTGACAGAGGTGAAAGCTTAATAGTAGCCTGCAAAGGGAACAGATGGGCACTCCCCTTTCAGTTCTTTCTTGTATAAACGGAAGATGCAGTACTGATATCACTCACCTTTGTCTCACCCCCACAAAGGAAGAGAGGTATTGGGAGTGGATGAGTCAGTCTCTTAATATTGCAGTTATTTTGAAGTTTGCAAAAGATAGTACTTTCTAATGTTTTTTCTGGATGACTCCTTAGGGGATGAGAGACCTGCTGGGGGAGCTCTGAGCCCTTAGTCAAAACTGTGGAGTATTGAATATCAAAGATTTTTTTTCCCCTTTCTTTTGTAAAACAGGGTCTTGGGGGGTCAGGGGGAATAAAACCCAAGCCCAAAGGTTTCAATGTTCATATCTGTTAAGGGTACTTTGTGGCAGTCCTCTGATGCAAAGCAGATTTAATGCCTCCAGTACCAGCCCTTACAAGAATCCTCAGACATGTAGGGCACTTGTGGCTGCTCCTACCTTCAATCCCAGTTATTGGCATGGAGCTCATACTTATGGGAAAAATGTATGGCTTAATAATTAAAGGGTGATAGGGTTTTCTGCATCCTTCTTCATCCATGATGGTAGTACCTATTTTATTGGCTCAACAATGCTGAAGACTATTAATGTAGAACAGGGGTTGTCAATCAGGGGTACACATACCTCTGGGGGTACTTAAGAAGGCATTGGGGGGTACATGTGGGCACCAGGGGATGGAGCATTGCCATGCACCAGGTGCTGCCCGCCTGGCCAGATGCAGGGGGGCAGGGGAAGCTCACACACAGCAGCTGCTGCCACTCTGTGTTCAGCCACACGCCACACCCCCATCCTGCACTGCGTCTGGCCAACCTTTCCAAAAAGGTTGAAAACCCCTGTTGTAGAAGATGGATAGTGGAAATAAAGGTCTCTTCACTGTGTTAACTGTTTGGATGTGTAGTTTTCCTAACGTGAGAGGGGGTTTATTCTCTATAATCCAGTCTATCTTTGGTGTTTCAGTTGAACCTGTAAACAAACCATTTATTCTCTGTTGTAACTGTTTTGTGATGCAAACTGCCCAGTAGGGACTAGACACAGACCAACACTACATGTCTTGGAGACCCAACCTAGCTAGTAAGACCACTCAAATAATTGGCAACGTGTAAGGGGTGCACATGCACCCCCTGATAGAAGCACTGCCAATGCTGCTGACAGCACTGCAGGCGGTTGCTGCTTGCCACCCTCCCCCCACCCCCTTGCCATCAACACCACTGGCGGCATCTGCAGTTGGTCCCTGATTGCCACCAGCTGTCGCCAATACTGCTGTGGCTGCCTGCAGAAGCTCCCCACTCAACGCCACCATGCCTCTGCCACCGGCTGCAGGTGGTTGCTGTGCCCCCCCCAGCCTTTAGGGGCACACGTCATTCATGACTCAAACACTAGTGATGGGACAAATGTCAACTAGTGTTCTAGATGTATCTTCAACTCCCATCCTTAGAGACAGAGATAATAATGAGGACATGGGCACAGACAGGATCTGGTATTTAACCTTCAGGAAACTCCAGGGGTGGGTCTGGGGGCAGTGTGGTGGTGCGGTCACTTCCCCCTTCTTTCTAATGTGCTTCATAATCAGCTGGTTGGTGTGGGCTCTGGCCAGAGCCACTGTTTTTGTGTTGGTCTAGAACCCAGGGAGTGAAAGCCACTGCTGTTTACAACCCCACACACACATACACATTCTTCCTTGCAAAATTCAGTGGGAAGGGAAAAGGAGCCTGTGCTGACCAGCCAGGAGTTCAAAGAGCTTATGGTGCATGTGCAGAGCAGCCAAAGGGCATGTGGTTGCATACTCCTACCCCCAGGAATATTTTGGTCCATTGGCTTACTAATGGTTAAACTTGTTTAACCTCCCAGCTGCAGCCAGCCCACAGTCTGTCCAGTCTGCTTGCAGCAGGGTTTGCAGCCTCCCAGCCACCTGCTGGGAGCAGCCTGGGCTCTGCAGCTGGCAGCAACTGCTTAGAGCCCAGGCTGGCAGTTGCATGCCCAGCAAAAATAGCCTTGCATGAAATATAACTCAGCACACGTGCCAGGGGTTGCTGACCCCTGCAGCAGATCATGCCACATGCTGGCCTGATCCTGCATCTTGGATACAGCTGCATGGCAGCCCAATCCTAAGTGCTGAATCTAGCTGTGGAGCGACCCCGCATGCTGGCTCAACCATGTGTTGGTGCAATCAGGGCTAAATTATCTGGCCCACAGGACTTCCCATGGGTCCAGAAATTTAGCAGCAGGGAAGAGGCAATTAATGTTGCTACTGTTCTCCCATCACCAGACTTCTGGATTCATGGGGAATTTAGATGATAAGTTTCCAAAGGCTAGATCTACCCTGCAGGCTAGAGGTTAAGCAACCCCCAATCCTTGCTTCTCAAAACTGACTATAGGATCAAACTTTTCTGTTATTAAAAATTGGTATAATCAAAAACAGTGTCTTAGCCCACCAGCTGAGGATCTGGCTCAGTATGTAATCCCAGTCGCACTTTAATTTACCATTAAAATAGTGTGTGTGTTTCTTCTTGAAGAGTAGAATCTCCTAGGACCTGCCTGGGGTACATACTTACAGAGAAAGATTTTTTCCCCCAGGGAGACGATCTATAATGTCTGTGAATTCTTTTTTTTCCTTTAATAATTTGTCTAGTTTTTGGGGGTTTTTTTTTTGTGGGTTTTTTTGTCTGGCTACTGTGGGTTCAGTCAGAGCCACACCCCACCAAACTGGTGGCATGAAGGACTGAATTAAGTTTAAAGTAAATAATGTGAGTAGCCTTTTTGATCTATGGTGACACACATTTCTGGATAAATCACACAAACTGGAACAATTGTGCTGTCTGTACCCATGAGACCACTATCTCTGGATCTCAGGATCCTCTCTGAAGGTCTTAGTGAAGAGAGGAATTGAGGGTCCAAGCAGAGGGACAACATCCTTTCTGTGCTTCAGTACTGTGTTGTTTATTTTTTATATGTCCTGGTATATTAAGCCTAGAGCCCCTGCTGCAATTCGCCTTCTGCTTGGCTGTCCTCCAGGAATGCCCCAAGAGACTAGATGAAACCTGTACTGATGCTTTCACAAAGGAAAATTAAAATTCAAGCTCAAATGTCAGACATGCTCTCAGTCCCCCTGTCATGCTTAGCAACACATTATTGCTATTGATTTACCTAAGGCGCATGAAATGGATATAGTCTTCTTTGGGAAGAAACCAAGGAATGAACTAAATGTCAGAGCTTCTGCTATTTGTTCATTGTTCCAAAGAACAACTCCCCTACCCCTCTGTGAATCCAGCTTTTCTGAGTCAGATGAGTAGGCTCATAATGTTCTTCTTGCATCTCAGATTTAGAATCTGTCAGTAGGGAATTGATTTCTGGAAACACAGAAGGCAAATAAGATCAAATCCAAATCCCCCACACTGGAAGCAAACCACAGGGGCACGCACTGTGGTTGATTATGTGAAGGCTATGCTGAAAGGCATGTGTGTGAAGGGAGGAGATACTTTCATCCCTGTAGTGTCTATAGCTAACCCTTTGAAGGGGAATTTAATAAGGTGCAGTACAATGACACAGCACAACAAAAGGTGCGGTTCTTACTCTCCTACCCTCAGTTGCTCTTCACATATTCAGATCTTCAGGGAGAATCCTGAGGTGTAAAGGTGATGCCATCCTTTCTATAACTGGCATTGCAGTGGGTAGTTTGCTGTCTCAAATAGCAGCTGGCATCTTCTTCTCACTATAATAAAACAACTTAATTTCTGTTATCCCGCAGTTATGTCACTAATGCTGCTTGCAGTGATAGTGAGGTGTGAGCCCAGACCCTTCTAAGCAAAAAGCAAAAGTCACTGATAGTTAAGCAAAATCCTCTCAGTATGAGCAATATCCACAATCCCCCTTCTTTGTGGATGAGCCTGTTGCGGGGGGGGGGGGGGTACAAAAAGCCATATTCTCCTAGGAGATGCAAGCTCTGTATCATGTCAGCTTGGCTGTACTATGGGAGGGAAGACTAAGAAAACTCTGTAATAGGTTGAGAAGCAGCAACTTGCATCTTTTTTGCCTTTGGAAACCTGCCCTAAATTCTAGTATTGTAGGTAGGGAAGAGTGAGTACATCTCAGGAAGGCATAGCAAGCCATGTATTGCTGCTGCTCATGACACCAGCTTTCAGGAGCATTTGGAACTTAATCGAGGGGGTGGGGATTTATTTTCTAACCTGAGACTACACCTTTCACTTGCAAAAAGCAAATGTTTTTTCAAACAATTAATTTTCCCAACCTGCTTGTGGGAAAGGGCAGATATTTTATAAAAGAGACACAAAAGCTAGGCAACCTGATAACAGCATTTGAAATGCAGTTATTTTACAAAGATAGTGAATTTCCCAGGATTTCAGTCGGGGTCAATTCACACAGAAGAGAACAGTATGGGAGGGAGGAAAACTGACAGGAGCTGCAGTACACTTGGGAGCTAATGGGCCCATCCACTGACACAAAGCAGAAAATGGAGGCTTTTAGAGGGAGGATTTCTCTGCACACAGGCAATATAGCACATACTTGGATAACTAAAAACGTTCATGGCAATCCGATGCCATTAGCTGTAATGGAGCTGAACCTGTGGCTTCTGTTGAAAAAGAACTGTTTTACAGTGGCGGAAGGAGATGAGAGAGACAAATGTTTTTTATATTGCAGTGGCCTCATGGGAAGAACAAGGCTCTAGATGCTGAGAGGCTAATCAAAGAACCGTTAGTTATTTTGTGCATTGTGAAATGGAACATGGCATTGTTATTCATATAAATCACTAGGGGAAACTTCAGCAAAGGAACAATAGCTGGCTTCTCCACTAGCACAGCCCAGTGCAGTGATAGATGTGCACTTCCCTATCCGCTTTAATGATTTCTTTTCCCTTTATTAGTTTTCTTGCTTCCCAATCTCATTGTTACATAAGTTATCAGAGCGCATCACTAGGAAAAGGTGGTAAAAGTAACTTTCCTAACAAAACAGCCACTCTTTTGAAATGTTAAAGGGAGGCAAGCTAATAAACTTGTTTGTGTTATCTGCTCAGAGGGGGATTCAACTCTTCCCTTCTTTCCCTCCACCCACTAGTCAGTGCTACTTAGGGTTCTAACCCAAATGTGGTTTGTCTGGTACCCATCCTGTTGATGGGAGGGGATGCAGAGGACCAAAGATCCACTGTGAGAGAGTCACACCATAATGGCCGAAAGGTCAGCTGAGTTGAGCAGATGATCCTGTTCAAGGCCAGTTGTGAATCCTGAGCAAAATCCATGCCAGACTTTTTTTCCTTGCTTCAAATTTGCTGAGTTAATTCTGTGCATATAAGCATGAATCACTATAGAGATCAACTGCTACAGCCACGGATACTTTTGTAGATGGCCAAGGCAAAATTCTTACTTAGCTGCTGCCTAGCCTTGGGGGTGGCTAAAATGTGCATGAGGCCTACATTTCCAGCAATTAAACTCTATAGGCACCTACATATCTGGTCCTGAGCATGCACAGTACTACCTAAACCTTAACAGGGCTGACCAACTGGGTGCCCAGCTCACACCTAATCAGGCCTGGAAGCTCTGTCTCTTTATAACAGACTACCATAGTCAGAAGCAGAACAGAAAAGCTATGGCACAGCAGTAAAAAAGATTGAGGTATATTGTGTACCCAAACAAAATGAATATAATTTCTACATGAGATAGAATGTGAGACAACAGAGGAGTTTGTCAAAGACCTCAGACTGCTGAGCCAGACATGCAACTTTGGAGATTTAAGAGTCCATGATCAGAGACCAAATAATATTGTGTATAAGGTGTCAGGGACTCGAACCCCAATGTTCCAGGTTCGTTGTCTGACCGCAAGAGACAGGCAACACCAGCAAGGTCTTATCTCAAAGCTCTTTATTGAAGCATGCATACAACAACAAAGAACAGCCTGTCTCCTCCAAGAACCAGCCCTCCTTGATAATAAGTAAGCAAGTTTATATAGACAGTTTTGCGTCACAGGTTCTACACTTAATTGGCTCAACCTCTATGGTTAGTTAAAAACTTCTAGTGCGCATGACACGATATGCGCACAGGTGGGAATTTCCCACTGTAAAAGAAAGCAAGATATCAGGTTAGTGTGAGAACTTCTAATTAGTTCAAACCGGCTTTTGGCTATATGCTTGTTTTGAAATGTTAAGTGATAGGGAGGAGGACAGCATCTTTGATTGTTTCAGCTGTGTCTTTGAAGCACTACGTCTGCTTTGTAGATAACTTTTACACTTATTATCTATGGTCTTGTTAGTTAATTTTTACAGCTACACAATAATAGGCTTTGAGCAGTTCTTACACATAAGCATCTTCCTTATCATCAAACATGC